>NW_028145434.1:3377500-3470000 GCF_977016875.1 Pavona decussata | reverse complement strand
AATGTTTATCCAACAGAGGTAATATGCTGTATTTACGATTTCAATCGCGACCAAAATAAAAAAATTCAAGAATCACGCCAAATTTTAATTACAAATATTGAAGAAGAAATAACACCATAGCAAAGTACATTTGAAGAACTTTCATTTGTATAGTCATTACTGTAAGGTGTCGTCCACAAACCAAAAATTTACGATCTGACATTAAGTGGCTTAGCTTCGTCTGTGGAATTGAAAAGGTTGTCATGAATATGCGCAGATATTTAAATTTTTAGACGAGAAAACGCCAACAGAAATTACTTTAGACCCTCATGATGCTTTTAAAATGCCTTTAAATTGCACCAAAGGATATTTGAGTAACATAGTTTCAATCATTGCTAATGACAGTTTCAAAATCTGACTCTCCCGTGAGTGGATGTGGTTTGTAAACTAAACTAGTATTCAAACAAAGCTTTCGAACAGTTTAATTTCCTGTTATTGGAATATTTGAATTTCTTCCTTCTTTAATGACAATGTCAGAAAACATTTTTAAAAGAAAATGGTAACCTAATTGTTTTTAGGAGATAAATCATCAATTTCTTCGGTTTAAATTTGTGATGATAATGGTATCGCAGCTAAGACACAATCCCCCTTGGGGTAATTTTGTGAATTTTTACTGAGAAAAACATTTTTTGTTTCATTAATATTACAACGGTATTATTACGACCTTCAGCTTATTCCCGTTACATGATAGAAACAAAAATATAATATATAGGACGTACCTATCATAAATAGGGAAATACGATCACCACGAAAAGAGAGAAAAAATACGTCGCTGATTTATATATTGACGCAGAAAACAGAGGAAAGATTCGCTTTCGCTGCCGATTTTTTTTTATTAAAATATTGCTTGTTCGGTGAAGTGACGCAGGTTGTACAAGCGAAGGTAATTCAACTAAAGATGAACACAACAGACAAAAAAATTAACCTCCAACGGTTTTACACGCAAAAGACATTGCATTGAGAGACAAGGCAAAGTAGAAAACGGTATTCGCTTGAACTCTCAGTCCAATTGCACCTACAGACTGCGTATAATCAAAGAGAAGCTATGCCGGTTAAAATTGCAAATTTCAATTAAAAAACAATATATGGCGTAGGTGTGAAAAATACTCCTTACATATTGAGACATAGGGCCGAAACAAAGGATATTAACTCCATGGATGTGAGTTACGTGCAGGCTTTGGTCAAATTTCCCGTCGAAGCTGAATAAGAAAGACTGTATATCTTATCTTAAATGTCCAGAGAATATTGACAAAAACATCACGTATTCAAGAACGATAAACTTACGCTGTATTGAATAGAAACTGAAACAGGGAGAAAAGATCATGGCTTTGGTAGATGTCAGTTTCATAAAGGGAAATTTTGAGCATTCGAACAAATAACACAGGCTCCGGCAGAGCTATAGCTAGTCATTTAGGCTAATCTGCCAGTTTAATAATACAAATTAAATCCAGTGAAATATATGCATATATGTAAAAGAATTGAACACTGCGCATATTCAAGAGCGAGACGCTATATACTGAGGGAGAATTCAGAGAAGAAATAGTATTATTTTCATAATCCGTGTTTGTTCCCAAATGCACGTTTCTTCTTAGTTACAAATCATGATCAGTTGAATGGCTTCGTGAGTCATAAGTTATGCACACCTGTCTGGGTTGCAAATTTCAAAGTCAATATATTTTTTTCCTGATGAGTCGATTCCCCAAATAAATATTATGACGTTACTAGTGGATTTTTTAAATACCCAAAATGAGAATCAAATAACGTATACTCATAATTAAAGAGTGTCAGAAACAGGGATGCCCCTAAGAACGCAGATTTGTGCCATATAGGGAAGAATTTTTTCACTTGATTTTTTTTCACTTGATTAACATGTCATTTTACTACTTTACTTAACCGGCTTTTTTTCTGGTCTTGTGGCCGTGGAGGGAGGGGATGAGATTCCGCCCCTCCCCCATATTCTTAACTACGAGAATATTCAAAGTATGACAATGACACTTGGAGCTGCTCTATGGGAAGTGATAGAGTTATGTCACGTGGGAATTATGTCACGATTGCCAAAATCGTCCATCTTGGATTTCGGATTTGCCTAAAAACTTCAGAAAACGACGAAAATTGACCGAGTGAGCTAAAAAAAATATAAAAAGGTACTGTTCAAAAAGTGAATAAATTTAATTAAAAACAGGAATACAGTATTCTATTTTCTGCAAAACCTGCCGGTCCAATATTAGTTGCCGTGGTAACATAAAATTCAGTAAACACTACCACAATTACATTGTTTCTAAATAAATTTTCCGAAAACGTCCTTTGGTAAAATATAAAAATAGTTATAAATGTTCAAAGTCGACGGGGAAAAGAATCCACGACGACAACGCCGACAAAAATGGCACTTGAAAATACGACTTTACGTTATTTGAACTATTTCGCGATTCTGAACAAATTGTGAGACAGAAATAGAAAGGCAAAATTATATAGACATGTAATATAAGAGGTCTTTACGATACAATGTAAGTATACGTTAATAATCATGTTTTCTGAATTGCTGTGCCTTTTTTTCTGATAAATGTGCAGTGGGTACATATTTCCCTGTACAATATTACTACAAATTAATGATAGGCGACGATCCTGCTGGGGTTGCATATGTACATAGAGGAAGCACCAGGCCATTGTTCAGCAAAAACGAATCGAGCCTTTTGCTCTATAAAATCCTGTATTGCAAGGAGCGGACCTTTGAACATAGAAGGTGCGCACTTTGCGCATTCAAAGTAGCCGCTATGTGCAGTAGACCCGCTTCTTTCAAAAGCTATGTTTTCAGGGGACTCTTATAACCTGCAGCTGCATTGCTTTTTTGTGGTTGAGAGAATTGTTCTGTTGTTCGTTCTTTTGTCATCTCGACTAACCATGTAAGACGCTGCAAACGGTGCTGGCCGCCCCGTCATGTGCAGTTTAGAAGCAAATAGAGGATCGCTGTCGTTGCAGTTTTGAATAATCCCTATATTCGCGTTTAGGTGCGCCTTTTGCTCAATAGACCCTTCTCCAAAATGGCGTCCGAAAATTCAAAAAATTCAAAATTAAAAACGTATACCAGCACTAGAAAGAGCACTTTTACTTTAGTAACCCTGTAAAGTTTCAGCATATCAGGTGTAATATCAGCTGAGAAAATGTAAGTTGAAAAATGAAAAATTTACGGACGTTTGTATGACTGGGGGTATGACGTATATCCCCGGTCATACAAACGTCTGTAAATTTGTCAAATTTCATCTTTGCAAGGTTACTAAAGTAAAGGTGCTCTTTCCAGTGCTGGTACCAGTTTTTCATTCAGTTCAATTTTATCTCATTCAAATCTGTTGCCGCCAGTTTCGAGAAGGGTCTATTGATGGGCACTTAAATGAGATTCGTTGAGATGTAGTTTTCAATAGTTACAGCGTTCAGTGATATTTGCCCCATTTTGAGTAAAAAAAAAAAAGCCTTGACAATTTCTTACTTACTAACAGGTGGGAGGCTGGATAATGCTGTCCGTTGTTCTCGTGGGAATCACCATTCTGGCTGTTACTTATATCCATGGAAGAAAGAGAAGAAAAGAAATCAAAAGGTTACCACAGCTGATGTACAGAGAAATGTTTCAACATAGAGGACGCTGGGTGTAAGACATCAAAAGACCCGGCTGTAATGATGGTCATGGAACTAAGAGCAAAAAGAAGGCTTAAGCGAAACTTGACCGAGGCATCTTTAGTTAAGGAAAGTCTTTGGCCGTACAGATAATGCGTCGGAGCTAACGAAACTTGAAGACATGAGGCTACTGAGATTCACGAAGCCTTAACAATGGACTATTGTTAGGCTAACAGTAGGCTACTGTGAGGTAAAAAATATTCAATACACATCTTAACTTGAGAGGCTTCGAGAATCTGGTCCCATAGTTTGAGACTTGTTAATCAGGTCATTCAATGTTAGTGCACATTTTGAGTTATTGTATACTAGTCCTTTTTATTTTTTCGTGATATCATGGATGGATGATTGGGCGTTTCGCCCCCTGCTCCAGTTAACGTTGGAGAATGCACGACAATGACAATCCCTGTATAAAGCTGTAGAAAGAAGTCCTGCAAAAATCGTCCTAGACATGAAATGATAGTGGTGAAATAAGCCGTGGTAGACAAGCATCATGACGGCTCATCTAGGGAAAGAAGAAATAACACTTATCAGCACTGAGACACACGTACCATCCCCGCGTTATGGCCGCTACTGTGCGCATGCGCACAGCGAGTGCGCAGTGGTACCAGTGCAGTGGCAGCCACGGACAGCTGTTTCGCCCTTATTGGGGCTCATCAGCAGGGCATAGCCGTCGGGTCAAGAAGAAATATGTCTGAATCAGTGGAATTAAACACCACCATTCAAATGACAAATACAATTTATCTCCGAAGGAAATATATGGCTTTATGCTGAGTGTGACATGTTTAATTGTTAATTTCCTATATCTTGCCAACGGCCTTGAGACATGAAAGCATAAACTGTAATTCAGCAGAGTTGGCTTTAACGTACGGAATCCTATATATAAGCTAAATTGAGATTGATTGTAAAATACAGTATTACATTATTAAGCCTGTTTTCCATATGGTCGCAGCAAAAAAGTTAAACTCAACTGTCTACCCTATACTGGATGTAACGGGATGTTACAGGGACGATGAACTCGGGAATAACGAAGATATGTCGATCATCGGCGAAACCACACGAAAGCTCACCGAAAGAACCAAAGAAATGTGCCAACTTTGGGCAAAGAAATAGCAAAATTTTGTGGATGATCCGACGACGACGACATTATAATGGCAGTAGCAATCAGATATGGATTAAGGAAACATTGTTTTAGACGACTTAGAAGATTCAACGAGAACTGTGCTAACCATGAGCGGTGGAAACCATGGGGGTCGACTACTCGAGCAACTGAAGCAAACTGTATCTTCGATTTCCACTTTTTCTTTTGCATATAGCTCCGTTTCCCTCCTACTCTTGACTGTCGGGCCTAAAAACTCTTCGAGAAGCGAACCTCTGGGGAGTGCCAGAAAATAAAGAGCGAGATTAAGAGGAGACACTTGAAACACTCTCTTTGCACGCTATGTACCATGCGAGTTCACGTTCTCGGTGACTTGTCTCCGTCTGCAAACTTTACGAGAAAATACTGTTATATAGACTTTAATAGAAAGTTATCATTCATCGATAATTTTTCTCGACGATATTAATAATAAGGTAGAGGTACCAGACATGTTTTCGTGAAAATACAAAACTGAATGCAAGGCTGGCACTACGGCAAAGGGCAGATTTATTAGTGGCCAATATTTCGACTAACAGAATTAGTCGAAATATTGACCACTAATAAATCTGCCCTTTGCCGTAGTGCAAGCCTTGCATTCAGTTTTGTATTTTCACGTTCAAGTGACGCCTGACACGAGGTCTTTCACAAGAGAGATCCGGCAAAATTACCAGCAAGTTTAATTCCTGCGTTGTGTGGACCTCTGCATTCAAAAGTTTTCTCATGTTTTCGTACCTTATGTTATTTTCTCTTGAAATGCTGACTTTTTATATGCCTTTTAATTTTCGGTCAGGGATATTTAACATAGGGACCTTGCGGAAACACGACGAGGACGACAACGACAACGCCACAAAACAAAAGGTTTAATGAGCAAAAACAATTGTGGAGAACGTGAACACACAACAGCGAAATTTTCATTCCCTTTCTTAACTTGAACGCCCTTCATACCAATTTGGTTCCTAGGTAGTTTGTCGTTTGTGTAGAAGTTAAACGAGTTAGGGACGATGCCTACTGTCACTGCGCATACGTTTTGCGCATCTTGAGATACTCGGGTTTTGTATGGGTGGTGCCTACTAATACAGGGATATTTTTGCGCGCTTTAAAACTATGTTGAGAAAGAGAACTTAGCGAGTGATTTTGGTATCCAAAAAGAAAGTTGGGGGTTACCAGGCATTTTTCAGAGATAGTGAAGCTTCAATTTGGAAAAAAAGCGCCGTACATTGCTTTCTATTTTGCTGCTTTGTAGGATAATCGTTGCTTAGTTATGTCTAAAAAAATGCGTGGTTACCCCCAACTTTCTTTTTGGATTTCAATAGCTGCTACTAAGATCTACTTTTCCCGCATAGTGATAAACCGCGCAATAATACTTCTCCATTAGTAGGCGTCGTCCTTAAAATAATCGCTTAGTAGCACAAATGAAATAAAGTTATATTTTCAAGTGACGTTTTCGTTGGCGTTGCCGTCTTACATTCTTGAGGTCTCTAATTATTCCACGAGGATGATAGATGGCTAAAGAGGCGCATAGCGCCGACTTGGTTAGAATCATCCCATATCAAAGAAGCGTAAGTGGACTAATTATTTAAAACTGCTAGATCTTGCCGATTTCATTTTGGATTTTTAAATGGCCGCGAGGCCAATCAAAATTCTTGAATACACAATCCAATGATCCAGTTTTTAATAACTGGATTGAAACGAGTGTAGTATTCACCTGCACTAAAAAATGTTGCGTCGTAGAAAAGCAGGTTCTATTAGTAGACGTATACTGTAACATAGTATCAATAGCAACATTGTGTACATTGATTGTAAATTTATAGCCCTTTACATCAGTTGATTCTGTAATGTGGCAAATAAACGGTATATTTATTTATTCATTTTACATTAAAAATACAACTTCTCGATAAACTTAGCCACTTCTCGCTCTCGCAAATCCCAGCTGCATTGCGCATGTAATCTTTTGAGAAACACAGCGAAATACTGTAACAGTTTTTAATATAACGTTGAATTTTATATTTGCATCTTAAAACCTTATACAGAGGGGAAAAAACACTTTCTTGAGAGGACTTTTACAAAACAAACCAATTACCGTGTTACTTTCGTCTTCGTTTTCAGCCTAGACTGATCTTGTTGACTTTTTCTCTTGACTATCATACGTGAATTTTCACCATGCCAACGCCTTTTCAGGTATATTCTGGGGCCAACTCGCTAGAACGCTTACACTTTATAGCCAACAACCTGGTCAATTGTTTTTACACGCGCATGCAGAAACTGAGTTCAGTAAACATTGTTAGAAGTCTTTGATCATTTTTGAACTCGTTTCTCAAGTTGCGCTTTTCATTGAGTTTCGCTTGCATCCGCATGTCAAATTGACGGCCCAGCTTGTAAACTACAATAATTATTACAAAAGTGTTATTGTAAGGAACCCTTGGTTATCGATCAAGTTTACCATTTCCTTTTCAAGGGATTTGCAAGCACTCAAACTACAATCTTGGACAAAACTGTTCAGAAACGTTTTGTCGACCTACAAATCCCACTGCCACAGTGATACATCAACAACTCTGCCGCCCCTCCCCTTTACAACGTTGGTCTATCGCTGAAAAAAAAAAGGCTGCAGTGAAGCTTTACTACTCTCCAGACGGTGCTTCCTTAAGGAAGATTGAAATCTAGGCGCACGATTTGCATTCTTTCCAACTAGTTTTGTCCAAATTTGTAGTAACGTAGGTTGTTTGCGTGGTAACTACACTCAACATAAAACGTGCGCGCGAAGTAGGGCGTGCATACTACGCAGAAGTGATTAGTCAATTTGACCAATCACAGTGCGCACATTCCATGAATCCAACGAAAAAGATAATCTACCTATAATATAATGGTACGTTGTTCCTGTTAAGTACACAACCATTATCATTCAGGTATTATAACATCGAAAATTCACAGTAATTGTCTACTGAATTCACCTTCCCCATATTTTATCAGAGGAAATTTGCTCTAATTAAGTGGAGGACGTAATTAAATGGAGAAAGTAAGTGAAATTAATGGAAGTTCTAGGAGGTACCAAGAGTTCTGGCTCCACATACACTCGATTGCAAAAACGTTGACACCTAAGAAGCATAAACAATGAACGATGAGACCGAACGGATTTGTGGATAGTGTCTAAAAATTGGACGGTTTGGACGGTTTCCATCATTCACCACGTGCAACTAATTTTGGTTATCAACCGTCGCACGAGAATAGAATATTATGCAAATAAATTTAGTACACATATACCCATAAATCCATTGGGTCTCATCGTTCACGGTTTATGCTTTTTTTAAGTGTCAATTTTTTTGTAATCGAGTG
The DNA here is from genome assembly GCF_977016875.1 of Pavona decussata. Lineage (NCBI taxonomy): Eukaryota > Metazoa > Cnidaria > Anthozoa > Scleractinia > Agariciidae > Pavona > Pavona decussata. The sequence continues at coordinate 3,461,830 of NW_028145434.1, read as the reverse complement.
TATAAAGCTTCGAAAGACACCTATCTGTCTTCGTATTGGGTCACTAGAAGGGGTCTCGCTCAGTCTAAACGCCTGTAGCTTCTCCTTGCACGTTCTCTTTCTTAATGACATTTTTCTCAAGGAGAATCTGCATCGTTCTCGCATAAAGGCTTTTCTCGTCGATTCCGCTCTTGACTCTTTCATTTGTCGTGCAAGGTTTCTGAAGACTTCGTCTACACCAATGTCATTCTTGGCGGAAGTCTCAAAAAACGGACAGGAAAAATTAGCAGCGATTTTGTTTCCTTCTTGATAGGAAACTTCTCGTTCATCTTCTAAGTCGCACTGTAAAAAAATAATAAATAGATAAATAAATAAGATTACAAATTGACGTACATCGACCATGTTCTTCAAGAAATCCAAAGTGCGATAAGTGAACGCTCGAACAGTGACAAAACAGTAACGACTAAAGACAATGACGATGAATAAAAACTGAAAATGTAATTTATTACGCATCGTTCAAACGCACATGTTGAGGTGCGCTTTTATAGCTGAGGAGTGGAATAAGACGTCAGCAGCTGGCTAGCATTCCATCGTGATATCACCCGTCACATCCCCAGGGGAAAAAAAAAATGGCAACTGGACAGACCACCACAAAGAGCTCTAGTGTCCTCTAAGCTTTCTGTCCAGTGGAATGGTTCTTTGACATATGTCCCTGCTTGTTCAGTACGACATAAGTCAACGAGGTAACCGGTCATAACGTCTCCACCAAACGAGATGTCTAGCAAAGTCAGCATTTTAACAAACAAGAAAAACGTCAGTGACTTCTTACCTTGGTGCCGACCACAACTAAGGGAATGTCGGGGATTATCTGGTCAGTTTGTCTCTTCGCAGCAAGGATTTGTTCACGATAAGCTTTGAGTGGATGGGTGCTGCAGCGATCAGCAGTAGAATAAACCAACACGAAGCCGTCTCCATTCTTTACGTATTGATCCCTCATTCCCCGAAAAACGTCCTAAAACAATTGAGTGATATCCTTACTAAATAAACTATTAACAATTATTTCACGAGCGTGCGTTGGATATGAGATCTCAGTTAGCGCGCCGAGTTGGCTATAATCATATCATATCCAACAAGCGCAAGTGGAACATTTTTTTTTTATTAAAAAGAAGGCCATAGGCTCAAGGTTCTAAACTATTTTCAAATAGATGTTCGGTTTTAAGAGAGCACTCGAGTCTCTTTGCAGTGACCAAATTACCTTATCAACTCTGTTGACCAGGCGTGATACAAATTGTTCGTGGTGTTATATTGGGGAAACCGGTAGAGTTTTCAATACCCGAAAAAAAAAAAAAAAAAAAAAAAGAACATTTGAGAAACACCAAAACTGCTGCCAAAGGTTCTAGAATTGCTAATCACGCCTGGTCCAACAACCATGTCATTGATTTTGAAAACGCGTCAATTATTGACAAAGGCATCTTCAGAACCAGAAAAACATTGGAAGCGTGGCATACCAGAGTGACACCTAACGTAGATAACAATTCTTGCCCGTTACCTGGACAAAACAACATTCTTTTTAACAAACATTCATAATTATTTACATTTTTATTATTTCGAAATTCACGCTTTTTGTTTAAATTTTTCTCACCGCTTTCCTATCATTCATTTTACCCGTCGAAGACTGCAGTTCGGGCATTCGAAAGCTTGTAGTTTTTTAGTCATTTTAGCCAGAGGTCGTTTTCTAAAATTTTTATAATAATAATAATAATAATGATAATAATAATAATAATAATAATAATAATAATAATAATAATAATAATAATAATAACAATAATAATAATAATAATAATAATAATAATCGTATTATATAATCGTAATATCTAATAATATCTAACATATTATAATTTATACGAATACGTGCGCCAAATCTCTTTCATGCAAGCAAGAAGTCGTTTCAACATTTGAAACTTCACTTACATATCCAGATGTATCAATAACTTCAACTTTGATGGGGCTGCCTTCTACTTCAATATCTATGTGGTAGTTGTCCTCTGAAAAAGTTAAAAAGGTGAAATTCAATTGCCTTTCACGTCTTGGTTAGCCTGCAAACAAGCTCTATTTTAGGTCAGCCGCGGAAGGATAGCGCGAGCGGTTGCTCGAAGGCTACTTCTTGGTGAAAAAAGATGTCTTCTTTTAAGTGACTCATATCTTTCTTCTCTTCTCGATAGAAAAAAAAAACTAAAAAACTATATTGACATTTCTGATACCCGACAAGAATTCTGCGTAGCTCCTTTTATTGGCAACGAGTACTCAAGATCAGGTCTGTTAAGATGTTCTAAGTTTTATTTCGACCATTGTCTCGAAGAAATTGGTGTCGCAGCCTCACCTTATCTTCGTGTCTATCTACACCGGGCTTACTTTGGTCTTCTGAGGCCCAGGGAAGATTCTACCTTTCTACCTCCAAAACTTCTTATGACAATAAAAATTAAAAGGGAATAGCACGCTCAAAAATGTTTCTTTTGAGGTCCGTAACAAGGCCTGATGACGTCATAGGGCGGCTATTGAGCCATGATTCTGAATATATGCCATCCTAGATCCGCCATCTTGGATTATTTATCGATATTAACGCGAAACCACCAAAGGTTGCATAGTAAACAAACCCAAGAAAAAAGCATTTAGATCATCTGAAATGTAAAAGTTACCGCAATAAAGTTTAAATCTTGGTATTGAAAAACAGGAAACCGGCTTGTACAAAAGGATTTCCAGTGAAAACATAAAATTCATGAATATTTGCAGTCATGTGATAAATTGTCTGGTGGGTTTTGCTTGCTTATCTCAGAAGTTATTAACGTTCTAAGTGGGCAATATTCCTCACCCCCTTAAAAAAGAACGGTCTAGATAAGGTTATTACGTTTTCCTTTTTCGAATCGATATATAACGAATTTATATCATTATACACGAGGTAGACAAGGCAGGGATGGTGCAGTGATGAGAGCACTCACCCCCTCCCCTCCCCTCCCCTCCCCTCCCTCTTATGTGGCCCGGTTTCGTTTCCCGGCGTTGACGCCATATGTCAGTAGGCCATTTCCGAGTTGCCGTAAGCCTCATTATGAAAGCGATGCTAAGTGCAAAGTTTTTATTATGAAAATTAATTTTCATTCATATGCAAACAAAACTAATTTTCATAAGAAAAGCTTTGCACTTAGCCTCGCTTTCATAATGAGGTTTACGGCAACTCGGAAATGGCCTGGGGCCCGTTTCTCGAAAGTCCCGGTAACTTACGGAGCCCGATAAGTATATTTTAAAATGTTTTTTCGCCGATTACCGGATTTTAGCTAACTCGGCCTACGGCCTCGTCGGCTAGCGATAATTGTAATGATAGCCATAATTAATTAAATCCTGCCAAAAGAATGGCGTCGTAAGCCTGTAAGTGTGGGCCGAAATCGCTTGCAACGATTTTAACTCACGGACTTTTGCATTTAACGGTTAGGGAATTGTAATTACCTTCATCCGAATTATTATAGAACAACACGGCAATACGAAGATACGGATACATTACGTGTCTCAGACACAAACATTTACCAAGTTTAACTAATAACCTTAGCTGACAAAGAAAGCCATAGAACTCGTGTACCCACACAAAGGAAAACAAATTAAAACCCGCTCGATGCTTTCAAGTGCTAATCACGTTCTGTTTATAAATAAGGTTATTAAACGTACGAAAACAACAGCCGTTAAGCCAAAAGGTCATGCTAAAATCGTCTTGATTGGGCATAATCGGCATCCATAAAAGTCAACCTACCTATCGTTGGGTCGTAGTTGGCAGTGAATTCTTGGCAGACGTAACGAATGCTCAGCGCTGTAAAACAAGATATAAACAAGTGATGTTATAGAGAGATCAGGTAGGTGGAACTAAATAACAAAAACAGTTGTGTTTCGATTGATCGATTATCTGGCGCCATGTTTGCGCTTTTCGTGCAAAAATTCAAATATTTTCTTAGTGAGGTTTATTAGACTTGCAACGACATACGACATACAATGCCATCCAGGATTCAGTGTAGTTGAATAATGTGTTTTTAAGAGTATCTCTGAAGTGAAAAACGGAAAACCGGCGGGTGCTTAGAAAAAATTGTATCTATATTAATGAGATAAACATACATTTACAAGTGTACGGATAAACCCACGCTTTCGCGGTACTGTTAAAGTGTTGACGATTCAACGTCCACATGATCTAATCAACGCAAAGCTAGTTTTAGGGAGACTAATAAAACGGAGTTTCTAATTCAAATCTGAAAACTTGTTAACTAGGTTGAACAAAGTCTGAAGTCTAAGTGTGGTGTAAAGGTTTTGAAAGATACTTCGTATAGATTTTGTGCGAGGACTTTGAAACGTTACGGTTGTCTCACTTCGCTCATTCCGATCTTATGGCTTCCTCATCCACTTACTATTTCTAAAGATAACCAACGGAAGCTGCGGTTTTCGGCGGAGATTATGAAAAGAGGTGGACAATGTATGTAGACCTCTGCTGGATCAAGAGGTCATTAGCGTAATAGCAGTGCTTAGATCCTCTTAGTGATTAGATCTATCTTTAATGTTTTTCACTCTGCCTAAAATGTTCATTAGAGCTGGCAAACAACCACAGGAATCTCTAAAACACTCAATGCAGAGAAAACAAAGAGCGAAAAACCTGCTATGAATACAGCGAAATTTCCACTTCGAGAAACAGGTTTCAAGAGGCGTGTTGGCAATCGTGGCACGAGTTTTTGTAAGACCTGCTGTTTAAGTCTTCAGATGGCTCAGGAATTTGACCGATACTTCTCAAACCAAAGCTGCTTGTGGTAGCTGATGCAGGGAACCCTTTCTCACTAAGTACTGCTAATGGAAAAGTTATTAGAGGCTTTAAACAGTGCAAGTGGATAATTAAATCGTTTTGAATTAAGGCAATCGGGGTTGCTTTTAACACAAAAGCGGAACAAGCATACTGTCATCGCACCCTTTGATATGTTATGAATAGCTTAGATAACCCAAGATATGGGCTTTTATTGCAATCTTATCTTGAGAGTTATTACAGTCTACGGTCTAACTCCGAGTCTTTAATCTTGTACAATTACGTTGCCGCCACTAAGTCTCTGAGGACAAAACCTAAATTCTAACCCATTCACATAAAATTTATTGGCCAACACTTTCGCGTTCAATTTTACCCTATTCAGTATCTTCTTAGAAAAGTTCTTAACTTGGCGCCCTTAGGACTGGAAATGAAGAGAAGGTTCCAGCTACCATAACGACGAGTGACAAGAAAGGTACGTGACTGTAAGGAGATAGTGGGCAACATTTTTCTCTCCATGATAACTTTGTTTGCTATGTTAAAGCTAACAGCGGGCGTGCGGTTGCTGAGCTGGAATTCAAGGGCGGTTTATCTGTCTGATTCACACAATGTATTCACCTTTAATTAAAAATTTGTCAGTTTAGAAAGGTAAACATTTATGCCAAATGCCAGAAGTAATAAACTGCTTTTTTTTTCCCATGACATGTCTGCAAGAATTTAAAGTGGACATTTTCCCATGCCTTGGAAAAGTTAGTCATTGGGTAGCATTCAGTAAGCAGCGCAGAGAATTATAATTTTCTTTTCAGGTAACATGTAAGGGACATTCCGTCATATCAGGTCACGAATAATATAAACCAGGGGACGTTCCGTCATATCACTTTACGAATCATTACAGCACGACAAACAACTCGATTAGTGTCCAGAGCAAAGAGAGATTGCGAGTTGTGCATTTTGCAAAGTTGACAGTCAACATGCCGCTTACATTTTTCCGCCATATATTGTGACATCAGTGGCTATATCAAAGCTGAAGTGTTCACGACCATACATGTCGTTTACAAAATTAAACGCGCGGTAAAAGACTTCATGCTCTCTGCGTTATTCAACGCCTTGTTAGTATACAGACGTCTATATATATATATAAATAAAAAAAAAAACATTTAAGGATAAAGCCCTAAACCCTGTAAAGCATTGTTCGACGGACATTTTGGTCAAATTTGAAGGAAAATGTGTTTTTGGCTCTATATAAATTACAATGCAAGTGGAAAGATCGTAATCTAATCGCCAACGGACATGACACAAAAACAAAATGCTTGACCTTAACCATTGAAAAAATGATCCCTGCATGGAAGTCTGTATGGTATATGGATGTTTAAAGAAGCGTAAAACTTTGATAATTTCAAGGTATGTTACGATTTTTGTGGTCGTTGAAATTTCGAGACTTTTGTATGAATCCTTTGAATATTTGTGAAGTGTGACAGTACATTTTGAAATTTTAAAGGACCAAAAGAACCTCACTTCCCACGCCGTTATTGTTCACCTCTGGTTAAGGTTTTCTTTTTATCGATACTATGGTATTGCAGACTTTTGCCCAAAACAATACCTCAAAGCAGTTAATTCACTTAAACGGACACCCAACCGTATAACCCAATCTTCGATATTGATCATCATTAATAAGCTCTCATTGTTTTTGAATGACGCTGGAATGAAAACGTGCGTTGAATAAACCAAGATGTAATAAATGAGCAATTTCACTCAACTCGAACTTAATCAATCAATATCAAGGTACGCTTCGAAATCGATGCATCTGAATGACACAATATTAATTGCCAAGTTTTGCAAACTTTCGAAACTGGTTCACCGACCTTTAAGACTGACATGTTATTTTTCTCTTAATTAATTGCCCTCATTTGATGGGAAAATTTATTTAAACACCCACTGCATTTTAGACTTGAGTATTTTAGCTCGTTTGAATTGGCTTGAATCTGCACAGCATAATTTATCATAACAGTCACGTGATCGCGTCACATTTTCGTCATCGTATTGCGTTCTAATGTCACAAGCGCTGTTGGAACGTTATACAGTTTTACCCTAAACAAAGAAGAAAATCAGCCAAACTATTTGGATAAAAAAGACTGTTTCATTTTGTAAAGACTACATGCGGGCAGAGGAAGTCATCACTGCCGAGATCATCTGACATTTAGGTTAGTCCGAATATTGCTGCATTATATTTTAAAATTCACAAACAGACCAAAAAAATTCAAAGTAAAATCACTATTCCCGATACAAGCCAACGTAAAATGGGCCAATTGTGTCTGTGGAATCTAAAATCAATAGAGTCACATGTAATGAATGAGACAAGGTAACTCTTGGATAAAAAGCGTCAAACTAATCAACTAGGGAACGTGAGGAAGGGCGAGAACAACGCTCGACTGATAAAACGTTGTGTCATGTAAAGCGTGTTCTCATGGGTGATCCAGCATGGGCATATTTTGAGTGTGCGTCTTTTTTTCTGTGCGCGAGATGATGTGTAAGTTTTAAGCCTTTAAAACTGCACGTGCTATTATTTTCTGACAAGAACAATGCAAATAAGCTCATAGGCCAAACGCTTCTCAGGACGTGCGCTGATGGGTCTTATCTTCATGGTTTCTACCTTCACAGTACCTGACGTAGTTTTTCCAATCTAGTGTAGATACCCAGATCTTCCAAAGAATGAATTGCTAACGTCTCTGGACTTCCCCTAGTAACTTTTTGTCTATCGTCTTTCAAAAGAGTGACCTCAAGAAGGACGAAGAGAGCTTTTCTAAGGCCAGAATGTTAGTTCTATTTGACAGCGGAAGTATCCTTCGTGCTAACGTTCATGAATAAGGTCCCCAGCCGTGTTTGCATGTCATGTTTTCCGGCGATGCTGAAGAAAAGATACGAATAGGGTGGAACAAATGTTGATTTGCTGAACCGTTGAAAACTTGACACAATGTCGTTAAACAAGAGAACCTTCATCCCCTCTTGCGTTAAATTATTTCCGTAAGTTATCTATAGAGGAGCATTCAGGTTGCATGACGTAAAAAAGAAAAATACGAGAAGTGAAATGGAATGAATTCAAAGAAAAACAACCTAAGGAAATTGATGTCTTTGTATAGCATAGCTCAATTCACCCACGAATCGTGTAATTTTTAAAATTGTCACTTAGCATGATTCTGTGCAGGGGAGGATATTCTTACTCGTGACCACTTCACTCCAAGCCAATTAAATGGTAATACCCTCTGGCTATGCAACGTGGTTCTAACTATTAGCGCCGGGTAGAATACTGTTAAAGCAAGACTATTGAAATAAAAAGCCACAAAAGCTCTCCAGCAGACCTTTCCGGTGGTATCATTTGCTTTCAAGTAGTTGGTGGGTTGAAACGGTATTTTCAAGTACAACCTCACAACTTGAAAGAGCTACCCAGCGTGCACAGGAATAGGGCGTTTGTAGTATGATAATTGCAGTTCAAGTATTGTAGATATTTTTAATCTGATTAATGAGAAGTGATCACTATTCATCACTTACTTCAGAATGATCCAAGCTTGTAAGCAAAAGTTAGCACGTACACATTACAATGATAAATGAAAGGACACAAAAAGCACAGGGAAAATAGGAAACAAGGAGACGAAAGGGCCAAAACAACTAAATTTGTATTGTCCAATTGACAGCAATGAGTAGGAAATACAATAAATATTTCGGAAAGAGCCTATTCGAGTTGTTTGTTCAATGTTATCCGGCTAGAGCACTCATTGTTTCAGCTCTCCGGCTTACAAATTTGCGGTTAACCAAGCAATGCGATAGGGCGCTTGAATCGCCCCGCTGATAGACTTGATACTGACAATCAAAGGGCTAGCGCGCATGGAATTCAAGAAAACAGTCGACTTCGAAAATATGAACGCCAAAGTCTCAAAAGGTAGATACTACAACGAACAACACCTGGCGACAGCGAAACATCAACAGGTGAAGTACTTTCAGTTTTAATTACTTGAAGAGTGTAAGTACATTATCCTATCTTATCGCAACGCTGCACATCAGATGGGTTACACACGCAATTATCCACAGATAGCTTGAAAGACAAACCAAACAATGTTACTGGCTTGAGGGCCGGTCAAAAAGTATTGAACTGATTTAATTCTAGCCTCGCTAAAATAAACAGTTATTTTAGGTAGCATTTTTTGCCTGAAGAACCAAGCTGTGGTTATCAACTGAAATGGAATGGCTCTGGATAGCCCGTTTTCAGACATAAATAAGTGCATTTTGGTTGGGCTTTGTTGGAGACGCACGTCTTGTGTCAGTGAGGTGCCATTTTCTGGATTTGAGTGAATATAACTATAACTGAAATTTCTAGGTTAAGAAACACCTAAGTAGGTAAAGAATTAGTAATGGCGTTAAATTTGGAAGCACAACAATACTAGAACTGCCTGAAGTGGTTTCATAGCAGTTCGACGGACGTTTTAGAAATAACGTATTATCGGCGCCTTAGAGCGAGATTCTTTTCGCGCAATTCCGGAATAGGAACACACGGAATAGACGATATTCACGTTCTGTTAAGAGCAATACCTTTTTGGGAATAAACAAAATAGTATTTCGCTCATTCTTCCTCTGACAACAGGATACAGCTTTCTAAGAATAGACGAAGTTAAGTTCTTTTGGGAAGATTTTCTGTTCAATCGGGATAGGGAGAGCTGTGCTCTTTTGGAACTGGTATTCTGTTTATTCTGGTTTCCAAGAATAGCGAGAATTGTCCCCAAAGAATGTGCCCTTAGACAGAAGCAAAGGTCATGTGTTTAAAAGCCCATTATTTCCATTTATATCTGCATGTCTAAGGAAACAAAACTCTTGGCGGTCACAGAAATGGTAACTTAAGTAGCGCAGGCTAGAGAAACGTTATTACAGTGGAGTTCAATTCTTTGACTCAATTGTGCTTTTCAAGAGATTACTAAGTCTTTCTTAGAAGTACTGGGTATTTATTGGATCAGTTTATTCAAATGATTTCTTAAAAGGTGTTTGATCCATGTTGTTATTGAAAACACCTACGATCAGTTGTCTTTGCCACATCGTGTTTGCTCTAGGAAATATGCCTAAATGACTATTTAAAACATCTTTAAGATGGAGACCTCCCTTATGCGCTGCTATTCTGGGCGAAGAATTTAACTAGGCGTGGTACGATCTGATCAAAACTTTTTCTCTTTAGTTTACAAAGAAAAACTGCGCTTTATTCAACTTGTTTTCTCGTATAAAAAACAAGTAAATATGTGATAACGTTCTCGTGACAGAGTTCTTAAGCTCGATGTGTGTTTAAACGGTTGTGCCTGGAATTCATTAAATGAAAAGCTTCAAGAAAGCGCAGAAACGTCGGAACGTTGGAGTGATTTGAACTTGGATTTAACATTGTTGAGAGACAACCTGTTTGTGTCCTTGAGAGAGTGAGAAATTGTTTTCTCCGACGATTTATTCTTTCCTGGGAAAATATGAAAGGCTAGAAAATCGACAACAAAATTATCGTTTCCCTTCCTTGAGATTCAAGCATGTTTATCACACTAAAAGCCGTATGACTTTGGTAAACGCAAAGGCGGATACTCGGAGGAAGCGAGCCTCCTTTCATTGCTGGGCGCTTAAGGAACACTAACACTTTTCTGGATCGATAAACGCCGCGGAATATTGGTTCTGAAAACTCATGAGCAAAAAACTGCAACTCTAATCATTTCACGGTCTCTTTTTTTTATCATAATAGTGACTAGCCGAGAATACTACGTTACTGACCGAAAGAACACCTGCGGAAGATGGCTAACATGGATGGAGGGATAAAACTCCACAATCCAACGGTCGGCTTGTTCAACTCAGTCGTGCGTGCTTGCCTGGGATTAACGGAAATTTGAAATTAGATACCATACAATCGAGATGTTCCTATCCGGAAGCCCAGGTTCAGTGTGTATAACATTTTGGGCAAAGCTTGATCACGCAAGGACTCGATTAATCCTATGTATATGTGTTTTGTGGAAATGGTCGAAGCTTGCAAACTCGGAAACGAAGCATATTATTTTCTCTTCAGTTTTCGATGTTAGTGATTATAATACAAATAAAAGTATGCCCTACAGCCATTTCAGAGAAAACGTGATTTACATGTTGTTTACAAGTTGACGTGACGGTGTATCGCACTGTCGGTTTTCAGTTTCACGTGGTGACAGGAAAAGTTGTTTGCATTGATTCGAGCTGGAAAAGGTATCAGTCACTTTGGCATTTTACATGATGCATACAATTCAACGTCAAAGTGAAAAATATTAAATGATGCACGTTTATAATAGATACGACCAAGCTCATGAAATGCAATGTGATGTTTGTTGTAGCATAAATAATTTCCTAGTTTATTGATGTCGGTGTACCGTGTTTCTCAACACTCTACCCTGTTACTCCTGGTAAAATTAACCAAAATCTCGAATTCATGCAATGCATGATAAATCAGATAAACCGCCATTTCTCTAAACTGTCAGAGACCAACAAGCTTTGTTAGAGCCAATATCAGTTTGTTTGTTTCTTTACATTTTCTCTCTGTAAAGGTCACGTTTCGAGAAGCTAACGGAATACCTAATTATTGTCAGAGATATCATATATCCACAATTTTGCTTCGAGGAATGCCTTTAAACGAGCGTGTAAAATTAGATTTGAGGACGTCGTAACTGTGATATGTGATATGTGTCGCTCGTCGTCCTCGGACCGTCCGTCTTCCTGTTGGTTGTTTGCCTCGCATTTCTGACGCTAATGAATATCATATGGTAAGAGTGGTTGACGTGACCTATCATTCCAAGTCAATATGAAAAGACGATCAAGTACGGTTAAAGGGCCCTAGTCAGCCACACCTTTGTTTTTGTTTGTATGGGAGAGTTTGGTTATTATATTTAATTCGTAGCGAGTCGAAAATGAACGAAATCATTGTGAAACTACTAAAGATAATGAAACATACTTTCAGGAACACAACTTACAGTAAAGCAATAAGATTTCGCTTCACCATGCAATATCAATAATTTCGATGGCATCGAAACTGGTGGAGGCTGACTAGGATCCTTTAAGGGAGGAAAATGGCACACTAACGTCCGCTGAATCGACGTATTTTAAAAGACCATTTAACATAGCAATTTTCGGAGCTAATCGGTAACTGACAATAGCTGATACCGATATTGTGGAACTAAATTTTTACACTCACCAGATTTCCCGACTCCTGCTTCGCCAAAAACGATCACTTTAAACGCTTTGTTGTGATCGCCCTTCATAATCCAAGGCTGGTTCGGCTCTCACCTAGATAGCTGGGCAATGTTTTCACAAGAAACAAACACCAATCAGTATTTGATTGATAGCCAAGCTGAAGGGCTATGATTCTTCTTTTTGTCGTCGAAGTACGGATCCCTTGAATTGAGCGTGTAACTCAAGTTGATTCGCCTTCCAAAACCCGAACGTTTTTACCAGCAAAGGAAGTCGAAGTGATGCATTCTCAAAGCAGAGAAGCTGAATTTATATGTTGCTGAATTGATGATGAGGGGAAGTTGTCGCGTGAACATCCCGTTTTGACGACGTTCTGTCAAATTGCCAACATGTGACATCATACGAAGACGTTACAGAACATTCTGTACCTTGCGTGGTCTTGCATAACTAGCATCTAAACTGCCCCTAAAAAAATTGAAGCCGATCAATGAACGTCATACGGCATCACATGATTTGATTTTACGCCCAGTCCCATCAAAGTGCAAACTTTTGTCTAATCAGAACTTCCTGTAAAAGGTATGAGAGAGTCAGACTGTGTCACTGATTTAGTCACAGTCCATGACCAACGTAACATTGAATGACCTGTTTTGATTAGCGATAACCAATCTAGCTGTACAATGTAGCAGTATAAGAGAAAGGTTATATTTTTCAGGCGACCAGACTAAGCAGCTTTCGCTCAGACTTCTTGTAGGGAGTAAATACGAATCATGTTAAACTCAGTCGGTGGAAGCGCGGTGATGTACAGGTTACCGTTAGGTGTCTTAGTGGATTGGACCCAATTAACTATGCATTGAAGTGAAAAAACACTATACTCTACAGTCTCTCTCTACAAAGGGGTATAAATTAATACTCCTGAAACTGCTGGAGATACTGACGAACAATTATATTTATATTGCTATTCCCGGTGCTATTTTACCCCCTGCTGCTATACTGGGGTTTCGTCTGTTGTGTAGCGGTATATCACGTATGCCTTGAATGAAGGAGACGGTTATTACCAAAACTAAGACCTAATACCACATCTTAGCTTGAAAACTAAGACCCCCTGACAATTTTAACTGTCGAAATTACGAGTAACACGAGAATTTAAAATGTAAAACTCGCTTCGCATCTGACCATTTCCCTTGCTAGAGCGCGGTTTAGAGCTCAAACTGTTGTTTAGAACGCTTTATGTTGTTTTACTAACCTTTGGGAACGACCTTCGGGGGATAAAACGTGGGAAAACCCTACTGATAGCCGGCGTTTAAATATTCTCTCGAAATTCATATTGAAAATGAAATGTTTTTGCTTTCCGGTTTTCCACACTGCAGCGCTGTTATTATATTTGCATTTGAATTTTAGTTTTTTTTTTTTTTGGACTTCATTTTTGGTATTAGGACCCTTTGGGATATTAGTTTAGTTTTCAGTTTGTTCAAGTTTTTATCTTTTTTTTTTCTCGAAGAGACTAGGTTATCTTAGCTATTCAAAAATTCGAGTTGAAATAACGGTGTATGTTATGTATGACAGTTTCAGGCGAACTGAGATTCCGATCATGATAGGAAGTGAGGTTTCGTGTTTCCTAAATTAAGTACCTTTTAGCTCAATTATTGCATCAGCACCAAACAGGACGTATTTTAAAAACAGGAACAGGAACAACTTGGGTTACAGCATAAACTAAGCAGAACATTTAACCAGCACCAAAAGCCGTATCTGCTTACCTTACTATAACATTAAGTCCTTCATAAAAAAACGTTTCGTTTTCAAGATTAAGGTCCTTCTAAAACGATACCATTTTTTGCCTGCCCTCTATTCAAATATGCAAGCTTTCTACACAAACACGTAAACCCGGATGCATTATTGTTTACAAACAATTTCACTTGAACTTGCGTCTCCACACTACTCCTGGACCTATTAATATAGTCGGAAGTGCAACACTGAGCCCCAAAAGCTCCTTGTCCTATTCTCTGTTTCACAGCTAAATCGTTGCAATCGAATAGTGGGATGCTTTCACGTTCAGATTTTTCTCTTCTTACTAGCTGAGGAAGCTTCACGTTTTCGAAAAAAAAAAAAACCTTAAGTTCTCCGCCCTGAAGATAATTTGGTAAACACGTCATCACAGGCAGCCCAAGCGCGAAATAAGAGGAATAAATGACACGTACGCGAACGCGAACGTGACTCTTGCCTTCGAGGGGTGTTGTGTTACAAAGATTCGATTTACAAAGGTTTGTATAGGAAATTTACGGGTTTGATTTAAATACCTAAAATTTAATGTTCTGTGAATAAAACTGCCCTACCTTGTATCCGTGTTGTACTCTTTGTTGTTTCCCTGCGTTTGAGGCCTTTTTGAAGCGTTTTCAGCGAGTTAGCGCCGGTGGTGGTGATCCACTAGAAAGTGGTGGTCTTAGTTTTCGGGCATCTTAGTTTTCATAACACCATACAGTATGGTTTTGTAAACAGGGTTTACTGGCGAACGCTAACATATCATTCAGGCAGGGGGAGAATAGTTATACCCCTAGCTGCTTCATACTTTGGGAACTAAGTTTTGGCCATATGGGTAACCTATCAGGCATTCCTAGGATGACTGCCGTAACTTGTTACGCTTACTAAACAAACGCGAAAAAACCGGATGCATTATTGTTTTCAAACAGTTTCACTTGAACTTGCGTCTCGTCACTGCTCCTGGACCTATTAATATAGTCGGTGGTGCAAATACTCCGCCGCAAAAGCTCTTTGTCCAATTCTCTGTTTCACAGCTAAATCGTTGCAATTGAAGCGTGGGAAGCTTTCAACAATTTCACGTTCAGATTTTTTTCTTCTTATTAGCTGAGGAAGCTTTAAGTAAAAAAAAAAAAAAAAAATCGTAAGTGCTCCGGCCTGAAGATAATTTGGTAAACACGTCATCCGTTTCCTGTCCCGTTTTCGTACGGTCTGTGGTCTCAGTTTTCGGGCATCTTAGTTTTCATAACACTATACAGTATGGTTTTGTAAACAGGGTTTACTGGCGAACGCTAAAATATCATTCAGGCAGGGGGAGAATAGTTATCCCCCTAGCTGCTTCATACTTTGAAACCGGATGCATTATTGTTTTTAAACAGTTTCACTTGAAATTGCGTCTCCTCACTGCTTCTAGACCTATTAATATAGTCGGTGGTGCAAACACTACGCCCCAAAAGCTCTTTGTCCTATTCTCTGATTCACAGCTGTTAGGAAAGCTTAGCACTGATAACAAGTTTCTAGTGTTTTGTGTGATTGAGGAGGTTGAAGTGGTAAATTGGGTTCAAGAATTTCTGTTGTTTGTATCAAGTTTTGCATAAGGATTTAGCTTTTTATTGTTACTTGGCATAGCATTTTTAGTTTTAAGGGAATACGCCGCTTCACTATGTTTACATTCAGCTGCAGTCACCCGTAAAGGGAACTTGTCAATTAATTGCTTTGTTTTCATGCTTTGCGCTATTTGCTAAACAATAATCCTATAAAAGCCAACAGTACTTGTTCACGTGGCACAACGAACTAACTATTTTAAGCGCTTTCCGGAACATTGAGTCACTACACAACTGTTCCTTGTGTTCGTTTCTAAAAATACTATTTCACCAAACAATTACTTAAGTTAGGTTAATCTATCTGCCTTAATTAGTTTCCTTTAAAATTGCGCGGTGTCTATTCAATTTGACACTTTTTGCTTTTCAATACATTCCGAGTTATTTTTAGTCGAACCTTCGCACAGTAATAGCTGTTAATTTGCTCTTCGGCATTGCTCTCTTCACCGCAAAAGACAGATCTAGATTAAAAGTATGAATGGTTTTGCTGACTCGTAGAATTCCAAATATGCAGTTTTTGTTAAAGGTGGTAAACTCTGTAATTAAACAGCGTGGATACGTGCTTCGGCAGCCGCTCGCTGACCTTGCAATTCTATTCATTCTTCGCTAGTACGTGCTCCAAGAGCTTTTGCTGACTCTGCTGCTCTTGTAATTTATTTTTTTAAGGAATTTTCAATTTAGGTTACTTTTAAAAATAGCCTTAGCAACAATAGCTTCCAGAGTTAAAAATATATTTTGTGGTTTACTTTCGCTAAGATCAAACAAGTTGTGTATGCACTTCTTTGTATTTCTTTTAGTTGAATAGCTGTTCGAATCATATATAACGTAGTCAGTTTGTACTGTTTTTCGATTACATCCATGATTACATCCATGATAACATCCATGATTACAACCTGTACGATTACATCTGCAACAACATGTACGAGTGCTAGAAATAAACGCTGTTGGATCCAAGTCAAGTTTCTCTCATTGCTGTGTGCCAGTTCGTGGTTTGATCCCGTACCTCAAGAGAGTGACGGCTCTTTCCTGCAAGCGAGTTGCCCATTTGAGTCTAATTTCCCCCGTTGTCAGTTGTTTCCAAACGCCAGAGAACCGTAAAGTCCATAGTTGTCCCGAAGTGGAAAAACCTTCCGTCACACAGCTAAATCGTTGCAATTGAAGCGTGGGATACTTTCTACAAATTTCTCGTTCAGATTTTTCTCATCTTACTAGCTGAGGAAGTTTCAAGTTTTTGAGAAAAAAAACAAAACAAAACAAAAAAAGTGTTCCGGCCTGAAGAAAATTTGGTAAACACGTCATCCGTTTCCTGTCCCGTTTTCCTACGGTCTGTGGTCTCTGGTTTTCAGGGATCTTAGCTTTCATAACACCATTAGGTATGGTTTTGTAAACTTAACAGGGTTTACTGCCGAACACTCACATATCATTCAGACAGGGGGAGAATAGTTATACCCCTTGCTGCTTCATACCGTTTTGGAAACTAAGTTGTGGCCATATGGGTAACCTATCAGGCCTTCCTGAGGAATGTCACCTCTTACGCTTTTTTTCTTTTCAGCCTTTTTCTTTCTTTCTTTTGCTTACTTGTTTTCAAGTGCCAAGAGTGATCAGCATCTGATTTCTTCTTACACCATTACTACTTACAATAAATGACCTCAAATAAATACATCTTATTGGATGGTTTTTCATACTAATACGCGCAGATATTTTGCGAGTTGCGGAGTATTTTTCCGAGCCCTGAAGGGGCAAGAAAAAATACGAGCGATGAGCAAAATGTCCACGCGTATTATATGTAAAACCATCGAATAAGAGATTTATTATTCCTCTACGAAAAGATTTTGTTATTTTGGTTTCTCTTTTCTAGTAAGAGTACAGCCAGCATTGTCTGTCCATCCAGCTATCTATCAGTATATGGCACGTGCGAATGACGTAAGCAACACAGAAAGCCAGTGAAATGACGTTGCTCGTATTCGCTCTGTTGTAAACCGGTCAAACCGGGGCACTGCAGTGTATTGCGGTCTTGTATTTTGCGCGTTCTCTTTACCTTAATTGGTGAAATGACATAAAAGTGGAATAATAAAATGCCTTGATCGGTAAAACGAATTCCTCCAACTGGTACTATAACAAATATACTGGATCAATGACATCAATGAGTAATCGATGGGTAATCAATAAGTAATCAACTGATTAGTCATTTTTGTCGATGATCAATGAATAATCGATGACTAATCGAGGATAAAAGATTTTGTGGCCTATTGATTACTCATCGATGTTATTGATTAGTCATTGATGTCATTGATTACTCATTGATTACCTATTGATACTCCTCTATTACGAATTTCTGCTAGTAATCTAGAGAAATACTGTTTCGTGAAATGATGTTTATCTGGATATATGGAGTTAAGACGCAGGCGAGACTAAGTCGTCTAAGAAGACACATACGCTTTCTCATCGTAGGCATATGCAAACAAAGTGATGCTCTCCACAAATATTTTTGATTGTTCGTATTTTGTTTTGATAGTCCTCTCTACTAATTATGTTTTATTCAAAGATTTCATTAATTTCATAATGATAACAAAACAGCTTAACGATAACAACATTACTATAAAGATGCCAAACATCAGTGGGCCTCCAAATCTGTTTATAAGTGTTTTATTTTAAGTAGATAAATAGTTTTCTAGTCTGGGATGCAAGCCTTCTTGCTACCGTCAGTAGCAGACAATGTTTAGATATGATTGGTGGTAAAATCGAAAACGGCTTAGGACGTGGTTTTGTTAAACACCGTCTAAATCATCTTTTAATAACTGACCCTACGTGTTTAAGGAAAATGAAGACATATAAAAAATATATTTAACAAATCGACGGCAGTTTTCTATGGTCTATACTCTTATAGACCATAAAATGACGTCAAAAAATGTTCAAAACTCAAGTGGAACCGCGAGCCGCAGGCGAGTGGTTTCACTGCCAAGTTTTGGACATTTTATGGCGTCATTTTATGGTCTATAAGAGTATAAGCCATAGAATACTGCCGTCGATTTGTTTTTTACAATAACATGGAAAAAGTACGAGCGGAATTGGCTATTTTTTTCGTTGAGAAAGCGCGCGCGTTACCTCTGACGTCATTTTTATTGTCTGTACTCTTCTAGACAATAGCTACGAGCCAATCACCGCGCGGGAATTTGGACAGTTATTGTAAAAATAGACATGCAAATGACATTTAAAAGCCAGCAATCGAAAGGGTCAAACATTACCACATGATTGGGAAGTGGGTTATATCCGTCTAAGAACCCTTTACCAATCGACAATAAGAAATGCCTAAATATACTTATCTGTTTTAATGTACATTTTAAAGTTATTTTAGACTGCAAAACAAAACAAAAAAGGCCGGCTGTTTTGCAGTTAACAATTATTTCAAAATTATTTACTTAAGTCCAGCATAGTATTATTAAGTCGAGTTTCCGGGATCAAGGCCGTGCTTCAGCAGTAATTAAAGGGATCAAAACAATTTTCATTTCAATTTCCGAAATCAATCACTTCTATTTTAATATTCATTCATATCATCTCGGGGAACCAGTTTTTAAACACCCAATTAAAAAAGTTTTAATACTGTCTAGAGAAGTTGATTGTCGGAACAGTTTAAAATTCAAGCTGGTTTCAATGGAAATTCATTAACCGTTCGCACACCAACATGGACACCAAGTACGCCTAATAAAGCTGTTATCTTTCCTAATAATGCATTGTACTGCTTATACTGAGAAAGCTTTGCCAAGAGTTTAAAGTGTTGAAAAAGAAAAGGTTACAATAATGTTGTCTTTTAACAACTTCGGCTCTGTTTCCTAAAGTAAACCCAGACGCACACCCACCAAGATGAACGGATCTAACACTAAGCCAAACGCTAACTCCTAGTCGGCTCCTTTTGTCAAAGAACACAATTATCTTTGATGAATGTGCTGGAGAAGTTCGTAATTTGTCTGCCTTTCAAGACGGTAATGAAAAGCTGAAGGTAATCTTGGGAATAACGCAACCTACACGTGATACGTTTGCCATCTGGCAACTAATTAGTATAAAGTCATGGTATCGACGCTATCTCCTCGGGATTGTTAGTGTTGTGATTGTGCGAATCTTATCATCTTCTGATGGAAGACCAGTGTCAGCATGTCACAGTCCTAAGGTTGGTAAAAATATAGGAAAACTTGAGTGACCTTGGAACAAACTAACATACATTCAGTTCAGTTAAGTTAAGTCACGATTACAACAACTTGTTGACTGCCAGCTGACTCTCAGAATAGAATATTATTTCTAGGATTCTTCTTGTCCTTCTTGTCGATGGCTGTGAGACGACAAAAATGTTAAATTCTAAATGAATCGTACCTCCTCTAAAAGCACTAAGCACAATCAGGTAAACTATTTTGTCGTATTTTGAAATGCATCAATCGCGACTTTAGAAACAGATTTCCTATACATTTATTCGGTACACAGGTGACCAGGGATACCGAAAATGAAAACACGTATAGCGACATTTGAAGCTCTGCGCATTATTAGTTGATGGTTGTTTCGCTATGCATTATTAATACACAAAACACTAATTTCATCGCATATAACTTTTGATCGACTAAGCCTTAGCTTGAAAAGTCATAGGTTACGGGTCATTCATATTTCTTTACGTAGAATGGACAAATCTAACAAAACAATGCTTTAATTAATACTCATTTTAAGTCATACAACTATTCTCGATAGCTTCCATTCAAATAAGTGGGCACCGGTAAACATTATGCTCATTGTTTAGAGTGCCAGAAGCGAGTAACAGAGCAATAGCGTAGCGGTGTTCGAAGTCGCTCGTTGATTAAAAAGAAAATACGATAGAATGTCACACTTTCTGTTTATCCAACAAGCGCTCTATCAACAAATGGATTATTTTTTCCACGTGAGTGTTGTTCAGAAAAAACGTTTGAATTATTTTTTTTAAATTATTGTCCAAACTAAAGTACATAAAATATATGATTTCAGTAAAAGTGACAAATGGTAAACCATTTAATGAGTTCTTACATCGAATATTTTCTTCCAACTAATGATGTCGCAGTGATCGGTGTCAGCCGATGACGGCATGATGAGGGCATTAAAAAAGCGATTAGACTGAAAACACAAGTGAAACATTTAGCAGCTTTAACGAAAGCATCCGTTTTACGACAGAATGAGAACCATTCGTGATCGAGTACGCATGTATCTAATCACAAGAAAATCCCAATTATGAACAGTAATGAAATGTGAACCGATACGAGAACATTTCCTCACGTATACGAATTTAAGTCATACACCTGTTGCTGATCATTCAAGAAAATTGTTGTTTGTTTTACCAATGTGCACGCATTTGACCCATGGCCCTGACTAAGTGGTATAATTATGTCCTTGTTGAGTTAAAGATCGTCTAACTCATGCTATGCGCCACTTGTTGCCACTTTTATCATTTCCGGCTGCTGATATGAGAAGGACACTGGTTCATGCATGCATGTCAGGGGTCTGTCACGGGTTCTTCGAATCCAAAGAGGAAATCCTTTTTAAATTGTTCCGAAGTCGACCACTTCTACTGTGAAGAACGTTTATCAGTAAATAGCATGGCTAATATTTGGTTCGACCTTCTCGTATTAGATATCATATGCCCAGCTACGTGACTTAATAAATGTTTTGGATGAATACATTCTGCCAAAAACGGCTTTAAATACATAACAGTGGTCTCGCTTTCGACAGCACGGCCACAAAACGTGCTTATTCTACTAAAGGTTCCCTCGTGTCACGTCCGGAAATTTCCATATGGGTTTTAAATATCTAAGTTAAGAAAGGGTGTATATCAGTATATCGGCCGTTCAATTTCCCACTGAAAATGGGAAAATGTAACACAGGCAAGCTCTTCACAACGCAATCTTTTCAAAGACAAATTTGCTGAAGTTATCTTCTTAATCTAACGTATCATGTTATTGACACTTTTATCAGGTCACTTTCGCGCACGCAATTTACGCTTACTTTACTGCCCATCGCCACCCTGTGTGACATTCATTGCTACAGGGCAGTTCCCTTTGATAAAAAAACAATGGTCATGCTACACAGTTCCGCGGTATGGCAAGTAGCATGCATGCGCACAGCCATATTATCTGGGCAATGGCATCCATGGAGTTAACCACTTCAATGTCTGTCCTTTCTATGAAAACTTCAACTAGCTAGTCAGTTTCCCCTGACTAATTTGTGACAAGCGGTATCAAATGTTTACTTTATTCATTTTAAGTACAGAAGTGGTATACACTCTGTTTTTTTTATAAGAACCTTTTTTATATTATAAGAACGTCACTCGAGGCTGAGATTAACCAAAATTTTAAGAACGAATTAAGAACATTCCTCAGGCTGCGAGTCGATTAAAAACGTTTTTATTTTGCTGATCTGTATATAAAATCAAGGTAACAAGTGTAAATTAACCAAAATAATTAAGGGCATGTTTTGTATAACATTAACAATGGTGACACACATCTCGGTTTGTCATAATCAGCATTTCTTGGAGTACCATATCTCAGCAGGCAATGCACTTTAATTTGATAGGATTTCTGCATTGACTTAATGAAATACATGTAGTGTATACCATGTAATTTAAGAACATCTTAAGAACGTTTTCAGCCTCAAATCGCAAAAAAATATAAGAACGTTCAGCCTCAGCTCCAAAATTAGACGTTCTTATAAAAAAAACAGAGTGTATTTTATACTATTTACAGCAAGGTGCCTAAGGTACCACAGCATCATGTTACTTGTCCTTGAAAAACCTGCACATTTGTTCAAAAATGGTATATTAAGTACAGATATTAAGCATATTAAGCATATTAAGCACATTAAGCACAGAAGTAGTATATTTTATACTATTTACAGTAAGGTGCCTAAGGTACCACATCATGTTACTTGTCCTTGAAAAACCTGCACATTTGTTATGACAAAGTATGCGTCGAAAGTGAGGCCTGCGTTGGCAATTCAGGTGGTCCGCTTACATCATTTCAAAGAAAACATCCCACAACTATCAGGGGTAGAGCACGTTTATTGGTGAGAAAATAAAAATTCAGTTCTACTGCTGAAGAAGAAAATAAAAACTGGAGAAAAAATAGTAGAATGTCAATGATGACAGTTTTTCTTCGATAAACGCATAAACAGTGTAATTTTGGTAAACGGATACCACTCTGGTCGTGTTTTCCAAAATAATGGCTTTTTATGCTGATCTTACTATGTTTTCGGGCTGTTTCATTCAATGTTTGCAAAAATGTCAAGGCCTATTTCAAAGCCTGTGCAATTTTTAATAGATTGTCAAAATAATTTTACTCCTTTTAGGTGGTCAAGATTTTTATATAGGCTATTGTCCTTAACCTTGTGAATTTTTAAAGTTGTTTTTTTTTCGGGATTTATGAGGTTTAAAAAGGTGTACTATATGTTTCTATACAGTTTTTAGGGGAACGTACATCACTTTTTCAAAAGGCTCATTATGTAGTCTTCTCTGCTACCGATCGATGCGAAATTTACACCAGTTATTGGTTTGCCAAGATTGATATTTTGGCAAAATCGATGTTGCCATGGCGATGATAAAGAAAAAACCTCAAAATCAGTAAATTGTGAATTTTGAATTACAAAAGCCACCACCAAAAAACCATGGTATAAATAAATCACTAAAACATTTCAAAGATGAGTATTTGTGTGGTGATAGCGAATGGACCGTGAAATAAACACTGCTCAGATGAAGTGACTTGACAATATTGTCAATATCAGCATTGAAGTCATCGTTTGAAGCTACCAAAGTTTTACCGCATTGTTTTCTCTGTTGCGATCCCGAAAAAGAGCTTTTTCTTTTGGATTGTTGGCATTAAATTTGAATTCATGTGCTTTTTAAAAGAATCTCAGAAACGGCTTGATTGATTTTTAATGCAAAAAAAGGCAAAAAAAAAAAGCCGATAAAACGGTTAGGGGAACATATTTTGCAATGTTTACTACCTCTCTTCTTGAGGATATTTAAGAGAGTTTTTTAAATACCCTGAAGAAGAAAGGCCGTGCCTTTCGAAATATCACAAACTTTATTTCCTTTAACCGTTAAATCAGCTTTGCTCTTTTTTGCGTTATTTGTTCTACAATTGGTTACTTTAATTTTGTCGCCGTGGTCCTTACAAAAACAGTTACTGGTTTCTGCCAATAGATTTATGTAAGATATTCACAACGCATTTTTGATGATGTGAACAACCTCACTCCAAGGTGTCACTGAAATTAACTTTCACGAACACAGCCGCATACTAACCGACCGCGGAAATCTTTACGTTACAAACCCGTATTACACACTAAAATATCTTCAACTGCGCAATTCACCAACTTGTACATGTAGACTTGTAGTTAAAGACGGTGCCTTCTAATATAAAGGTATACCGCGCAAAAAATCTTTTGTATTAGGAGGCACCGTCCTCGTTTGTGAAAAACCCGAGTTGGCAGACCACCCCGTGAGGCTCAAAACTTATGCGTACTACCAAAAGAAGGCGCCGTCCTTAACTAGAATAGCTTCGAAAGCTGTATTTCAGGAATTAATAGATCTCAAACTGAAACAATTGTAATTTGTATAATTTTATAAAACAGTGCAAATTGCACCCCCTTGCCATGGAATATACCATATATGTTAACATGGCTTTATCGGCCTGGGAAAAGCAGACTGAAAATTGTCAATATTTATTGAAAATGAGTGTGACAGTTCAGACCAAAAAAAGACCCAAGTTAAAGTGCGAACGATATAAACAACAAGAGAAATCGTTATCAAAGAAAATATAAATCTAGTATAAAACATTAGGCGTGATAGTAAAGAATTCCGAGTACTTGCCTTTGCAAAACGTGATTAATAAACAGTGTTGGCCCAATATAAAGGTAAACTGTGCGTATGGCTCTCAAAAACAAAACTAGGACATTTTCCTCCTTCAGACATTTTTTTTAGTAGTATCTGCAAAGCAATGCCCTCCGACACAATTGCATGAGCACGCCAGTACAAGTTAAAATTCACGCCGTGTTTATTCAATTATAATTATCGCCATCAATGCATGGTGAAAGGTAGTTATACTTTCCTACCTTTCTAAGTCTTTAAGTCTTAGTTAACAGTCAACACCAAATATGAGCGCTGTGTTTATAATCGTTGAAATGGTATTTTTAAGCTTATTTTCGAAGAGAGATTATAAATATTTTTTGCGTTTCAAAATTTGTAAAGTTAGGCAACACAAACAGTTGAGGTACAAATCTAACAGCTTACAACAGCTACAGTAACCGTAACAGTCCATCGGCTTATATGTAAGAAGGCTTACCATCGATGAAGTTTCAGCGTCTGTGGTTTTTTTCGGTACAGTTCTAGAATTCTTCGCTGAATGACTGTCCGTAAGACTTGCGCTGTTTTCGTTACACTTATCAAACTTACTTCGCTCTCTGACTAATATAGGGGCATGACTATTGAACATTTTCAAAAGGAACCTTGAGCTACTTGTAAACCTCAAGTATCTCAAGTACTTTAACAGAGCTAAAATCATTGGGTCTTTGTGTACCCCCAAGTGATGGAATGTAACATGTTATAGATCTTGGTTTTATCGGCCTGGGAAAAGTATGACTAGTGTAAGACTGATCTTGACTGATATTAACTGACTGAAGTAGAGAGAGTTCAACATAAAGGGAGATCAGAGTGACGATGCACTGCATTTCGATATTAACATGAGACAAATTCACCACATAAAAGGAAATTGGATCAAGAATCTCGAGGTGAATAACTGAATAATGCTTCTAGTTTTCTCTAGAAACTGAAACAAAACGTTTTTGCACAGTCAAGTTCCTTGGAATAATGTAATAATTACGTGTATATAATATTTCGCTTACCGGTAGAATTTTTCAGTAAATAATGAACATTCTCCCATTTATGCTGATACTTCATCCTCTGGTAAATAATGTCGGGACTCCGCCGTTAGGAATACACAGTTGTAAAGTTGGTCTTATAAAAATCAAATTAGCTGAACATGTATCTTTTTAATTCAAAGGAAATCGAGGGAAGAACTCTCGTTTAAGACAACCAAGATAATTCAAGCTTTTAAAGAGGGATACATATCTCCCTGGACTTTGAAAACTTTTTAGTTGAGCAAATATTTTAACTGAAAATTTTCCGTTCCGCAGAGCTGGTTAAATAAACTGGAGTCGTATATATAAGTTAATATTGACAGTAAAAGTTAGCACAATTTACATCAACATTACATGATGATCAAACTTCTTTGACGCCTGAGGAAGTTAGGGGGGGGGGGGGGTGGGGGGGGAGGCAATTCTGAATTCTGAGGGGTTAGAGATCTAATCGTTCAAAGAAGTCTGGTCAAGGTTGTTTTTCATTTAGCCAAATTTTTTTTTTAAAATGGAAAGGCTTTATTCCAGTTTTTTAAAACTTGTCTCACTGGTTGACACACACAAAAAAAATACGTGGTGGCGCAATGATGGCGCAAGACTGAGACAGCGAAATGGAAATCAGTGGGAAGTTTGTGCAAGTGGAGGAGTAATTTCGGCGTCACAAAAAAAAAATAGATTACCTCCAAAGATCTTCCGTTTGTTTCGGAAATTTCCGTGTGATTCCCACGTACCATCTCCATTTTATCGAGTTGAACCGAAAATTTTGGCTAAATGGAAAAATGGGGGGAAAGTCTTAGTTTTGGCTGGAAATAGTCCACTGAACCTTCTCTCGATCAATGAAAACATTTCATTGAAGAATTTTTAAACAAACGTTGTGAAATGATGAAAAGAGTTGAGATTTAACTGGAAATTTGATAACTTCTTGGCCTTTCCTTGGAATTCAGAATATCAATTCATTGAAAATCGAAACCACCCGTGGTGCAAGACATCCGATTGTCATGTTTTGGCAATGCTCTTTAGATAAAGGTTCGAATCTGATGGGGTTACTCAGATGGATCTCAGCAGTCAGTTGAATTTTCTACCATTTTTCTGATATCAGTTTATTTTATCGCCTGTGTTCCACGCTATCAGTGAAAACACGTGGTAATTATCAGCTGACAGTCAAAGGTTTTGACCGACTCTCAGACCTCCTTTTTGGATTATTGTAAAAAGTGCCTTGTCAAGATACATTTACATGCCAACCAAACGTGGGTTAGCTCAGTTGACAGAGCATGTTCGAAAGTGGTGTTTTTTTCATTATATTGACAACAAGAGGAACCTGCTGACAACGGCAAGATGATTTCCGCTTTGTATTATTTAAACAATAATCTCTACACTTCGTCGTGGGTATAACATACCGATTGCAACATCAAACAAGATTTTGGATGAAAATCGTCAACTTGGTAAATATAGATGTTTCCGTTTTTTGCGGAGACAGTGGAGGACAGTGGTGACAAAATGCAAAGAAGTTCAATGCGGTACAAAATGTATTCAGCGTATTGACGAGTTGTTTTTGAATTTGTGACGTATACATGTATGTTGCAGCCACAGCAAAGGCGTTATGCTCATTGATGCAAAGCAAATGACTTCGATTAACGGTGCGAGCCGAGCAGGAAAGCACGCGATTTGGCTTTATGATAAATTCTGTATCATTTTAATGAAAATATGGTACTAGACCTTGAACTCTTGCAAAATCAAAAGACTTGAGAGTGTGAATTTCCAAGTAAGGCAACATCAAGTACAGTTAAAAATTTTACTGCCAAAAGTGCCAAGGATTTTCACATTTTACTCCGTGACCCCTTTTACTTAATCTTTATTGTTAATAGTCATTAAACGACTTCCACGTGAAGTACATCAGCTATATATAAACTTTCTGTTTTACCGTATAAAATGACTAACTCAGAGCTATATACGACAAGTGCATGTTATCGCGACATAAAAACACGATGTCTATATAAGCTGATGCTACACCGTGAATGGTGTGGAGAGATAACTTGATGGAATTGGGTTCTAAGTGACTCTCTGAAGGATATGTCAATATACACTTGGATGTGATCTTTGTCATATTTCAAGTGTTTATATTTCACGTCTACAATTTATTCATTTTGCGGTACGGCCGTTTTTCACACCCCAGCATGAATAACCTATAGGAACGATGCAGAATGGGTCATTAACCTAATGAGAACGAGTGTTTCAAAGTGTTCTCACGCGTATAAAAAGTAGGTATTTATTACGAGATAGAAAATTAAAAATACGACAGGCATTACGCGCCGCTATATAAGCAAGTAGAAAACAGACATTTGCAGGCCTGAGCAGCAAATGAAAGAACAGGACGTTTTAATGAACGCCTCCTTTTTTACATGACGAAAGCCGTTAACGGTTTCAGCAAAAAGGTATGAATTCGTATCACGGTATGGTAGCTGAATCTTGAATTCTTTTTTTTTGTTGTTGTTTCAATTTCTTCCAAATTATTGGACAAAACCACCAAACAAATCGATAGCAACCCAATGTGTGAATGGCATCACCAGTTTACGTTTTCGGTCGATCGATTTGAAATTCAGAGAAAGGCATGATTCTAATAGTAATAGAAGCCGGGGATACAAATCTACTCAATTTAATGGAAAGTCTAAAACATTACAATTGAAATTAGGTATGAAGTCATAGTGACTAATATTTGGTACTGGTGTTCAATTTTACTGAGTCATATAAACAATACAAGTGTGTATGAGCCTAACTTTATACCAATATTGAGCATGATCGCCGATATCAAAGTGTGTATCATGTTTTGAAATTAGAATAATAATGTTGTGTACTCGTACATACTTGGCAGGCGAATACGCGTACGCGCGAATTATTTACCGGAAGGATTAGGAAGCAGAGCAACAATGTCGATTTTATCTCATGAAATGAAGTGGTCATGAAACTGAAAAAAAAAAAGCTTCTTTTCGAAAAGGGACCTCTTGTTTACAACTCTACCACAATTTAGTCGTTCAGGAGTACGAAATTTCAAGACAGTATACCGAGTCTCATCCCCATCGACAATTTGCGTGAGCTCAAAATAAAACGAATTAAATTTGGCATTAAACAAACGTGCTTATTTATTAACTAATTTTGAATTGAAGATTTTGCCTTTGATATGACACGCACTATACTCCGTGCTTCACAAACCGTGATTGTTTTTTTCTTTCAAATCTAAAAAGTCACAGTATTTTGGCTACTTTATCTTGTTTAAAATGTACGGCCTCTGAGCTTACAAACGTTAAATAAAAAGTCAATGAAGAAAAGACTTCCGAGACCGGTTAGTATCTTCGAGACTCTTATATCTCCTAAATAGGCTAACATCACTGAAAGAATCCGCGTTCATTTCCGTGCTGGCAACGCGTAACAATGATGGTAGTCGAGTTCTTCTAGTCTTTGCCCTAGTTTAAAAGAAACTAATTTACTGTCACAGGTCAAAATCTCAGTGAGTATGCGACTCTCTTGTAACCTTGTTTGAAGATCCCATAAACAGCCAGTAGTCGCCAACTGACAACGAGCTGCCGAAAGAATAACATCATTGAAGGAAACGTTTTTCATGTTTTTGGTCTTTTTGAACTCGTTACTTTCCCTGAGATGTTTCATCATGTAATATTCAGTATCTTTATTCAGGTTGCATTTAATGCTGAATCAGCCTCTTCAAGGCTACGGCTGGACTGAATAATTAATCAATACGACGAAGGTGCTTCGTAAGCACTTAAGATTTTGGTGCGGCGTTGTTTACAGTCGTGTCTTTTGTTTTAAAAGGAGAGAACACGGAAAGGAAATTGATTGTTATTGGTGCACCTGCAATTGATTTTGGCTGGTGATACGATCCTTTTAACAAATTACGATAGCCTCAACGACTCTTCGTTTATCGCACTTACGCGTTGTGGATAAGATATCTACATACAACAGTTTGGATGACTAACTGGACAAATAATGGCAACAATTTACCAAGGAAAATTGTATTCACTTATCAATTATATTACACCATTGCAGTGATACGTTTTGTTGTGAATAAAAAATGTTAATTTATTTTTATATTTGCTGCACGCGAAAGAAAGAAAAATATACATTAACAAAAGAGAAATTAAAAGATACAGGAAGTGGCTAGGAGGACAAAGAAGAAAAAACACAAGGCTTATAATATTAGCACCCCCCCCCCCCCCATAACAATCTTTATTAAAAAATTAAGTTAAACATATTCACGCCATCTCGACGTTTATCGTGACATGAAAAATGAATTTGGAATTTTGAATTTTTTTCCATATTCAAAACGTGCACGTAGGAAGAGCTTAGTGGACTGCAACTTCAGTCTATTATAACTAGAACAATTTCCCTGGTTTTACGAGTTAATTAAATAAGAAGTAGAATGCGTTTTTGCATGCTATTTTGCAAGCTATTAACTAAACATCCTTGAGTCAATATTTAACTAAGGTATTTGTTCTGATGCTTTGGAAAATTAAAGAACGAAAGGTTTAAAACATTAAGGGAACATTCTCACTTTTAGAGATAAATTCCCCTTCCAGTAGTTTTATTTTGAATAAGTGCCATTTCAGTCACTCGCTAAATATTTCATTTTTGCTTTTCAATATTTCCGTATAGGACTTACTTCCGAAAGTAGGTGGTATAATTTTTATCTTACGGCTCGTTTTTAATCATGTCATTAGCATAATTCTTTTCTCCTCTTATCGGTAGGCAGGTGAACAGAATGGTGACCTTTTCAATCTTGAGAATGAAAAGCTTATCAGTAGGGTAGCATGAGTCCAAGTCACTATTTCATTTAGCGCTTGCCGATCTCAATCAGTCAATCCTTTAAAGGGGCAGTGTCACCATGAATAGCATATGATAGAAATATATTTGTACTGACAGAAACGTTGAAATAATGGTTCAGTTTATTAACAGTAACACTATTCTACAAAAAATATTTTGAGTTATCTTTGGCTGCAGATGATCAGGATGAATATGGATTACAAGTTTAAAAAATTTCAAGTTCTTTCCGTGTATTTTAAAGAAATCACTAAAACCTGATTATAATTTGTTCCTCGTTGGAGTCACTAAATATTTTCCTCCTAGTACTATAACAGCAATTTCGTTTTAGAAAAAAGATTTTTGCCAAATATTTGAGCATTCTTGAACAAAATAGGGTAAAATCTCCGTGACAGTGTTCTTTTAAGTCCTAGCAGTGCTTAGTGTTCGTCCTTCAATATAATCTGGTTGGACAAGCATACAGCTTATGAGAAAAAAGGGAAAAGATCACCAAAGATGAAATTTCTCGATGTTTTATCAAGATCTCCGAACTAGTACCAAAGGAAATACATATAGAAAAGGGAGGAGAATATGATTTTTGCTACTGTGCGTTTAACTGGTACAGTCCCCTACCTGCCGGACGATAAGGCCGCGTTTGATTGACAGTATTTCAGAAGAAGAATAAACGGAACGTCTCGAAGGTTTCTCGTTTTGATAAATTTGGAAAGGCGTATCTGTAAACTTTTGCTAACACATGATATTCAAGATCGGTAACTCCAAAAACATCTCTTGGAGGGTTTTTAGTCGTAATGATTGTATGTATTCTTCGAACGCACCTTAAGTCTATTCATTTAACCTTGATGTAACAATGACAAGTGGATTTCATTTCACAACCAATCACATAACAAATATCATGCGGTAAATAAACGACACGAAAACCTCGAAAGCTTATACACAGGTTCTCATTACAATATTTAGAAAACTAAAAGGAAATATAGCTTTTCATATAAAGGGATAACAAAAAGGATGAAATCAAATCAGTTCTTAAAAAGATTAAAAACAACTACAGTGATACTTCTCAGACTGATTTTTAAGATGTGAAGGAGGCAGCGAGAAGACAATATCGTTTCATTTTCATTTTGTTTATTTCACCACACACGTTACAAAAAATTATATATGAGCGGAAAAGTGGTGAGGAAACCTTAGGAGAAACCACAGGGCTTATCCGTGACGAGTCAATCTTTATTATTATATTATTGTATTATCTTGCGAGTTAGACAACTTAGGTCGTTAGTAGCACACTGCTGGGTCACTTCATCAATGTAATTCTGGGAAACAAAAAGCAGGACTTTTTTTCTCGTGATATTACCGAGGTGCAACTACAGAATACTTTGCTCAGGTTAATTTTTTTTCGCATTAGTTGAAGACACAAACGATATTAAGATTTTATTATTTTCCACTTCCTGGCTAGTATTTTTGCTTTCTCTCAGACATAAAAAGTATCACCTTTCGTTGAACAAAGTTTGCGATATCGTTGCATTGGTCAAGTACATTAAGAATACATATAGTTTTTCATGTTCCTTGGTAACTAATACAATCTCCGGAGCAAAATCACAGACCTTCCAATATGGACTAGACACAAGTTGAATAACAAAGACAAACGACGATTAATTAAAACAATTTCTTGGCTATCATTACGGAAATGTCGACGAGTTCTGATTGCCTTGAATACACTGCTAATGAAATGTTCCAAATGGAATCGTTTCTAACATTTCAAGACAATTCAAATGGCCTTAATGGAAAAATCACTTTTGGGGTATTTTTACATCAAACGTGATACATACATTCAAAAGAAGTTGCATTAAACGGCGTTCATATGAATATCATATTTTCAAAGTTTCCTTGATCGACTGATAAGACGATGTCAGGTCACGTTCCTTGTTTCACCTGCTCGAGAGGAAGATTGGTGATATGGTTGGTCTTTGAACTCTTCCGACGGTTTGAATCCATGCCGTTTTTATTACCTAGCCCCTCCCTCTTGTCAGTTTTCCTTGTGTGGTAATAGGGTTCACCTGCTATTGTTTTTTGCTACAGGCTTGATCTGAACGATTAAAGATTATTTAAAGAAAGACAAGGTGTTGGCGAAGTCATATTCACACAAGCAAGCAGCGACAGAGGAAACTTCCGCAAGGTTAGCACTCATTCAGTGTTATTTTTTGTTAATTTACTTGGCTTATTTTTACAGCATATAATTTCAAACGAAAAAGGAAAGAGTATTGATTAGCAATATACACAATGCTCATTACCCTACAAGTTTTAAAGAGGAAAATCAGGTCTTCCGGCCACGAACAAGAAATCAGTGTAATGAACTGCTAAGGGTAAAACTGTCTACAAATTTCAGGCAATGGGGATTATCCTCTCTTGTTTGGGAGATTGTTCACTAGAAACGGAAGGATTAAAACACGCACACTGTATTTGTTTTTTCCTTTTCGTTGCTAAATATAAACTATAAAATAGGCCGATTTCAACGAGCCGAAAGCAAAATATTCACAAAATGACTTAGTTT
Organism: Pavona decussata; assembly: GCF_977016875.1. Lineage (NCBI taxonomy): Eukaryota > Metazoa > Cnidaria > Anthozoa > Scleractinia > Agariciidae > Pavona > Pavona decussata. Next base: position 3,429,177 of record NW_028145434.1, on the reverse strand, counting down.
TAGGGATTTTTACGATTTGCATCAATGTAAAGGAGAAATCTGCTCACAGCGCACTTATTGTAATTGATTTCCTGGGGTTCTTTGTGATTAAATTACGAAGATGAAACTTCGAAAATCAAAGATAACAATTTTTATACAACTTAGTACGCGTCGCCATTAAATAAGAAACATTTCAATCCAAAGCTGAACTCGACCGTATTTTGGCTTTTTTAAAAAATCAAAATAAAGCTTACATTAAAAGTTCTCTATTTATCGTCAATCATCTTTTCTTTTGAATTCAAAGTGATTAATATTTTATATAGGCATAGGAAGCTACCTCTGTCGCGATTTTGTATCATTTCGATTCCCCGTCTGGTATACCTATGTATGTCTTTGGTTACAAGGCTCGATCAATATAAACTTCGTCAAAACACCTTTCGCTTTTTCTCTTTCATTGGAGAGCCAATCTCGCGGATGTAAATGATTCTCGACACCCGACTCATCGACTATAGATTTCGTGCCTTATTGACAGCGGGAAACCCGCGGTTAAATGAATTTGAATCAAGATAAGACTTGCAGTTTTTTTAGGTCAAGAATATTGCCATGGTTATTAACTCTAAAGAAAATGTGTACTTTTTGACCCTCTTCCCCCTACTCTTAGGGGTATCATCACTATGTAAAAAAAAAACAACAACAATTATTCGAATGGGCAACTAGAAATTTCATCAGTCTAGCGTCGGAACTAGGTTACGTGATCACGATTTAAATTTAGCTGCATAATAATAATTAAAATTATGTCACGTAGCATCTTTGAAAGAAAGAAGCGATTACAAGCAGGATTAAAATTATGCAACGTGACACGAAAGTAACAAGAAAGAAAGAAAGAAGACATTACAAGGATTACAATTCCGTCACGTGACATCAAATTAAATAACTACAAAGAAAGAAGACACTACAAGGATTAAAAATTACGTGACGTGACATCAAATTAAATAACAACAAAGAAAGAAAGAAAGAAAGAAAGAAAGAAAGAAGGAAAGAAGGAAAGAAAGAAAGAAAGAAAGAAAGAAAGAAAGAAAGAAAGAAAGAAAGAAAGAAAGAAAGAAAGAAAGAAAGAAAGACTGAAGAAAAAAGAAAAGGCGACCATTCTTCAAGGGGTGGGGGGGGGGGGGGGTGGGGAGCGTCTTCCCAAATGATCTTAATTCCAATTGGATTTTCCCAAATGACCTGAATTTCAATTGGGTTTACGGTGTAGGCAACTAAAAATAACCTTGAGAGGATAAGTTGCTTTCCTGTGAGATAATGACTAACACTGCTTGGTTATCGACTGTATGAAAAGCTGTTCAGGATCTTTCCGTCAGCAAAAGTTTCAAAAACAGTTGTGAGCCACCGGTAAGGTTTATGCAACATCCTCCTCTTGTTATTCTTTGCGCCTTCTGTGTAACTAGACTTCATGTTAGCTAATCACAAGTTTAGCACCCTAGGCTGACTGATTACACTCAGATATTTGACACAAATACTCGTGAATTTACAAAAAGATGAGCTACTGAACAGCGCTGGAATTCCTCTTCGATTGTAGATCGAACAAGGAGCCAAAGAGCAGAATTTAGTTTTTAGTTGAATGAATAACAACAGCCGGTAACCAAGAGAGGTTGGTTTTGACAATATGTATGGGAAGCTTTAGCAACTACAACGGCAACGCCAATGAAATTCACACCAATATAAAATCACGTTGCTTGAACCACTTTCCAATTATTCCAAAATGCACCTGGCCAAGGTATTCTGGAAAAAAATTAGTAGGAAAGGCAATTGTCTTTTTAAGTTAATAAAAAGACAATTGCTGTCATGTGCTCACGTTCTCTACAAAACCCTGAATTTGGTCGCTTCACGTTTTTTTTGCAGCGGACGTCGTAGATATGTATAACGTACTTGCGGAGCTATTGTTTTGGTCATTACATCTTATTTTGGGGCCTTTATTTTCTCATTGCCGTCGCCGTAGTTTCTGCTTACGCCCACTCATCTGGCGGAGACTGATATAACCAATGTTCCCATCTTCACCCCGACCTGGACACTGCAATGCCAAGCGAGTTTTTTCACAAGCTTGTCGGCGACTGCGTGGGCATGATAAAGCATTGTGAAAGTCGGGAATTCATTTTATGTCTTTGAAAAGCAAATCTCGGCCAAGGTTACTGATATAGCACTTCAAATTACAACAACCACAAATTAAAAGGGCTAAGATATGCGTTGAACTGATCTAGATTCGTCTGCTTATGCATGGGCAGTTACTGAAGGATTTCTGCGTGTGACAGGTTTTAAATTTAATCCAATTTTGCTGTCTAGAATACAATGTACACAAATCCAAATCTATGCGTTTATTAAACTGATCTAGAATCGTCTGGTTCACGGAAGGATTCCTGAATTACACGTAATTTAAATTCAATCCAGTATTGCTGTCTAAAACACCACCTTCACACCTCAGATAAGATACTTAACTCAGTTATCTAGCATCCTCTCGCATCGCAATACCTTAAACGGGAAGTATCACGAAAATTTGATGTTATTTCAAAACCAAGAAATGTTTGTCTGACAACAGAAACAAAAATATAATTGTCTAGTTTTGTTATAAATTATCACCCCAGAGCAATAAAACTGTCGATTAGTTCCTCTGGCCAGAAACAGAATAGGTCGGAATGGATTGAAACTTGAAAGATGTTAGGCTAATGTTTTTCAAGTTTTTGTATTTTTGTTTCCAAAATGCGCTAGAACAGAGCAAGAATTGAGTTGATTTCTCTCCTCTCGTTGTTCTAGAATTATTTTGTAGCAAAGTGAAGGTCTAATTTCACAATTTTTTAACAAAAGAGGTAAAAAAAACAAAACAAAACATGATACCTCCCCCTTAATCAAAACTGTGCTACCATATCGTTTAATCGGTAAAATTGCCAGCAAATGAAAAATCCGGTTAGCTCATTTACGCAAAATCAACTATTATTATCAGCTTTAGCCGCCTAAGAAAACTCCAGTTTTTTCGCTGAATAGTGCCTGAACAGGACTTTAATCTCCCACTAACGTATCGAACGAAGCCGAACTCGGCATCGTATGGGTGTAGTTTGTTGCTGGTTTTCGTCCTTTTATCGACGGATTCCCGGCTTTGGCTTCTCCGGTTTTCTAGCCGCCGCTTCAAACAACAACATCAACAACACTTCCAACATCAAATTCGCTCTCGATACACTGTGTCAGAGGTTATTTTGTTTTTGTTTATAGGGGTTTTTGTTGTTGCCTTTTTTTGTTTTTCCATTTTGCAGACAACGGGCTTCTGGAGCTAGGGTAGATACACTGTAAAACCCACATGAAAACTTCAAAAGGGTGCTCCAGTGAAACAACTGGAGGAAACTCTCGATTACGAAACGTAAAGAGTATTTCATTATATTTTATGTTTGGTCCGTCGTGCACGGCCTACAAACACCAACACTGATTGTTTAGTTCAAGTTTAATATATCGAGATAGTATTGCTTATACCCCTACTTCCCTTTACATTCAATCACTGCTATTTTAGCTTTGAAATGATCTTTCATCGCGCTAAAGCTTGAGCATTCCTAAAAAAAAAAACATTTAAGCTAAAAAAAAAATCATCACGCAAATTATTTTCACTGCCATTGTTCTTCAAAATGTTGAAATGCGGTGATACTTTGAGGTCTACGGATGTTTCACTAGCTCTGACACGAAATATCAGTAAAACAGTGGAAAAGAACAATTAAAATCTTCAATCTATTTGCCGTCTTCTTATCAGTGATATACACGAGTATGATCGCTTGAGAAAGAGGGTCAAAAGTCGAGTTTCTAGCGTCTAGCTCTATGGTCTCGTACTCTCTGTTGGATTGGCAAAAGATTGCTACCATTCCCCTTTCGCACCGGCGGTAATTTTTAAAGCAAATCTAGACCAGATAACGGCAGCTCATTAACACTGCTACAAAGAGAGCATACAAACACGAATTCTGTAGGTTGCTGAAATGTTGATTTTCTTAAGAAAACACTCATCATCATCATCCATCAAAGGAAAAATTGCATGGCCCTTTTATAGCGCAAAATGATGTTTTAAATTCATTATAAAGGGTACAACAAAGCATTCCTGTAGTTTTGTTTATGACATCTGCTCTTAAGACGAGCAGAAGTAGCTCGAGATGAACGACTAAATCGAGACAAATACTGATTGAGAAAGGTCAAACGAGCTTACCCGCTATTCAGTCATTCTGTATACCTCACCAAGCATTCTCGGAAGGCTACGATCGTCATATCGATCCAACAAGATAATTTTATTTAAGCAGGAATAGCTTGTAGCCCTAAATTTCCTGCCACCTCTTTCTTGAAGCGATTTCTGTCAAACAGCTGGGCGGACCGTGACCGCGGTGAATGAGTCCGTCCACGCCATGATACTCTCATTAATTAATATTTAGTGAACAGAGCGAATACTGCGTCATAGCCAACTCCGTTTCGTGACCAAAAGGACTCTGTCGTGCTAACTAAGTAAAAAGAAGAGTTAATTAACCTGGCAAACTGACGAACGGATTCTTGTAGTTCAATCCATTTGCGATGAAGTTACACCCAGCGAACCAGACACGAAAATAACCTGGAACACACGCAGCCAATAGAAGGTACTTTTGATGGGCAAATTAACAGAAATATTGTCTTAACATTCTAGTTGACAGTTACGTAAACGGTGATCTAACATTTCTCGTGCTATTTATCATAGTGTGTTTCGCTGAAATGCCTTTCCTGTGAACATTAAGGTCACGATGTTTTCCATCACCACATGGCAGAGTTTACAAAAGCACGCATTGCTCAAACTATTTTCAATGAAAAGCGATTTGTTTGTCGTTTGAGTTTAACTAACCCTTATTTGAAAAGCAATTTTGCCAACGTGAAAAAAAGCCCAGATTGCCGAAGTGATGGCAATGACTACATAGTTGTTCAAACGGAATTTGCTGCTGGCTATATTCCATAGAAATTACCCCTCAATAACGTCAAAAACAAATGCTAGAGTTGTTTCTGTTTACTGAATAGATATCTTAATTGAACTAACATTCATCATTTTAAAACAAGCTATGTGTATTATATGATGTTACGAACATTGCTCGGTTTGCAAACATTGAAAGAGGAACAGCCTGACAGACTAACCAGTTACGCTTTCACTTAATTTGCACGAGACACTTCTTTGATTGCCAGTGTCTTTCGCTCCGAACTTGCCAACTTAACAGACTGCGCTTTTTATTGGGTGCTTTGTTTTTCATCATTTTCAAAAATCAAATTGGCAATATTGTCAATGTTTCCTACTCTAAAAAGGACTAAAGAAAGGGTTAATCACGAACGCCCGATTCGTCGCTTATTGTGTGCATGTAATCTTGATGAAATACAGCCCCTTTTATCGCCAGCCAGTATTGTCTCTGTGGTTGCGGTTTTCCACAGTTGGGGCAGTGAATCTTTTGTAGCGTGTATGACCCTTGCATTTTTTCAACGTTTCTGAAAAAGGAAAGATTGCTCTTAATCCAAGTATCACGTGCACAATACACGTACAAGAATTTAATCAACAGAAATTTGTCGTCTGATGGGATGGTTGTTCAAGTACAAGTAATTAAAAGTGTTTTATTTGAGTTTTTAATCTTTTGAACTCGATGCTGCTATATGCCTCAATCATAAGACAAAGATCTTAGAAATGTCACAGAAGCGTTGCGACAGCCATGTGAATTTTAATAGGAAGCATGGCTATTTTGGTTCCGTTTTGAGCCTTTTCCAAGTTAGATCGTAATCAAACGCCAAGAAATCGTTGAGAAGATGATCCCATTAGTTCACGACGAAGATCATTTGCGATACACACACGTATAGAATATTTTTACAAAATGGGCTTTCAATTAAAAATAACTGTTCTTTGAACGGTCACGACCTTAGATTCTACGTTCTCAGTTAGTTCGAGTTGCATTTATGTGTTACATACAAACACCACATTAAATCATGGAGCTGCCAGTTAAGGGAACTAACATTTTTACACACACACGTCAGTTGTACGAGTTGCATGAAAACATTTCGCTCCTTATCTATGAATCGCTAAAACACGGTGTTGCCTCATTTCCTGTTCGCGGTAGTACTTAGCTGAACATGTCGATGCAGTTTTTTATTTTTTTATTTATTTATTTTTTTTTTTGAGCCATTAACAACTTGTCAAGGGTATTATTAGACTCTCTGGGCTACTCTTAGCCGCAAACTTTAAAGGACTGTTAAAACTACAACGCCTTAACTAATTTAACTCGGAAGAGCAAATTGAAAATAAATCTCGCGCCACGTTGTTTTAAGGAGTGGGAAATGCTCGTTAAGAGTGACGCATGTCCCGTGATCAGCTCCTATAAACCGCGAAATTTCTCGCTTGCTAGTTTTCCCGTGGAAATAATTCAGTTTCCTCCTGGTGACGTTTACCTTTTCAGACTTAAGAAGCCAGAGCACCTCAGAAAAAAATCCAGTTTGGTTTCAACTGCTGGTCGGATGTCATCCACCTTCTAGCTTCAGTCTGCATAATTCGGACGACAGCATATAAACGTATCAAGTGAGTGTTCTTAATCATGATATCATGATATCACAGTCATCAACTTATGATAACCGACGAAGTTTCTGATTTAGCATCAACTTTTTTGACAAGAAAGTCGTAGTTTCCATCTACACACCAACGGAAACAACGGAAAATGCGCTCAATATACTTTTGTATCGTTATTAAAGGTTCACACTTTAGGGTTTCATTTTCAGCGTAAAAAGTGACAACCCAGAGTGTAGATCTTGTGTGACTGGTCCAGAAGTGGACTTTCTCGAAATACGTTTTAGGAACGACTACTCCGCTTCGCTTATAAGGAAAAAGGAAAATAGAAGTCAGCTGTGGCAAGTGTTCCTCTGGAGGGAGGGAGGGATATTTGGGCTGCATTCAGTATATAATTACGCATGTAATGGAAACCATCAGTATGTGGCCGTAGGAAGGGGGGAGGGGGTGAGAGCTCACTTGAATTCACTTTGTCACATTGCACATGAGCTAACACACTACCGCCCATTTAGAAATTGAATAAACGTTTCCTTGAACATTGAAGACTAAGTAGAAACACTGAGTATATGAATCCCTGGGCACACTTATGATTTCATTCGTGTGCAAATCTTAGAATCTCAAGTTTAAGGAAACTGTCATCGAAGAACTCATTGTTACTAAAGAGATACCACACGCATCTAAACACAGGTTGGTTTGTTTTCGTTTGGGCTGTTTATAAGTGCACCTTGGTAGAGCACACAGTTTGATGTCTAGACAGAAGTACAAACACAAACCGAATCTGATAAACTCTAAGACAGCCATAAAATCAGCACGTTCTTTTGCATTAAGAAGGCATGCGATCACATCGCCTTTACGTGATCAAAAAACATGTTCATGGAAGAAGGAATGTGTTAGAGTTATCTTTCCATTATGGTGGTCGCGCCATTAGAGTATTTGAATTTCTGGATAAGCTTTTGTTTGAACCGAACCGCAAACTGCGTTGACGTGACTGAACTTCACTCAACTTCCTGACGTGACAACTTTTGTATCTAATACTAGATTTGAGTTGCTTTCTAATGACTGTCGCCAGCCTAAACCTAAAATAAAAGTGACACATCTGGACAATTGCAGCAGATGACGCCAATGAACCCTTCAGAATCAGAAAAGTAAACATTATGCAAACGACGAGGGAAAACTCGCAGGAAGCCAAGTCACGAGAAGCTTTCGTTAGCTTCTGATTGGTTGGCTGAATACCCTGACCACGTACAGTTAGAACAAGTTTGTTTAAGATCGACATAGTGGTCAGAAAATGTAGAAGCAAAACAAGTATACGGCCATCAGTCGCAAAACCATGTTTTTATCAGTTTCGGTAATCATAAACCCTAACTCCCACAATTACAAGGTGCTAATAACACAAAAGAAAATGTTTTCGTAATTCAGTTGTTTACCCGGAAATAACGATCCGGTACTGAGGTCATGTTGTTCTTTAACTGTCTCCTTATCCAATTTTAACATAACAAAACAAGGGAGTTTTTGGACGTGGCATTCTTGAAGCAAAATAAAACAATTCAAGTCACGTTAATGTCGATGCCAATATTTCGAGGCCCTTCGATCGCCTTTCATCACGTACGGTGAAGTTTTCTCTGAAACATTGATAATTGTTTAAATTTTACATTTAGCTCCAAAGGATTGAAGGGCTACTCTACTACAACGGATCACATGTTCAATGTGGTACCGCGTTCGCAAACTTAAGATTTAGAGAGACAATAATTGCGAGATGAAGAAACCAACTACAACTGAAACGTTGATTAGTGCCCTCGGTTCCTTGCAGGACGTTGATCGTTCTTTCGGAAGTTTTATCAGCAGAATCAGATCGTCTAGCTAGTCGGCTGTGTTGTGGTTTTAACTTTGTGGACCATTCAATTTTGTTTTCGTTTTCTTGTTTTCTTTTGTCTTGAGAGTATTTTGGAAAAATCTGTTTGGGTTTCTACTCGTTCGCAGTTGAGAGTGGGGGTGTTAAAGGACACGTTTTACGCCACAGGAGATTTACACTGACCACTTGAAAACAATCTCCCAACTTGTCATGACGTCACAGATTTTCATTTCAGCACGTTTATGCAGTTCCCAGTCCAAAGTTTCTGTTACTTGGAGACTGGTGTTGAATTTACTGTAGTGTCGGATGTCGGAAGTAACTTAAGAACGGCTGAGCCTTTTTCAACATTGTAGAGGTCGCAAACGCTCTGGACTGTGTTAACCTTAGGGTTTGCTACGAACGCTACGCATGAAGAGGATTTGAATCATACGCTCTTTTTAAGTGGTATGCACTAAACAAGTTAATTAATCTAGAAATCAAGATACCGCATTCCGGTGAGGGTGATATGTAGTACAGGATTAATTATACTGAGAGAGCAAGGAAGAAAGAGAGATAAAGAGGAAGTTAAAGACCACAGTCAAGTTCAAAATTACAAAGTAGAATCTTTTCAATTTTAACAGCCAAACGAGATAATCACTTGCTTTGTCTAAAGCATATTGAACGTGAACTTCAAGAGCCTATCGGTGATAAGTTTAAACGAAAACAATTACTTCATGAGAGTGCCCAACAATACAATTTTCTTGGTTCCTTTCCAAGCTGAGACGTCCGCGGCCTAATTCACGGCAACAACTTGCGTTGTCACATTCAGTCCGACGATTCCGTCAATGTTTTGTTATGTCAAACAACTGCAAATACATTTGCCTGAAACCTCCTTCTTTGTTCTGAGGACGCTATATATTCAAAACAGATTAACGACATTGTAAGTTAACTTCTGTTTGGCAGTCAAATGCAAATCACGCCTTCTTGCTCAATATAGCGTTGAATAAAACCACTTGATAGACAGGTTATAATTTCGCTTAAAGGCGCTCGACTTATTGTCTGGTATTTGTGGAATTATCCGAGCAGGTGAACTCGGGAACTGTTCTAGCGAGTTCAACGTAGCAAATTGCTCTGTCTTCCCACTGTGCCTGGTATTTGGCAATAATGAAAACTCTACAAAAGAATTGATCAATCTCTTTTGCCCCCCTGTTATGACGTCACGTTGTTTAGTTCAAGTTAAATGCAGTTCCAGGTGAAATGAGAAGACAGCATTCACGATTAAGAGTCATAGCAATACACAACTTATTTGAGTTCTCTTGTCGGCCAAGTGCAAGTAACCAGGTGCCGCAGATCTGGAGGGTTAATTGGAGGATACTTCTCTATTAGTACCGCTAATCTTCGCTTCCAGGTGTACACTGTTTGAAGAACGGTAAATTGTAGCTTCTCGCAAGGAATGTTTTGGTATGTAACTTTCAGTCAATCACCTGTCATCAATGTTTTCTGTGCTTGCTTCATGACTAAAACAATCGCATGTGGGTGTTTGTAATCAGTTGATGGAAGACGTCAACAGACCAGTTGTTACACGCAAAAAGTAATAATCGAACAGTCAGTCTCACATGCGTGGTAATAAATGTTCCCAAGCATTAAAAGAAAAATGCATGGCTAGATGAAAATGTAATAAGCTGATCTCGAGAGTAAAATAAGAGTTAACTAGCAACGATCGTGTCGATGAGTGTATTTTTGAAAGTGACATTTTTTGCCGATCCCGAGGTCACCAGTTTTCGACAGTTGAGGTGTATATTGAGACTGAGGTCTGGAAATGCGGTTACTTAACTAATGACTCTTTTGTCTGTCCCTGTTCAAACAGACCTCATCGTCTTCAAGATGGGCTCCACATCAGATTTCTCAGCAGTGAACTTCACTAATCTTACAACAACCCAGCCAGCACCTGCGTCTCCGGATTTGTACGATCCACTATGGGCTATTATACTTCGCTGGGTGATTGGAGGAATCATCGTTGCCGTAGGTAAGCATATGATCAAAAGAATACCGTTTAATAGACTTCCCCCGTCAATTCTAAGTTTTTTCGCGACATTAAAACAAAAGTAACCGCTATTTAAACTTAAAGCTTCACCGCAGTGGCCATTTTGTTGCCTTTAAGCCCACCTTGATTACATTACCAATGTTATTTTGCATCTAAAATGAGGAATCAGTGAATTGAAAATGCAAATAATGCCTTTGTTTAGTGTTGACTAAAAACAAATGTGCCTAAAGTTTCGTCGTGATAGAAAGAAAATCAAAACCAAATCGTTTTATTTCAATTTAAACGTCCGGGTGGTTTTAACATTAATATTGGGAGACTCTAAAGCCGGGTCCAACAGATGTGATCAGGCCGCATTTTTCTCACTTTATGGTTCAAGGAATGGCACAGCTGTTTACTTATCGGATCAGATTAAGGTTGCTCTTTACGCTTATTAGTAAATTTACTGAACTGAGCGTGAAGACACAATTTCTTTCAAACAGTGTGCACGAATTGGAGTCTCAACATTTTGAAAACAAATCTAATACCTTTATTAATAACCTTACATTTTTAAAATAGTATATGCATATAAAAATGATAATATCAATCATCGGTCTTCTTTTTGCCAGAATTTAGAACTTTGTTTAGTTTTTAACTCAGTGATCCGAGAGCACGTATACTGCATATACGCGAGCAGTACACGATATAATTGTTACCGTATACACTTCCTTTCTCTCTGTGGACATGACTTGAATACGCTTTCATCGCTCAGCATGATGTAAGAAAACAAAGCAATTGTCACAAAAAAAACAGTCGATTCGAATCATTTGGCCTTGTGGTAAATAAAAGTTTGACATTCCACGAGAGAGATAAGTCCGTGGTAAATTAACAGAAACTTGTTCCCTTGTCTCAACTTTTCAGCCTTTTGCAAACTTTGGCAAAGTTTTTCCGCGATTGGAATGACTAAACAGGGCCCCTTTGTAGTTGGGAATGAACTTTCGCTTATAATGTCGCATACCATCCGTACCATTTGAATGTCAGCTTGCTAAAATGCGATAATTGAGTGCTAACGGCGTTGAAAGAATTCAATAATAGCACAATTAGATTCACACACAGGGACTATTATCTCAAAAGTACAATACGGACTCCTCGTAATAATGAAAAGTTCACTCGGCTGTAGAGAGATTAAAATCATAGAAGCTATGCCTTCATAGTCCACATCATGTAAGAAAGAGTAAAGTAAGAATGCCTTCCGGCGATATGCATTTTATACAACGTTCGACAATTTGATGTAGGACCCCATGTAGTTAAAAAAAAGCCTCATTTTAACATGGTTGATTAATGTTTGAATCAATTTCCTGAGGCTTCAACAATTTCCTTGTTTCCTTTCCTGTCGAATATTATTCAAATCTGAACAGGAAATTTACGTTCCACTTTGGTTTAACCCTGGATGCATTTGCTATGACCCTTGAAATGATTAGCTAAACACGATTTATCTGATTTTTGCAATTAACTTTTTATTGAAGTTATATCCATTACACCCTCACATCTCACGTTAACCCTTTTCATGTTCGCAGCTGGCAAAAAAATCCGAACTTTTGCAAAATATGAAACAATAAACACACTGGCCACGGGAAGACTTTTATTCATCTTCATTAGTGATTATTAAGTTCTTAAACTGATCTAAAAGTTGGAACTACATTGCATGAGCGATGTATTGACTTTGGCAAACACGAATGATTAATAAAGAGTTATCACTACGTGGACTGAAATTTGTACCCTTAATAGATTTTACGCATCAGCCGAATGAGAGCAAAACACTGGATATCAAAACAAAACAAGACTAATGTTTGCTGATCAATTCACTTTGTTTAAACAGAAAACTATTTTTACTGTCTAATTGGTTTCTAATCACTGAAAACATTGTAGTATCAAGGAACTGATGAAACTTATTATGGAAATTTGTGCACGAATGCATTGTCCAGATGATTTCTAGCTAATGAAGTCAGTTATTGATAACTCGAAAATTATCAATGCCCAATAAGTAACTAAGACGTTAGGTAGTCTGGACATAGTAAAGAGAAATTTTTACAATTTTCAGCACATACAATGTGCGAAGCAATATATCAAACACGAGAAAGCGTGTTTCAGCAGCTATATAAACACTGGGAAGTAGGTTGATAAAACGAGGCGCGGCCGAGCTTTTTTAAACCACTTCAAGGTGTTTGGATATCTGCTGAAACACACCTTCGAGTGTTTGGTATGGCTTCTCAAATGATCAATAATTCTTGGAGAAATTTAAGGCTAAAGTTGGCAAAATGTTATGGTAATTAGGAACATAGATCCAAACCACGGTCACAGTAGTGATTTTCTTTGTTTTCTCTTGATGAATCATTAATGAATTTGAAAAGTAATGTGAATAGATTTCTTGCAAATAAAAACTAGATTTTTAGAAAGAAAATTTTCTTAGCAGATGGTCATTTGGAGGAAGTGAGTTGTCCATAGGTCGGACTACGACTATATTTTCCTACGAATGCTAGATCGCTGACATGCTTTTCGTATCTCTTGCAATTGTCTTCAAATAACAAACTATTTCCGAACAATGGCGATTTTTTTTACCTTTCGTACTGTACGGTACCCCGGAGGGTTAGCGGTACACCAAAATGTGTTAAATTAATAGATGAAAACATGAAGTATTACCAGGAGAGTCGTCATTATGTCTTCCCTCTTATCCCTTTCATTATCAATCAAATAAACCAAATACCTAAACTGGGATTAAATTTGTGAAAATCAACCCTGTACTTCCGTAAGGCTGAAGTTACCCTGGGATAATACTCCTCAGTACTAAAAAGAAAAACCCTCGCCGTGACTCAGAATTATTTACATTTAACTCTATTTGCACGATCATTCTTCGCAGCAACGGAAATGCTTAGTACGCAGGCTAGATCATTTACATAAAGTACCATTGCAAGTTAAAATTTTTTCCTATTTTTCTTTCTAATTCTACCCAGGATCGGTTGGTAACGTTATGGTTTGCGCAGTGGTGTATAAAAACCAGAGGATGCAAACAGCTATGAACTTGTTCCTCGTTAATTTGGCGGTGTGGGACATTCTCGTGTGCCTGTTCAACATTCCTTTCACACTGATTTACAATCAACTCAAGTCGTGGCCCTTCGGCCTCTTCTGGTGCAAGACGATGCCGAGTAAGTAAACATCCATTAGATTAATTTTTTCCCTAATAAAGTCACCTTGTGTATGAAGATAAGGCTATTTGAGCTATCAGATGTGTTGCTAATGACTAAAAGCATATCCCACCGTCTAAACAGAAGACCACCGACTGCCTTGGCGCGCCCCAACCCCCGATTGTCTTTGTCAAAAGTGGATTTAATCGACTTCCCCCATTTCAGTTTTGGTAAGACATTCATCGAGTGTTTCAAACACCTCTGTTGCGATCCTGCTGGGATCAGCATCTTATCCATGAATAAAACCCTAAAATCAATATTGTATTGTTCGGCACTTTTTTTTCTTCGATGAAAAAATGTGAAGGTTCTATATTTTGCAATGTCAAAACATAATTTAAAGGAAATGACCCTAACTATTCTGTCTAGCAGTCGACTTTCTTGTATCTTGCTGAGAGATCAAAATTGCCATAACATCTATTTATAAATCTGGACAATTTCAGGGACATTCCGTTACGATTTTGTATTCATAATTCAGGGTTTCCTAGAGAAAGATAAATAGCTATAGCCTTCTACGTATCATTTGTTGTAAGTAAACTTACGATAAGAGAGTTTAACACATAAACGGTAACAATAGAAAGTGTGCTGGGGACACCTTTCTTTACTGCATTACAGGTATACATACTTAGAATTTGAAAATATCACCCCCGACAGTTTTCAATCTAGACGAAAGTAGAAAAAAAATAGATCTTTGCGATCCATTGCTTAGTCGAAGGATAATGGTTATGCCTTTGTTCTGCAATTTGAATGCTCTCATTGAATATCCTGGCGCCAGCTTGCCTTTGCGGGTAGACACAGGTCAATACATTCAAATTCTCACAAAAGAGCACGATAAAATAACTAAACCCAACTGAAGTGCGATCATAACAAAATGGTTATTAAAATATCACTTTGAGTCATTTAATCATTTAGACCCCTAAATCTTAACAGATAATTGTCCACCTTTGGAGAAGCTGCTCAGCGCCATTTGATTGAGCTGTGGATAACCTCTTTTTATCATTGTTTGGATTATCAATTCTGCAGACGCACTCATGAATACCAGGCTAGGCACAAAAACTTCTAAAAACGCTCAGGTCAGCGTGACAGACCACGAGGCGATTTAGCCTTTCTCTCCGTGAACTTCAATAAAACATCTTGTAAATTACCGATAAATGAACAGTACCATGGGAAAATACTGCTCAGTGGCTTTTAGTGGAAAGATCACACTTGAAGAGTTTATCCAGAAGCTACTGAAAAAGCTGTAATAGAGAATAATAAGTGTAAAACAACAAGAAGGTTAATTACTAGCCCGAAAAACAGTCGTATTTTGCATTGGTCTGCCATGGAGAGAGTGTATAAGTGGAAGTAGAAGTGTGACTGGGGAGGAAAGCTTGTGGGGTTCGCGCTTCAGTGACGCGGTAGGATCCACGCTTTCGGTGCTTGCTTCGCGCCTTTTGACTGATTTAAAAGAAAAAAGAAGGAAAAATTAGAGAAAAAATGACTGTTTTGCAGTCTAGTTAATTGCCATTACCGTCACCTTGTTCTCTGTACCTCTACGACTATTTTCAAGTTCGTATATGCATGAAATAGGATAAAAAAAAAAAAAAAGAACAAAATGGCTCGAGGATATTGAACATTTTTTAAACATGAAATAAGCAGATAACTTCTTCAAAGCGTAATTATGGCATTCATAATTTAGGAGGGGAAAGAAGCAGAAAAAAAAAAGTCAAGTTTTTGCTTTAGCTTTACAGTGATTTCCGGCAGACAGAAGATTAGATAGACTTTCTCTCGCATTAGTCCGACCACAAGAACTGATTAAAAGCATGTCTGTAATACATTTCATTTTGATCACATTTACTTAAAGGGGCAGTATCATGGGAGATCGATGGGAGATATCATGATTTTGGCCAAATTTCACTAAATTTAAACTTTGAACACTGTTTAAAATAATTTCTCAATCGCTAATTTAAAGAAATATTAATAGTGATTCTAAGACGAAAGGTTGAACCAAAATATAGTACAACCACCGACTTTTAGTGCGTTACAACAGCGAAATTTGAAAACGTCCGCCAGACGTTTTCAAATTTGAACTCCTCTCTATCTTGGTCATCTGCCGGCGAAAATATCCGTGGATAGTTTCTTTGCATTCTGATAGTCTTTTAGTGGAATTTTGTTATTATATCTTGGCTGCTATCAACCAAATAGCGTCTTTCCGATTTTCAATGTGTTACTAAAAATAGCATGATACTGCACTGTCCCTTTAACACTCAATGCAAACAATGGTGATGAAATACCCCCAACTGACAATGTCCCGTGAGTTTGCGAACTCAGCAGTTTTGCTTACTACTTTGCACTTCTTTCAGCATTGCAGATGATGAACCTCATTGCATCAACTGGTTCGCTAGTAGCCATTACCATCGAACGCTATCGGGCAATATGTCTCCCGTTCACACCTCCTCTATCAAAATTCCAAGCTAAGCTTACAATAGCAGTGGTATCCATGACCTCGTTCCTACTGGCCTTGCCGGAAGTGGGTGCGTACAAGCTTGGACCTCCATTCGGTTGTGTGGAGGAGTTTCCGACTAGGGAACTACGAAAAGCGTACTCGCTTCTTCTTTTCCTCGCCTGCTACCTGCTTCCATTGTTGTTTATTGCCCCAGCTTACACGAGAATGATTTTAAAACTGTGGCACGACCGCGAGGACTTACCAAGCGGCGGTGTTACCGAGGATCCGAAGAACAGCAAAAGAAAACGAAATGTGCTAAAGATGATGGCGATCGTGGTCACGTGCTATGCTATTTGTATGTTGCCAACTTATTCCATGTTTCTATGGCTTGACTTCGGGTTAAGCGCTGATGGTAAGTATGTTCAATAAACGTCATATTTGTTACACTACCCGTCTCGATTAGCCTTTGCTATGTTCGGCTAGTGTCACTCGTGTAATTTTCTAAGCACCTTTATCAATCAATGAATTATTACCGCCTATTGCCATTACAATGTCAGAGCCTTCCTTTCTGGGGAGCAAGGGGGCCTGGGAAAAAGTAAAAGCTCTTGGGTGCTACCACCCAGGCCTCAGTTGTTCAAAGGGCGGATAATTTTATCCACTGGATAGTTCTCTATCCGGCAGATAAGATGTGTGCAAGATTTTCTCGATATTCCTCCGATTTGTGAATAGAGTAG
The DNA here is from genome assembly GCF_977016875.1 of Pavona decussata. Lineage (NCBI taxonomy): Eukaryota > Metazoa > Cnidaria > Anthozoa > Scleractinia > Agariciidae > Pavona > Pavona decussata. Next base: position 3,412,375 of record NW_028145434.1, on the reverse strand, counting down.
AAGCATATGTTAAATTTAACAATGGGATTGTGTGGAAAACTTGGCAAAAGCTTTTGTTGGAGTACATTTGCTCCACTGGATAGCGACTTATCCAGTGGATAAAGTTATCCGCTCTTTGAACAACTGGGGCCAGATGAAAACTTTCGGCATAAATACGAACTGATTTAGTTTTGTCTTAACAGAAGATGGATGACATGCAAAATGTATGAACATCAGCTGTAAATCCCAAAAGGAGTAACAAAAATGCGTCACTTTGACCAGAAGCCCATAATTTCAGAAGTATTCCAAATGGAATGATGTGTACCATTTAATTTTCCGATGGAATTTCCGGGTTTTTCATGTAAATGGTTAGCACCCCGTGTCTCCAACCAATGTGACCCGGGTTCGATTTCCGAATATATGGGTTGAATTCATTGTTGGTTTTTGTCTTTTCCTTGTAGTTTTCTCCTGGTGATCCGTTCCCCTCCCTCTTCCAAATCAATGTCCATTTTCAGATCCAGCAACCGGCGGCCCGGCAAAGGATAGTCAGTTCATTGTTGAATGTGACTCTTGTTCAACGAAGTCGATTTATTATTGTTGGTTTATTTTGTCAGTTTGTTTTCTCGGATAAGGGAGAAAAAACCATCATTAACTTGTAGCCTAGCGTTTTGAGGCTTAGCAAAGCTGTACTTAAAATACACTCTGTTTTTTTATAAGAACCATTTTTATAAGAACGTCGAGGCTGAGATTAACCAAAATTTTAAGAACGTATTAAGAACATTCCCCAGGCTGAGAATCGATTAGTATTTTGCTAATCTGTATATAAAACCAACGTAACAAATGTAAATTTACCAAAATACTTTAGGGCACGTTTTGTATAACGTTAACAATGGTGACACACATTTCGGTTTGTCAAAATCACTTTGATAGATTTCCTGTTCACGTCCTCATTGATTTACTGAAATACATGTAGTGTATACCATGTAATTTAAGAACATCTTAAAGAACGTTTTAAGCCTTAAAATCTCAAAAAAAATATAAGAACGTTCAGCCTCAGCTCCAAAATTAGACGTTCTTATAAAAAAAAAAAAAAAAAAAAAAACAGAGTGTAGCTGACAGACGCTGAAATCGCACCACCCGGCACGTTGGCCCTCACCCCTCCCCCATTAAGTCAATCTATTGACAAAGTATAGAAACAAATGAAAGCCAAGCATAGTTCTCAATTTGTTTTCTGTTTCGTCTTTACAGAGGAACCACCGAAATACTTCTTTGTATTGCTCAGCTTTACGCAGATGATAAATTTCTTCAACAGCTGTATAAATCCTATCATCTATTGGTGTCTTAGCGAGCAATTCTCGAAAGGATTCAAGAAAATTTTGCGGTGTTATAAACTGAACTCATGGACAAGGCAGCATTCTTCAACGACTTCCTCTGAGCCAAACGTTCAATCTACTGTTAATCCAAACACCGTACCCACAAGAGTGTGACATGATAGTTACGTAACAACAGCATGGTGGGACATCCGATTACATTTTGTCACGCAATACCAGTATGTACATGATTTCCTGGTACTGCACGATGAAAGCGATCGTCAAGAACATAACAAGATAAGACTCTGTCACGCAATATCAGCAGATGCATCACAAAAAAACATAAAGGCATCTAGTCAGTCTAGTCATGAGTAAAAGGCAGCTCATTAGATCATTAAGAGCACGACGTGACAAGATTAATACTGTGCTTTGTCACACAACACCAACAGCTGCATAACGTACTGGTATGGTCAGATAAAGACCAGCATTCTCTACTGAACTGAATGAAAAAGGGGGAAGGATTCAAGCAAATTTTGAGGTGCAATAAACTCAACTCGTGGACAAGACAGCATTCTTCAACGTGCTCCTCTGAGCCAAACATTCATTCTACTGTTAATCCAAACGCCATACCCACAAGAGTACATAACAAGATAAGACTCTTTGTCAAGCAACACCAGCAGCTGCATCACGTCAAAACATAAAGGTGTCTAGTCACGAGTTAAATGGCAGCTCATTCAAATCAAACATTAAGAGTATGGCGTGACAGGATTAATACTGAGTTTTGTCACACAACACCAAAAGCTGCATAAGTTACTGGTATAGTCAGACAAAGACCAGCATTCTCCAGTTCCAAAAAATGGTGACTAAATGTTGTCATACAACAGTAGCTTAGGATTCGGAGAACGGTGTGAAGTACTATATCCAAAGTAATAAGACATTGGTCACATGACATCAGTCAACTGCTTTTTGTCACATACCCTAGCAGATTGGTTCCTGCATGATTAGTGAACATAACAAAACCATAGCGTATAGATTCCATAACCTTTGCACAAAATTAAGGTCACTTTATGCTACAATTGAACAGTTATGTAAATGGTTTTAACAATGTAAATCAAGTATCTTTGAAACAGAGGACAACAGTTAACTTGCTCAAGGACAATGTTAGCCTGGTGATCTAGGATGTATGAAGTCGAAACTAACTCCTCGAGGAGTAAAAGGTTCCCTTTAAAATCAATTAAGGTTTAAACATAGAACTATAGTAATCAGAAGGAAAGGCAAAATTATCAGTTCATGCTGAAGTACTAGTATTTCTGTTGCACTTATTTAACAAAAGTCACTAGCTTGCATACTGTTCTTATGCATATATACCAACCAGAAGCAATTATGAAGGTTATGTATTTTTTTGTTTTGCAATTTCAGTATTTCATGCTTGTACATAAATGCAATGTAAACTGAACACACCGAGTTGCTTTAAGTTATTTTCAAAAGAGACATTGTTGTGAAAAAGAAAAGCAAGATGATATCATTGTATAAATGATTGTCTTACTAGGTACATGTAGAACTAAATATATTAACATTATTATTAAGCTTACATCAATCAACAAAAACAAACCAAAACAAAACAAAAAATAAATTTCAATCTGTGGTCACTTGTTCTTGGATCGCGATGATCAACAAATATGTTTTATAGAGTTAAATTGGCTGTATTTCTACAAATGTGAAAGCTTATTAAAGTTGCGTAGAGCAGGTTTAATAATCTTTCGAAAGTATGCCATTGTGAAACAAGTGCATTTTTCCACATAAGCCGAAGCTTGCTGTTTGTCAAGTACATTCACACGTGAGAATTTTATAATTAACTGCAGTGCAGCAAATGTTTTGCGTACCGAAAGTAAAAATTTTAACCTAAATAGTAAGCTTATAAGGTTAGGTATTCAGTAAATTTGGGTTACATAGACGTGAGAAAATTCCAACTAACGCAAGCGATCAAGAAATCACTGTATCACACGCATGTTTTTTTTAAATTGCCCCATCTAAATATATGACCATTAAAAAGAAGCAACACATTCATCGTATCCTCCCACTCACCGTTAAGTTTTCTTCCATCTTGGTTACTATCCTTGCTCAGTTCAGTGCTCTCCAAGTTCACCTCGGTTCTCTAGAGTATCTGCAAGTATTTTCAAACAGGAGGCGTTTAAACCTTCCAAAACTGTCTTTAGCTCGATCCCAAATGCCCTAAAAATCACAACTGAGAAGCGACATACCATATTGAGCCTTTGTCTGGATTAGTTGTCCTTGTTTGAGGGGACAATGAACAAGACCAAACTCACATCTTCGTCGACAACTGATTCGCAGAAATTTCTACTACAGTGTGTTTACTACTGATTATCCGTGGTTGCCATGCAACAAGTCGCATCATTGTGAGGCTTGAGTGTAACAGTGAACCTTTGCGGGAGTAGAGAGAGCACAGGGTACCCATGATTATTGAAGACTTTCATTAAAAATTTTGCTATTGTTGCAGTTTTGTTTTTCATCCCGCTGTTTTCATTGCGTTTTGAGATCGCTTTATACTAAAAACACTTTCCATAATCTTATAATAGCAAATCACCTGCATATTAAGACAAATTTGGGGAATAAAAACTAAAATCAAAACTAACAAATTAAAAAAAATTGAGCCTCCATTCCTATCATCAAGGTCGAATACGAATATGACCGAATAAAGCGACGACAACAGAAGACTGTTTCGTGGTGCTTAATGAACGGTTCTAGCAGGTAAACGTCGCCAAGCGGAAGGGGACACAATCAAGAGCAACTGAGAAGAGCGCTGCTAAAAATAGATCGTACGTAATTTATTTTCGCAACTGCTGAAGTTGCGTATATAACTGCGATGATCATTCACTTATTTATTCTTTCGTCCGAAGTTCAAATGTATGAATTTCCATATATTCACTTTCATCTCATCATCTCTACGGGCATATTACCAATTCACAAATGACCAGCTCCCAGTTGCAGAGCACTGCACCGGCATCGCAGAACTGAGAAGTCATGGGTTCGAATCCCGTTGAAGCCTAACTTTTTTTCAGGCTTTCTTCTCGCAACCGCTCAAGTTAAGTTGAGTACACAACCGCGATGATCATTCACCTTTTCAGACAAATTTTAGCCTCGCTCTACGTCTCGCCGGTAACAGGTGAGGTAGGGTGAAGTCGATCTACATCATACATTTTACAATACATACTATAAACGCTAAACTGTGCAAATGACTGAAGGCTTAACCTGGCCTATATTAATATGCTAAGGCCAAATTTATCAGGTAATTCGGCAGGATTACACGTACATGTTGCTATCAATAAATAGCCTGCCTTTTACACTCACAGCTACGAAGGAGCGCAAGGTCTCACACTATAGTACACCTTTGTAAGCAGGAACTCTGAAATAGCCAAGACATTCCCACTATTTAAGTGTCGACGGAGATTTTACGTCCAATAAGGCATTAGAGATCAATACAGAAATAAAATGAACGGACAAGGCATTGCATTTCCACAGTTTATTTCTTTTGGCTCCGACAAACCCACAGAGAGTATATAGATCTAATTAAAATAGCTTATCCCCTTAAGACGTAAGAGTGGCACTGACCGATATGGAATTTTTTTTTCTTACGACACCAATACTTTATGAAGCAGCAAGATCGTGAAAATGCATAAGAAAAAAAAAATTATTTTGTTGGTCAGCAGGAAAACTTTATGTTTTAATATTAGGAAAAAAGATGGATGAGAGAGTAACTTGAGCGTTACAATTAGATATAGTACAAGATAAAACATAAAAGGCTAATTCTTAATGCTCAATTCCTGTTAGAGCGCTTTCCAAGGACAGGAGCATTGACAGTAATTTAAGCTTTTTTTGGTTTGGTACTTATTTTATTCCACCCTTTGGCTGTTAAATAAAAAATTTCGCCTTTGCAATCGATGCGAAGAAACAAACAGCAACAAAAAAAAAAACAGCAACAACAGTAGCGACTACCTCATTCAGATTAAGCCCTGACAGTGATCAACATCAAATTTCTCCTTACCATACTGCTACTTGATCAAGCATGCAGGTGATGAGTATAAAGGAAACGATCACCAAATATTCAATGTCTTGATGTTTAAACCAATTCTCTCAACTAGCGCCATAAGAAATATATTGAGGTTAGTAAGGAGAATATGTGTGTTGATACTGTGGGCTTAATTAAGGTGTTAAGACACTGCTTGAAAGGGCTTTAAGCTAAAATGACTTTAAGGACGCTGCCTACTTTTGCTACTGCGCATACGTTTTGCGCATCTGGAGATACTTGGGTTTCCTGTGGGTGGTGCTTACTAATAGAGGGATATTTTTGCATGGTTAAAAAAAAAACTATGAGAAAGCAGAACTTAGCAAGTGCTCCTGGTATCCAAAATGAAAATTGGGAGTAACCATACATTTTTCAGAGATAGTAAAGCTTCAATTTCGAAAAAAAAAAACATAGTATTGCATTGCTTTGTATTTTACGGCTTTTTAGAATAATTGCTTAATTATCTCTAAAAAAAATGCGTGGTTACCCCCAATTTTCTTTTTGGATTCTAATACCCCTCACTCAGATCTGCTTTTCCCGCTTAGTCAAAGTCATACTTTGGTATTAGTAGGCACCATCCTTAATTACTTAAATTAAAATTGTTCATTCAATCAAGAAAATCTAAAATCAAAAATATCAGCACAAATACTGTAAGAAATGTTTAATGAAATGAAAGCATCTATCTTTGCACAAGGGTACAGTTAAAAGCTTTTAAAAAGCAAACAAGATAAAAAGCTCTTTTCCCTACTCACACCTTCAAGAGACATGACAACTGGGCATGTTTTTCAACATTAGTCTTACTATTGTATCGCAGTATTATTCTTAAAACCTTTAAGTTTTGTTCCCATATTATTTAATTCAATTGCTAGTTCCAGAAAATATCCACCCTCCCCCTCCAACCCTTCTTCCCAACTACTCCAACTCCACAGAAGTGATTGGAAATTCTAGGGGGTGGGTGGGGCTGAAAAGACCATGAGGCATGAGACTAAATTGGAATTTCCAAAGGGGAAGGGGGGGAGGGGTCTTACAAAAAATCTCTTCCATGGGGGAGGTATGGATATGTTTCTGGAACAACACCTTGATGGCAGAGATTGTTTTTGCACCCTTTTTGGTCAGGTTATCCTGCATAGCATGAAATTTGGGCGGGTGTTTATTTTTAATTTGGGGTAGTTCCCAGATCAGATGTTAGTGATTGTTTCCACTGAGAAAACTATATTCTTGTGATTCCAGTCTGTTTGTCAGTTTCTGAAAGCTTACTAGCATTGTGAAACAACAAGTGAATTTCTCCACATAAAAAAACTTCAAAACCGAAAAATGTTGAAGTTTGCCTCTTTTTTTCTCAAGTCCAAACTGGATGGATGAAAGAATTACGGGGCCCCATTTTTTTTACATAATAAAAAAATTCAAATGTCAATTAAAACCCACAGAAATATCACACTATATACAGTAAAAGAAAGCCACATATTACAAAAGCTAATCCTTTCATAATTGAGCTGTCCAAGCTGGTTTTAAAACCTTTAGTTTGAAACCCTTACCTCACACAATCACATTTACAACACTACAGAATCCTAGAAATTGTTTCAGAGAGTGGATAATTAAAATACAGCAAGATTGATGCATTGCAAAACATCAAGACTTAACTTCTTTAGTTAAAGCAAGCTCTTTCAACACAGTTTTGAATTTTTTTTTCCTTGGAGCAACAAAAATAAAAAAAGATACAATAAAAACTTGTAGGTATCCCTTACGCTGAGCACAAGCAAAACTCTCACTGTTATAAATCTTCTTAGCATCACTTATAATTTTAAAGACATCTGAGCATCAGTTTATAATTATTTTAAGACAAACACCCATCACCCCAAAACGTAACACATATACAGGTACACACATGTCGGTATGTCTCATGTAAGTACCTACGCAGGATTTCTTTGCTTCTCTGTGTAGCAATATTAACAACAATTTATTGTTTCCAATTTGCGTGTTCCAAGAGTAAGTGTTGATAGAGATTTAGAAATTTAGACTGTTTATTGCCTTACACAGAGGTAGTCAGTGTGTACACAAGTGACCCACCTCCCCCACCCTACTGGCATTTCCAATGACCTTCAGTAATGAGGAGGTATGGGTATTTTCTAGATCCATGTACAATATGCAATTTGGAAATCAACTTCGATCTGTCTGACCCCAATTTGCATGCTTTTACATTAATTTTTGCATTAGACTTGCAATTGACCTGTACTGACTTGGATCAAGCTAAAACTGGCCACACAAACAGCTTTTGAACAGTTAACAACTCAGTACAGGTTAATGCAAGTTGGTCTCACTACTGCTTCTGAAATGGCCATGGGTCCAAGCCCGGAATTTAAGTAACAAGTTATTTGCAACACGTACATGTACATCTAGCTTACATGACACACTCAATGCAGGTCTCAAACATGACAGTCAAACCTCACAGTCATAGTCCCAGCCACATACAAATGCCGCATTTTTAACATCCCAGAACGCCTGTAGTCTTCTTACAAGAGATTTGACGGCAGTGTATTTTTGTTCTTTTTAAAGCACTTTATAATGATATGTAGAGCAGATTTAAGGATTTTGAGGCCATAATAGGACTAGTCATACTTGTAAAGTAGAAAATCTTTCATTATAGTTGGAACTGGTAGCCTTGCCATCTCCCCTAGGCGCCTTGCACCAAGTGCATCTCGAATGACAAATCGACAAGAATCTTGAAGACTTCTTGGGTTTTCTATAAAAACAGAATTCAAAATCATACTATTAATTACTGTTATAACATGTGTATTGATCTACCAATGTTGAGGGCGGGGAGTGGGGCAGGTGCAGAACAAGATTAAGGGCTTTTTAGTGGGTTTTGTTAACACTACTTTTCTCTCTTTTGCTGGCCACTATATTGTTCAAATCGGAAAAAATCCCGTACAAGGCTACTGCCTAAAAGGGACCTGATAGACTGAGGCACCCAAGAATGAAAGCTCTAGGTTGCTACATTTTTTGCAGCAGCACCTAACATTACACTGGTTGGGCTCTTAACTCCTCTGATTTTAGCCTTGCAGGCTCCTGATGGCATTTTCCTTAATAGGCAAAAGCCTTGTGGCCCAAAATCTATCAAGCATGTCATGGCCAAACATTACATATACATGATATGTACTGCAGAAGCAAAATGTTTTCGAGAAAGATGTTGCATCAGCCACAAAATTAATGTTCCTTCTGCATCCACACAAGAAAACATTAAGAATAACCTCAGATGTTCTATTACATGTAATTTCTGAATTCATAAATTCCATGATCCAGTTTAAAATTTCAAATTAATTTTTATGACTTGTTTATCAGTGGGAGACTGGAAATTACTGAATTACAAAGAACTTTGCTTTTACAACAAATCTTGTGCTTACCCAGACACACAAAAAAGCACATGTTGAACAACAATACAGCTGGCTACACTTGCTCAATGTTCAGATACCAATTTATTGCAGAAAATCCATTTGATTCTTTAGCCAATACAGTGTGTATCAACACCATAAGATTGAATGGTCCACTTCGATAAGGACATTAAAGGTATTTTGTTTAAAACCTTGACTTCTATGACTGAAAAAAGCACTTGTTTGTCAAAATATTATGGTATCCGGCCTAACTTTGGTTTTTTTTTTTTTTTTTGTAAAATAAATAAGAACAATGCTCTGGTTAAAATTTGTTCTTGGTATATAAAAATTATATTTTACTCTTAAAACCCTTTCTTCGGGGGAAGTGATAAAATATTTACAAAAAGCATAAATAAAGCATAGTCGTTATCAATAAAATATTAAATAATATTTTATTATTTGAAGATAAAAAAACTTTTTCCTTTGAAGTTAAAAATAATTATTCTCGTGGATAATGAATGTTATCATCCAGGTTGAATTTAAGATTCTTGCTAATCTCCCAAGATTCTAATTAAACCATCTGTTGTGCCAGTTTTGACTTGTGTGTATTATCGTGAATGCAAACAATGCTCTAATGATGACCTCTAATCCACAGCTTTTTGGCATTTTTTTTTTTTTCAACAGAGAATATCAAATCTCAGTTTTGTTCCAGCAAAGTAGCTCTTGGTTCAATCTTTGCAGGAATTCAATAAGTGGCACAATGAACTTAATCTTTGATCCACAGGTTTGGGAAATTATTTGCCAGTGGTTTGAAAGGGCAAGAAGACAACCTTATGTTATGATTACTAAACATTTCAGTGTTCAAGCAGGTCAGCTGTACCCTTAATGTATGATAAAATACTGAGTCAGACATTCTTTTTTGTTTTTTATTTATTTATTTCTTGTCTTTCTTGTCTTTTTGGCTGTTGCACTGCAATTGTTGTTCTTTGCCTGTTTTGTTTTCTTTTGTTGTCATTGTTTTTGTTTTTTTTTGTCTGTTTTTTTTTTTTTTTTAATTTTTCATTTTTTTTTGCTACTCAAAGACAGACAATTGGCCACCCAAAAATTCTTAACTGTTATTGTTTATAAATATTTTTTGGCCTAAAAAGCAATATTATGATTTTGCCCAGCTTACTCATCTTCTCATATTTCTATTCAAAATCTTAACAAGATCCCTGCGATAATTATCAATATTTTGAAGCCATTTGTGCAAGAGGCGTGTGTGACTTTGTTGCCTTAAAATATTGAAATTGCTCCAAATTAGCCCTACATGTATTTTGGTGCAAAGACCCTTCCCCTAGGAATTCCCAATGACCTTCCAAGGGGTGGGTATGGATTTTTTCTGGAGCTGCACATTTTGACTCTAAGGCAAAAAAAGTCACATACACCTCTCTTGTACAAACCATTTACATCTGTCCAGGTTTTACTAGTAATATCAATACTTACTTGACACACTGATAAGAAATTCTAGACAACCTTTGTCTCCTGTGTTTACATTGTACATCATCCGCGATATGGCCAACGGAGTAAGTCCTTCATCATTGAAAACATTTATATCAGCCCCAAATTTACACAACAAACGTGCCAAGGATTCACTGTTCCTAAGTGCCGCTAGATGAAGAGGCGTTTGGCCATCTTCAGGTCGTTTAATGCTCGTAAGCGCGCCATGCTCAACAAGCATTCGAACACAATTAATGTTACTTTTTATGACCGCGTATCGAAGAGGAAACCCAAATTGAACATCTATGTTAGCTCCCCAGTTTAATAACACTTTGATCGAACTCGTTCTTTCACGAATAATAGCCAGCTGAAGAGCCGTGGTGCCTTTGTCGCTTAAAGCGTCCACGTAGCCCTTAGATTCAAGCAGAAGCTCTACAAATGAGTCCCTTCCGTAATGAGCTGCCACGTGTAGAGGCGTCCAGCCATCTTCGCTTCTAGCATCGACAAGCCTTTCTTTGTCCAACCCTTTGAAATCTAACAACAATTTCGCGATTCTTGTACGACCATGCATGGCAGCATAATGAAGGGCTGTGAAACCTCCAACGAAATCTCGTGCAAATGCGTCGCCTCCCTTTTCCAGAAGCACCCTTAAAGCGCGCTCTTTGCCCCTACTAGCCGCTAGATGTAGTAAGGTCCAGCCATTCGAGTCCATATGATTCACAGAAGCGCCCTGTTTGACGAGTTCACGAACGAGTTTCACATTGCCATTAGCAACAGCCTCCCTCAATCGCGCAGTTGTGGGGTTTTCCATGATCCTTTCCCTTCTCCGAGGTCGCTTTCGTAACATTATATAAAGCTACAAAGTCTCCAACATATTGATCGCTTTCTACGTCCGTCTTTTCGACGAGCAATATCTCGAATCAATTTGTCTATACATCTGTGGCTTCGATGTTTTCAAGCGACGCCATGCTTCCTTCCCAGAATACAACACAAGCGTAGAGTAAGACAACCGCAGTACTAAAAAACAGCGGGCCCCTCATCTCCAGGCAAAAATTCAAGATGGCGTCCCATGCAACCATCAAAAATAGTCAATGAATTTACTTTGTAGAAGCTGACTCCTATGTTGGGGTTCTCTGTTGGGTTAGATGACACAGGAACTTAGCTATATGCAGCTCAGGACTGCGAATGAAGCAAGAGAAGCGGTAAAGCTCTCGAATCGAAAGTTTATTTTTTTGGTGGGGCAAAACTTCTGACGTGCAATTATTGTGTGTTTTTTGAAGGAAGAGCAAAGATCAGAGCAGCGGAAAAGAACGTTGTTGATACTTATCTTACATCATTTAAGAGAAGAAGGGTAAGCTTGATACTACAATGTACTTAACACAAAACTACAAACGTCCTTGAGAAAAACCTTAAAATTTGCCACACTATCATACACATTCCTTCTTTAAAAATATATAAATTTCAGCGATCGTCCTAATATCAAATAAAATGAGTTATGTTTTGGTTGAGTCTCTCTCACAGCACAACAATATTTATGTACCCTACATGGTTATGAGAAAAGAATAATGATATTCAAATTAATAGTTTAACCCAAAATTATGGATGTAAGTATGTTTTTCCTTGCAGCTACCTTGATTCAGCTCATGCTCTAGAGAAAGAAGGAGGAAGCAGTCTGACTAAATATGAGGTCTGCGACAATATTGACTTACCAACTATTTTACAGGTACGACCATTTTGTTTAATTTCGTTATTGTTCTGCTTGATCATACGCCTGTATGCCATGAATCTCTAGTTGCATTTGACATAGAAAGAATGCATCCTAATTGCGTTTGGAGTCTAGATTGTATTGGACAATCCACAAATGAATGGATCTTGGGACGTGTATCTGGCACCTCACGCATATCACCATTACTTGGCAATTAAGGAGAGAGAGCCTGGTGACATTAAACGCACTCCCCAGTCTTTGATTATTACTAAATAGTTGTACATGTATTTGGATTATTTCCCTGTCAACATCATCTATCCTAGCCCCACCTTCCACTACCCTGCTAACATTTCTTCTTGGTGTGTTATTTAGGATTTACATCATTTTTTTTTTTTAATGAACCATTTCTACATTAATGCTGCACATTGACATTCAGAGCCTACCAGTATGCAGTATGTAACGTGACCCTAGTATAATGGCCTACAATCTTAGACAAATTAAGACCACCCCTCCCATTCCCCCCCCCCCCCCCCTCCATTTCAATGATGGAAAAGTGGCACGTTTTGCTTTGTGCATGAATAATCATATGATTCATCATTCAGATTTTGTGGGAAGGGGAGGTTGCTAGTTTCTCTTTTTATCCTGTCCAAGATTGTAGCTCCCAGTAGTCTCCCATAGCCCCATGGTACTAGCATCCAAACTGGTAATCGTGAAGGTCATACAGGAGTAGGTTTGACTCCATTAGGAGAATTTGTTTTTCTTTTTTCTAAGTATACCTGTGTCACTGACGGGTGTCTCAAAAACGAAGACCTCTAAAACAAAGACCCTAAGACCCTAAGACCCCGAAAACTCGAAAACGAAGACCCCCAAAATTTCCAAGTATAAGTAAAAAAAATTGGAATAGCAAAAAATACATTATTTCATACCTCTAGTGAAATTTAATTCCTTCCTGTGGTCCTACACGTACCATGGTTATCCGCCATCTTAAGCTGAGCAGCCGCGTTTCTTGGAATACTTACCGGAAGTGTGCTTCCCGCTCCACTGGACCGGAAGCGCGTTTCCGAACGTCTCAGTTGCACTGCTGGGTTTTTATTTAATAACCAACTAGCAAAAGAAATTAGTGTTAAATCCCTCCTTCTCGGAACTACACGTACAACCACGCGATTGTGAGAGCAAAAGAAATGAAGCCAAGGCTTTTTACTATGAAAGTTGCTGTAATGATTTTGAAGTTCTTCAATCCCGAGTGTCGATTCCTAATTTTAACAATTGAAAATTCATCAGCCTCCCTGTAAAATAGGCCTAATATCACGGTTTTCAACGCCATTTTGACAAGTAGGCAAACAGACTTGAAGTAACAGTGTTTGATGGAAATCCGATGTCAAATAATTTTCATAAAGCATCGCTTAATTCTGAAATATTCGTGAATTGGAAACTTTTGGTACTAGGTAAAGGATTTTAGCAAAAAAATTGGAGGGAATGTAAGCTGCGCCAGAAAGCGTCCAGTCGTGTTTTGAACTTTCCATACATTTCCCTGTATTTTTTCCCGCGAACTATGGCTTAGTAGCAGTTCACAGCTGGTTTGCTATAGAGATAAATGCATGGATGTACTCGGGATTGAAGAACCTCAAAATCATTACAGCAACTTTCATAATAGAAAGCCTTGGTACTTCACTTCTTTTGCTCTCACGATCGCGTAGTTGCAATTCCCAGAAGGGGGGATTTAACACTCGTTTCTTTGTAGTTGGTAATTAAATAAGAACCCAGCAGCGCAACTGAGACAATCAGAAACGCGCTTCCGGTCCAGTGGAGCGGGAAACACACCTCCAGTCAGTATTCCAAGAAACACGGCTGCTCAGCTCAAGATGGTGGATAACCATGGTAGGACCACAGGAAGGAATTAAATTTCACTTGTGTATTTTTGTTATTTTATTTTTTTGTACTTACACTTGGAAATTTTGGGGGTCTTCGTTTTCGAGTTTTTGGGGTCTTAGGGTCTTCGTTTTAGAGGTCTTCGTTTTCGAGACACCCGTCACTGACTGAGTTACGCATCATTCTTGTTTTGTTTATGTGTGCACTTTTTTAGTCTGAGAATTTTTCTTTTCTTTCCAACACTTTAAAAAATTAATGAAAAATGTACAGTCATGTAGCTTCTCAAAAACCAATGTACCTGTTTGTGAAAGAAAGAAATTTCGGAAGTAGCATTAAAATGTTAAATTTTATTGCTCTTTTTCCAGGAATTTGAATCCTACCATTTTGTTAAGTTCAATCGGGTGCCAAAAGTTATTAAAAAGAAGGTGACTAGTGGTAAGTGAAATTAATTTTATTGATTCCAATTTATTCACAGGGGCTGTGATTTTCACATGGTTTAATAGCTTGCCCACCATATTGTCAAGGAACGTGCACATGTTTTCATGAATGACTGTTCAGTAAATTTTGTACAGTGTTGTTGGTTAATGTATCTTGTGAAGGACTCTCTTAAATCTGGTACATTCCACTATTTATTTTATTCTGGACATGAGAGTTTGAGATACATGTACACTGTATCAGCCAGGGTGCATGTGAATGGGTCAGTAAGAAATATATATACAGTATATATATTTTTTACATTAAGCAATGTGTACTCTTAGTGTTGTGTTTGGTGGAAATTGTAATGAATACAGCTGTAATTATCAGAAAAAAAGGGAAAATTGCAATTTAAACTGGTTTGAAAATTAAACCAGTATTAAATGCAAACCATAATTTAAAAGAGTATAGTCCCAATTGCAAAATAACAGTAAAAAATCTTTTTTATAAATAACTTGTCTGAGAATAACTGTCCTGTCTATTTAATTACCTTTTGAAGTGTTTATTTAGTGTACTGTACTTTTCATTTCAGCTGATTCCAATAGGACATTGCCTCCAAAACCAAAGTCTCTGTCAGGAAGGTACTATTACAGCTGTAAGAGGTCATAGTAATTTATTTTACAACATTAATGAGCACTGTGAAACATTTGTTTCCCAATACCGGTAACTATGCTCTTATCAATTTCTTCTCGTACATTAGAAAACAGTCATAATTTACAGCCTTGCCAGCTACTAGCAATTTATTTTGTCAGACTTCAATCATGTATGTTCATCTTTTAGTCTGTTCATGCATTCCTGAGAATCCATCCATCCTCCATATATATTCATTTTCATTATTTCAAAAGATATATACTGTACACGTATAAGGCTTTGTTAAATTCCATTGATCATTTCAAGGTTTTGATGTGTAATTTAAAATTTGTCCTTGGCAATTTTGAAACATCTTTTAGTCTTCTCATCGTTCAACTGTGGGTGTAATAAAACTTTGCTTAACATCCAGTGAATCAAAAATAATTGTAAAATTCTCAGCTTTCCATCAGCACCACCTTACAGTTTATCCTCTCTGTTAGCTCTCGCAGTAGTTCTGTTTCCCTACCAAGCATTAATGGCCATGTAGGATCAGATAGCACACAGTCATCAAGCTCTGCATCCAAGAGACCGAGCAGTGACGGTAAAAGGAAAACCACGGCAAATTCAAAACAGAAGCTAACTCAGGTAAGAGAAAATTCAGGAGGACTGAGGGGAGGGGGCAACTCTGATATAAAGTTGATCCAAACTTGGAATACAGCTCCTGCAGGGAAAGATATACCTTAATATTTCATTGATAGAAAGGTGTTTCTCTTTTGTCTTTCCTGAAATGTGTACCTTTTAGTTTTCTGCGGAGAAGATGAGGATGACAACATTGAAAGCTAGAATTTGACATTAAATGTGGCTTATAGTGCCCCATTATTAATAATATTTTTATCTTGAGCCTAATTACACCAATTTTGAGCACTTGCTTTCAAGACTATATGGTTTATTTTTAAGTCCAAACCAAAAACTTCCCAGTGATCACTTTGCCAATATCACATAGTTCATGTGTAAATGCATTGATGTCATGTGTATTATTTTATGAGTTGTTAAATATGGCTGTTCTTGAAGGCAGTCAAAGGACACAAGCAAATTGAACTATATCATTATTATGTGCACACAAACATGCAAAACATGAAAAATATATGTAATTATATGGGACTAGCTATTATAACTATACACTTGAATTTTTACATGTACCTTAACCCTCTGACTGACCGTATATGATTTAAAGGGGAAGTATCACGAAAATTTGATGTCATTTCAAAACCCAAGAATAATTGTCTGACAACAGAAACAAAAACGAATTGTCTATTCTGGTTATAAATTATCACCACAGCACAATAAAACTGTCGATTAGTGCCCCTGGCCAGAAACAGAATAGGTCGGAATGGATTGAAACTTGAATAATGTTAGGCAAATGTTTTTCAAGTTTTCCTATTTTTGTTTCCAAAATGCGCTAGAACAGAGTACAAGTTGTTCCTGTCAAGAATTGAGTTGATTTCTCTCCTCTCGTTATTCTAGAATTATTTTGTAGCAAAGTGAAGGCCTTATTTCACCATTTTTAACAAAAGAGGTAAAAGACCCTATGACACTTCCCCTTTAACTGTTTTTCCCTCAATCTCCCAGCAACCATGGGTTTAACTAATGACTTGTATGTTTTCCTTCCTTTTGTTTTAGAAAAACAGCTCCCCTCCAAACAACAGCAGTCCAGCAGCAGTGCCATCAGATCTCAACCTAGCTGGCACTTCAATAACCAACACTGTAGCAAAAAATCCCTCCAACCAAGCCATTCATGGAAAGGTGGGATCAGTTATTGAAAGTCACAAATGCCCACCCTTAACTTTTTAGTGACTTTGAACTGAACTTAAACTTTGGGCCCTGCTTTTAAAAAAGCATGAGTGAAAAGTCTGAACTTCAAAACCCAATTAATTTGGCATAATTTCTTTTCGATTCTTTTATGGTCGTCAGTCATGAAATTTTACTTCTACATCTACCAGACCACGAAAATAAGGGTTAAAATCCACCGATCACTTTGCTTTTAAGAACAAAGGACGTGACTGTTATGCGACGGTCCCAGTAACTTACTGGACCCTCAAAACGAACTTATTTGTACTGACAGCATCCCTCAACTTATCTTCAGTTTCAGTGTAAGAAAATTTCGAAACTGCTAAATTTTAAAATGTTCGTTTATAATTTTATGGAGCTCAATAGGCACTTTGTAATAAAAACAACCACTAATGAATTGAAAAAAGATTTAAAGAATACTTAATGGTCCTTGACTTGTTTACAGGTTACTGAAACATTCAAGAAATGGGCCTATGTCCTTTTGAGACTATTGAATGAAGTTCTTTGGTTTCTTGATAGTTCTACAAACAAATTATATATCAGCATTGAAAGAAAAGCAAGTGCTGCTTAGGTGAAAAATTTTCAGTTTTTGTGTGCTATCGAAAGGCAAAAATAGTTTAGAACTTATAGTAATATTTTGCTTTAGAGCGGTTTTCGTGCTTTTCAATCAAGTGTTGAAATAATTTTTGGGAGGGGGGGGGGGGGCCTTTGCTAAATGCTACACGCTTTGTGGTTGGGTTACAAAGTTTTGCCATTTTCTCAACCAACTGGAAGCCAGACCAAAACCAATGCATGGTAATGCTCGCACGCGTTTTTCACACGTTTGGCGCCGGTGACATGTATTTGCTTTTAAATTTGATTGGTTAATTGTGCCCTTTACATCTGTTGTGATTCACCAGATTAATTACTTTCAGTTGGTTTAAGACACAATCGAAAACTGCTCTTTCTAAAGAGTGCAGGTCCCATTATCTTAGAGTGCGTTCTTTTGGGACTATTCCGGAATAGGAAGACTCGGAATAGATGGTATTTGTGTTCTTTTGGGAGCTATTCCGTTTTCTGAATGAACGGAATATCATTCTGTTTATTCTGCTCCCGATAGCAGAATAAACAGAATGGAAGGAATACGGTTTACTTGGAATAGACAGAATACGCGATCTTTGGGGAATTTTTTTGGTGGGAAATCCTACGCGGCCGTTCGCGCGCAGACTTAGTAGTTCTCAGGTATTCTGTTACCAGATTTTAGGAGCCTTCTTTTCGAAATTGAAATTCCGTGTATTCTGTAAGATATGTTCGGAAGGCCTTGACCGCGTCAGAATAAAAAGCAACCAAACCACCCGGGAACACAGGAGACAACATTTCAAAAGTATTTTGCTCAAATGTTCGCGTTGGATGCCCTTGATATAAAAATAATGGGAGTGATGCTTACGGTTTCAGCATTTGCCCAACATTCGTTCGACTAAAGTTGAACGAGCCGGGATGTTGGGCATCCGATGATGAACGGAGAGTTCAAACGGTAAAACGCCATTTAACATTTTCAAGAACAAAGGAAATGTTGAATCCATGTTGAATGAAAGTTTAAACCAATTTAAATTTGATTCAACACGCTTTCAACAAGCTTTCAACATTTTTTTACGCTTTCAACAAAGTTGAACGACCTGTTCAAACGCTCCCGACATTTGGTTCAACAGCTGTGTTGAACGCATGTTGAAGCAAATGTTGAAACCGTTTAAACGGGTCTTTATTTTTCTATACTGGCGTCTCTAAATGTTGCTTTTTCTCAAGTTTCTAACGTGGGTGCGCTTGGCAGGGAATTGACTACTGTGACTTAAGTTTCTGAAATTTTCTTCTTCTAACTTTTCTTTTCCAGGGTGTCATAATTGACATGAGAGCCATGCTAAATAATGCCATTAAAGGAGACTACAATGCAGAAAATGATCCATCAGTAAGTAGTCTGCTTTGAAATCCCATCTTTCATTGAAAAAAAAAAAGAGTTACTATAATTAAACTGTACAGATATAATTTACATAGACCCCCTCTTTGTTTCTGGTTGTGATAAAGGGTCTAGAACAGGCCTTTCCAGTCCTCAGATCCGGCCTACTCATCCTGATCCTATTTTGGTTAGTGCAAGTTGTCCAGGGTTATGATGCATTGATGGTTATTTTTTATTCATCCTTGAAACATTGGTATTTAACTTTCTACTCATTGGACATCCTAAATCAATTTACACATACAGGTAGGGCATGATTTGATATACAACAGACAAAGTCATCGTGTCACATGGTGTGACATGATATACTGCTGATGTTAATGGTAGTTTCGCCTTGTTTTATACCCTTTAAATTCATGCATTTTAGATCTTGTCCCCCATGTCCTACCTCGGACTTTTTTTTTAACTGACGACCACTTCATAGTCTTTATCCCACTTCACATAACGGACCCTCAGTCATGAGGAAGACAATGTTAAGACTATGTAATCTCTCTGTACTACAGGACAAACTTCTAAAGCCTCTTGGTGGATTTGCTGGACTCACTGGGGAATGGAGAGACTTAGCAGCTGTTATAAGCAGGGTACGGTGAAATCCTACATGTGAATTGGTTCTGCATGTATTTTGAATGTATACCTGTAAGTATTTAAATGTAGTTTTAAGATCATGAAGCTCTTGATTCTTACTGGTTCAACAGGATATCTACCTTCACAATCCTGATGTCAGATGGGATGACATCATTGGTCTGGATGCAGCTAAGAGGCTTGTTAAGGAAGCCGTTGTTTACCCAATCAAGGTGACATGATTGTAGGTTTAATCTATCGCAAGATTAAGGCAGAGTACTGTATTTTTTTTTGTATTGTAATGTAAGTAATTGTGTTGCATTAAAAAAAAAAAAAAAAAAAAAAAGATTAACGTTATTTATTCAAATGTTGTCCCAAAGGGAATCTCCACTCCGACAATGAATTGACGGTAAATTGTTAGAAAAATAGTGTCTAAATTCTAAATTTTAGTTTAAAAAGTAGAAATGACATTCACGCATGCTAAAAATTAGATATGATTATAGCCTATTTTCGTTTTTAAATTTCCCGGGCACAGCCATTTTGGATTTTGTGACGTCATACGGTTGCCGCTATCATCAGTAAGCAGAAGTTTTTTTGTGTGAAACAATTGAGTAACCGTATTACGTCATGAAATCCAAGATGGCGGTGCACCACGGGAAATTTATTAGAAAAATAGGCGATAATCAAATTCTGTTTTGTCCAACACAAAAACCTTATTTCCGTGTTTTCCAACGAAATATGAAATTAGATTGTATCTGCAACAATTTAACCTTAATTTATTTCAAGAGTGGAGGTTTCCTTTAAAACGTGAGTTATTAAAGAGCATGATAGTGTAGAAAAGACATAACTGTGATGCTCGCTCATTTATGCCGGCGATGTAGCAGCTCTCGTAAGGTCTCACGTGATTGGCTTACAACCCTTCTAAAAAAACAATAGGACAAACAACAGCTAGAACAATACCCCCAACCCTAAAGCAATATCAGCTGCTACACAATTAAAACAATTACAAGCTTACAAGAGCTGCTACACTACTTGCGTTTATCAATTAGATTATATTGTTACCATTAAAACCATTATATAAGCTGCACCTTCCTACCTAAAATTCTCCATCTCAAATTAATTTTTACCTCATCTCAGTCATTTGTGAGAACATCGGAAAATAGTTCTGTAAATTCTCACATAAAAAAGTCCAGTCCAGTTCCACCCTTCCAATCACACTCCTCAATGCTGGGCACTTCTTTTGACAAGATCACGATTCAAACATGCCTTTATAGCCATGTAAAATTCCCTGCCAAGAGTTTTATGACAAAGTAATCTTCAATCCTTTGGTTTTTTAGTATCCTCAATTATTCACTGGCATTTTGTCGCCATGGAAAGGTCTACTACTCTATGGACCACCAGGTTTGACGCTTTTTATTGTTGTTAATGTAAATGAATCTTTTCCAAGCCTCTTCTGAATGAAAACTTGAAGAACGCGTTGAATCATTTGATCATCATTGGACGTGCTAGGGTTGCAAGGAAAGCACTTGCCTACAGGCCGTGCCTCACACGTTAAGTTTACAACTCACACCTTAGTTTACAACCGTATCACATAGAAGGTATGACTTTTTCATTTGCTACAGAGGGGAATCCTGTTGCGCTAATGTGATGTTCTCGGATGTACTAATAGCTTGGTCGGATTTGGTTCAATATACATGAGGTGTTGTTCAGAGGCTCTAGTAATAATTATTAGGTGGTCGTACAGTGTTTATGGCGTGACTATGAGTAAGCATTCCACTGTTCGTCATTAGGTTGCATTTGACACCAAAGGAAAAGCATATTTCATACAGATACAACTCTACAATGCACAACTCCGTGGACTAACATGCCTTATTATCACGCTTCATGGGCTGTGTCTCGTTAGCTATGGAAACAGTAATTTCTGATTCTGTGTGCATTTCGATTTATTGAAGGTACTGGAAAGACGCTGTTGGCCAAAGCAGTGGCTACAGAATGCAAGACAACGTTCTTTAACATCTCGGCATCTTCCATAGTCAGCAAGTGGAGAGGGGACTCAGAGAAACTTGTTAGGGTATTTATTTTGTACTTTACTTGCTGTGTATGGTATTGTTGTTATTGATTATAACGATAACATTGCCCACACAAATGGTGATAACAGTTGCAGTGACGATGATGATGATGATACTGATGATGATGATGATGATGATGATGATGATGATGATGATGATGATGATGATGATGATGATGATGATGATGATGATGATGATATGATGATGATGATGATGGCGGCGATGGCGATGGGATGACAACGATTATCAGTCATGATAATGAACTAATGTTTCATCATAAGTTTTCATTAGTTGTTTTCCTGTGAGAAAATACGTCGTATTCGATCACAATCGGCACTAAAAACTCAATTTTGATTTCCATTTTCATACTGCTAAAAGCGAGCGAAGGAGGGACAAATTTCTTATGAATTCACATGTGACCCTTTTCTTAATACGGCGTAGCTTGGCTTACATTCTATTGCCAAAATTTCTTGCTGTTCCACTATTCTTGTGGGTTTTCATAACTCGACCTGAATGGAAACAAACGTTTGCCTTTTCCAGGTCGAAAGTGCATGTGCGATGTGGAAATGCTTGGTTAGAAAAAAATGGCAGCCGGCTTTGCGGGCCTTTCTGAGAAAGCGAGAAATGCATGTTCTACCACTCCTCCCTAACAACAAATTTGTCTAGCACCCAGATTCTGGATGTCACGTGACCAGCCGTAACCGGGGTTCTTTCTCGAGGAAGGAAGAGAGCGGGCCCTCGTGGTTGTTTCGTTGTTTGTGTATTCTATGGTCATTGCTATCTTCATTTCATTTGCAGGTCTTATTTGAGCTTGCTCGCTTTCATGCTCCGTCCACAATATTCCTGGATGAACTGGAGTCGCTGATGAGTCAAAGAGGAACTGGAGGAGGAGGGTAAGTAGCCCTCTCCTTGGCAGAGCACATAAAGATTATTCGAAGTTACTGTTGAAATTAAGACAAAGGGAGGGCCTTTTTTATTCCTGGGATTGGATGACATATTGGGAGTTGTCAAGGAGTGGTTCAATTCTAAGTGTAGTGTAAAGTTTCCAGAATGAGGCTTCTTCTTACTAAGAAGAGAATCAACGGCTAGTCTCTGAATTTTGCCATGCATTTCCCGAGTATTAACTCGTAAATATTTTTTTTTTACCTTTGGCGTGGTTGTTTGAAGCTCGATTAACAGTAAACCGGGGTGAAACTTAACCCACAGTATTGTTCCCTTATGTATGCTGTTCATTTTATTTGAAATAAAAATATAACGCGGTTTTTCACGCTAAATTTAAATCTGTACATAGTCCAACTAAGAGATAAAGACAAAGAAGAAGTTCAAGAATTGGATTCAAAGCCGACACATACTCTGAGCTAGATCGCATTCTGTGCAACTCAATGAACCTTGGAAGGGGAGAGACACTATCAAGCAAGGTGTCTTGTTTGACGATCCATTGATCTTTAGATTTGATAACCGTTTGTACGATCGTTTATATTTTTATATGAAAAAAAATTTGAGTTGAGGATAAGGATCGTAGGATCCCAAGCTACGTGTATCACTTGTACAAAGTTTGTTTGAAGGGTTGGTTTGCTGTGGTTGTGACTAAGAGTAGCGAATCTGAGATAAAAAACGTTTTGGTTTCTGTTGTTTTGTGTTTGCTTTTGGTTTGGTTTGTTTGTTTGTTTTGTTTGTTTTCTTTTTTGTTGGTTGGTTTATATTTTCTTTTGCTATTCTCTGTACATTTACCAAGACTATTCAGTGAAGTTAACAATAAAACGAATATAACCTTTTCAAGATTGTTCACTAAGCTTTCTATACGCCAGGAAATCATAATGTTTCTCCCGTAATGAATCATGCCAGGACAATTAATGACTTCTGTGCTGGTCAAGTAAAGCTGTTCTGTTTTCTTTTCAAGGAGCGAGCATGAAGGAAGCAAGCGAATGAAGACAGAACTGTTAGTACAGATGGACGGCTTAGCGCGATCAGACGATCTGGTGTTTCTTCTGGCTGCTTCAAACCTGCCGTGGTTAGTACCACTTTCTACAGCGTAATAATCACCATCCCATGAAAGTACTGCTCAATAGACCGTTTACGTATTCTGCGGATTAATTAACAAATAAAATAAAGAAAAGATTAATTTTCCTCTCCCCTAGACGGACTTTTTAGGGATCATGGAATAAACCGGACAGAAACTGACAAATGTTTCAAATAGAACATACTTTAGAATCCCCATGGTTTAGAATCCCAGTTAAAAGGAGGTGCACTTGCTGGCTATTTACAAGCGTGGACGGGGAGTTGAACTTGGGGCTACCGAGAAACAACTCCAGCTAGCGGTCAGAGTAGGACGTGAACCCGGGTCCTCCGGATTACAAGTACGACGCTCTAACCACTGGACCACGCTCCCTCCGGAACTAGAACGAGGACAAGCTTGCACATGCAGATATGTTTTATACATTATCCCGCAAGAGACTCCGTTGCAAGCTAGATCCAGTTTAAAAGTATAGAAAAAATACAAATATGGTCTATTGGACGACACTGAAGTTAGACCAACGACAAAGAAGATGCTTAATCTACCTTTCTTGTAAATGACA
The DNA here is from genome assembly GCF_977016875.1 of Pavona decussata. Lineage (NCBI taxonomy): Eukaryota > Metazoa > Cnidaria > Anthozoa > Scleractinia > Agariciidae > Pavona > Pavona decussata. The sequence goes on along the minus strand of NW_028145434.1, from coordinate 3,388,496 downwards.
CGTCCGTACGCTTTGTCTGAGTTGCACTGAGTTGCACGGTGAAGTCTTGCCTCTTCGAATTTTCGTTTCGAAGCAGTTCTAAGCCTTTCAAAATTTGCCCGAAAATTCGTTAAAATTTCCGTTGAATAAAGAGCGAAATTCAACGAAATTCGTTTGCATATCGTTTGTGCTCTATGTGTACCGACAGCAGTAACTAGAATTAGAATGTGATTTTTCAGGGAGTTGGACCACGCCATGTTGCGGCGATTGGAAAAGCGAATTCTGGTGGATCTCCCCAGCGTGGAGGCCAGGCAAGCCATGTTAAGGCAATACCTTCCTCCGTTAATCCACTCAGTAGAGGGAAGTGTTGAGATCAAGACAGAGATCGACTATGAACAGCTAGCAACGGTATGTTTAAGTTTGCAATAAAAGAGTTTAATACCTGTACACCATTTATATCGAAAAGTCAGTTTAAAATACCGCACCACAACAATGTACTGCTCAGTAGCTTTCATTTGAATGGTCACACTTTAGTATTTCATTCAGCAACTCAAACGTTTTAACAATATTACATATCCAAAGCTTTATCTTTTAAAAACTTAAAAGCACTTTGCAACGGGACGAAAACAGCACTACATAAAATCACTGCCCGGCAGCTTCTATTTGAGTCGTCACACTTTTACGATCTTGTGCGCAAGACAAAATTCACGACCACGTAACACGAATTGTTTGTTTGTTGTTGTTGTTTTTTCATGTATATATAGTTTTGAGTATACACACTTGTTCCTGTACCGTTTTTCTTTTCAGCGCACAGAAGGATACTCTGGATCGGACATTAGACTGCTTTGTAAAGAAGCAGCCATGAGGAAAGTCAGAAAGATATTTGATCTGCTGGAGAGTCATCAAACAGGTTTGTTTGTTTGTTTGTTTGTTTGTTTTTTGTAGTTTAGTTGTATTTAAATTTCAAACGTTGAGTGTTATATTCTTACTTCAAAAATAGCCATCGTATGCTCCAATCCCAAACTTTTTTAAACAACAACTTTATTAAAGCCGAAATAATCTCATCTGACCAGCAAATTTCTATGCTTTCTCATATACAGTTGGTGAAGACGGTCGTGCGACGCCGCTGCCCAGACTAGAAATTGAGCCCGTGAGCACAGAAGATGTAGAAGCAGCGTTAAAACACACTAAACCATCCGCGAGACAGCTGAAGGACAGGTACAAGGAATGGCAGAAGGAATATGAATCCGTGTGAAAAAAAATATCTTGCCTGCCATAAATGTCGAGAGAAGCACAATCATGGCTTCTACCAAAATTCCGTCAACATCTCGTGACTGAGAACGCAGTTCATGCTGGTAAGGTTACTAAGCAACGATGTGATATCGGCAGTGTTTGACGAATTCACTTCTCGAGTTTTCACACTCAACTGATTGGATAATATGCATTCGAAAATGCACGAATGTGTTGCGACGACTTTCCGACAACGTCGCTTTTCGTTCTTCTTTCTTGTCGTGTATTGAACTTTAAAAAGAGCGGAGGTATTTTCACTTCCTAGCGCACTATTTTACACTGAAAACACAGGTGAAGCCTAGAATTATCAGAAATGAGTTGGGACTGGGTGTATGCGTTAGTTTGTTGTTTTGTCGGGTAATTTATTGAGGTTGGAATTGTGCAATCCGGGATTGCAGATTAAAAACAAACAATCTGTTTGTGAATATCTGAATTGTCGAGATTGTTTCATAATTAAGACTCAAGGCAATCTGGAAATGGCCTAATCATGGTCGCATATCATTTAATAGATCTTATTTCAAATTAAATTTTGCAACTATCGCACAAAGCGCCAAGAAACGCTAAATGCGTCCCGCTATTGGTCAATCTCTGGTGGTCAGTCTGTTTACCTGCCTGTCTATCTGTCTTTCTGCTTATCTGTCAGTTTGTCTCTGTTTGGAGGTAGTTTTGTGTATTGATTAGGTTTCACAAAAGTCACAAACTGTATCGCAAATATTTATATTGTGTAAATATGGTATGAATGGAACAATGTTAATGGTATTGCCTCTTTTCAGCGTTTGTGTAACATTCAGTGGAACTTTTTTTGCATGTAAATTCTTATTTTGTAAATAAACATTCGTCGTATTTCACAGTTGATTGTCTTCTTCCAGCATTCTTTCTTTGTAAGGATTGGTCATTTAACTTAATAATTTCCAGTCAAATTTATTATTTTCGAAATTCCGTCATCGACCAATGATTGAGCTCCTATTTGATATATCGGATGTTACTTAGCAACATGAACCAACAGGCGGAGAACCAACGTGGCAATGTTCAGGGCATTCTCGACTTCTTGTGTCCTAAACTTTAAAAATGCGTTACGAGAAATATCCATCGACAGCACTTGTACCTGTGGTTGGCTTATTTTGTCAGCAAGTTTCACGTCGTCGCCAAAATATGAGAAGAAAGGCCAAGAAACGAGCCTGCGCTCGTTTCCGTCCGTTCTTTCTCGCGAAGGAAGTCCCGAACCCAAGGGAGCGTCGGCAATCGAGCGGCCAGCAGCCTTTTTTCCCATTCCGTTCCTTCTTCATCACAACAACACCACATCTCACGTAAATTATTGATTAAAAGGTGCTCACTAATAAAACATTTCTTTTACACCATTTGTCAGTTGCTAAATAGTTCATCTTTATTCATATAAATCTTTGCATTTCCTTCAACTGACAACTTTACGTTTACTCGCTGAAAGGTCAGAACGGAGCTCAAATAATCTATTTTCAGAATAAATGCACATCCAAATGATTCGCTTCATTTAGGAAGATTGAAGTTTATAGGTGTTTCATGGACAATTCTTTCGGTTTATTTTCCTCTCTTGATTTCACAATACAGCGGCGAGACATTAAACAAAATGCCACAATCCCTTTGAATTTGCAAACAAGAAAAAGTTCGCAGAATTAATTTATTCAAACAGGTCGGTTTTGTTCCCGCTAATTCAATCTCAGAACTCTCTTCCGCTTTGCAATGAAAGGAAGACTTGTTTTATTTTCACCGTATCGCAATTCTCTAGATATTCTGTTTACTCGTATCTTCAGATTATGCTTGGTGTGTGTTTTGACGGATGAGATTTCCCTGCTGCTGCCAAGGTAAGATTGAAGTAAATCGTAGTTATAAGCCAAGAATTTTGGGACAGAATATTATATGGTCTCTGCTGAACAGAACTGAAGTAAATTTGAATGAAATTGTTCAATTCCTTCATGTATTTCGTTCTGATGATTTTCCGATTCTTACTTTTCGAAGGAGCATATATATTGTATTAAATTATCTGACCACTTAGCTAAACTACTGAGCAATATTTTTCCGAGCAGGACGTTGCTCGGTATGCTGAACTGAAATTTTAACCGGAAACTTGTGTTGTAATTACAAATTCGTCCCAATTGTGAAGAGTATCGCGATGAAATTCTCACAATCCAAAGATTATGAGCCTTACTTTCCTATGATGCAGTTAGAGTTTCAATGCATTTTGTTAAAACGAATTTTCTTTTATTTTTCTTAAATCGGTTTATCGTTGAGCGCTCCTTGACAGGTCACCCATCAGTTAAGATTGGTAATTGTGCAGTTGACTTAAAGTTTTTGAAAAACAAAGATTCTGTCATTTTGAACTATCTAAAATCGCTTGAAGCCATCTAGCATTTTCGATTTCGGAAAACCAGCGGCAGCTTACATGTTTGGAAAATAGCACCCGGCTCCCTAAAACGTTCTGCCACTTAAATTTTTCTTTAAACGGAATTGCTGAATTGCTTCATGTGTTTTCGTTTCGCTACTCAATCAATACAGCATATCAATGCTGGTGAATTTCCGATTCTTACTTTTCGAAGGAACTAATATATGCGATGAAATTATCTGACCACTTAACTAAATAAAACTATTGAGCAGTATATTTCCGTGACATGACGTTGCTCGCTATGCTGTACTGAAATGAAAACTTGTAATCGTCTTTTCTACTTAGTACAAATTCGTCCTAATTGTGAAGTGTCTAGCGATGAAATTCTCACATTCCAAACGTTATGGGCTGTACTTTCCCAGGATGCAAATCGCTTCTACATGCAGTTTGTTAAAACGAATTTTCGATTGTTTTGTTAAATTGATTTACTTTGAGCGCTCCTCAGGATTTGAACAGGACACCCTTCAGCTGTAAATGCTAACCAGTTGACTTTACGTTTGTGAAAAACAAAGATTCTGTCAGTCTGTTGTTCGACAAAACATCGTCGAATGTTTTAAATACCTACATCACAATAAACTCTTTTCCGTGAATTGGCTGCCATTTTGTTCAATTGGGGCAAACAAGTGATGCGGTGTTTGTACGAGAATCCAATAACAGATAATTTCTTTAGGAATCATTATATCTGAAGCTGATGCGATGCTAGTCAAAAAATCAACTTTGAACTTTTCCATATATAGTTGTCTACAGATTTTCTGGTGGGCTCTACAGACGAGTGTATCGGACACATCATTGCCTACTTTCGACCTAACCTACCGTACTTATCATATTTTATCGGGAAAATCTTGTGCCAAAAACCCACAGTTCTCTGACTTCGAATATGTCCAAGATCAATTTGTACAGGAAGTGTTGGCATCTCATTTTCAAACAAACATCGTATCGTTTGGGCCAATTTTGCTCCAATTAAAAATGGCGGACAATTCGCGTGAAAGGCCCAGATTTAACCCATGGTTCGTCTCGATGGAATGTCTTTTCAGAAGGCAATACTCAACCACTTCTAAACTCGGGATAAAACTGTGTTTAAAGAATAAAGCTTTCCTTAACGAAGTGTCGCCTCAAACCGTCGAAGCACTGGAAAACTAAATGTTTCCGTTTCGCTTGCCGCATCTAGCATTTTCGAATTCGGACAGCCTTCGGCAGCTCGCAAATTTGGGAAAATTATACTTCGTTCCCTAAAACGTTCTGCCACTTGAATTTTTCTTGTAAAAAATTGCTGAATTGCTTCATGTATTTTCGTTTGGCTAGTCAATCAACAGAGCATATCTGAGCTGGTGAATTTTCCGATTTTAACTTATCGAAGAAAATAATACCTGAACACTTAACTAAATAAAATTATTGAGCCGAGTATTTTTTCGTACATGACGTTGCTCGTTATGCTGTACTGAAATTTAAACATGAAAACTTCTCCTCTAATTACGAATATTTTCCCAATTATGAAAAGTCTGGCGCTGAGATTCTAACAATCCAAAGATTATGAGCCGTACTTTCCTATGGCGCAGTTCGCTTTTCAATGCAGTTTGATAAAACAAATATTCTATTATTTTCTTAAATCGGATTACCTTAGCGCGACTCAAGGTTTGAAAAGATAACCCATCAGTTAATATCGTGACTGTTGGTCAATTGACGTAATATTTTGAAAAACAAAGGTTCTTTCGGTTCGAATTATCTATGATCGATAACACATCCACATCCAATCGTTAAGCCCTTTGAAGCTGAATTGGGGCAAACAATTGATACTGAATCATTATTTCTGAAGCTGTTGCGATGTGAGTCAAATAATCAACTTTGAATTTTTCCATATTTAGTTATCTACAGATTTTCTTGTGGGTTCTACATACGAACGTATGGAAACGTGATTGCCCACTTTCCACAAAACCTACTTATATTTTATCGGGAAAATCTTATGCCACGTACACTCAGTTCTCTGAGTTTCAATATCTCCATAATCAATTTGTACGGGTATTATTGTTCACCACATTACCAAACAAACATTATATCATCTGGGCCAATTGTGCTCCAATTAATAATGGCGGCCAATTCGCGTGAAAGGGCCAGATATACTCAACGGTTCGCTTCGATGGAAGAAAATGGACCATCTCCGTGTAATTTGAATAAAAAGGTGTTGAAAAACTAAAGCTTTCCTTAGCGAAATGTCTTGTCAAACTTTGAAAACATTGGAAAACGAAATCTTGTTCTTTCGCTTGAAATACGAAATAAGGCCAGCAACTACGAAATTGGGAAAATAACACCCGTTTCCCTAAAACGTTGTCCTGCTTCACGTTTCCTCGTTGCGCACTTCTGAAGGGCTCATTAAAGTTGGACCTTCAATAACAACCAAGCAAATTTGGTCAAACCTCGCATATATCTAAGGGAACAAGCATGCAATGACCGTTATTAATTCGACGAACTTAGATCTAAACTGCGTCAGAAGTCCTCGGTTTGAACGAATGCTCACAATTCTGAAACCCTAATCTATTGTTTCAAACCATCTGTTGCTAAGTGAAGGTACTAAGTTAATGTAGTAAACAATATCGAGACTTCCCAGAAAAGACCAGAGTAAGTAGTGATTGTTTTACTTTTCTGCGTCGTCACAAAAAACATTTCTTCCTCTCATCCACCAGGGAAATACCTGCAAATCGATTAGCGTGCGACACGAGTAGATATCTTGGTTTATACACCAATACGACACCAATTGCGAGATTTTTCAACTCAGTAAAAATCTTTGAGGGCCTGTCTTCTGCCACAAATTTTGTCAGTGGAAAATTTGGAACACATTGAAATATTCTGCAATAATAACAATTCAATGTTTTTCTATCGAAAAAAATTTAAGAAGGCTCGTTATTTCCTAGAACGAAACAATTTTATGGCGACAAAGTGACAGAGAAATTTGTGGACAGCACATATCTGACCTCAGTAAAGTACGGGTTAAAAAGGTAATGCTGCTTGTCGGCGGATGTTGAGGGTCATGAGTGCTTCGTGTTTCAAGCGATCTCAATATCACTGACTTGGATGAAGAAATCTTAAGCTAAAGACTAACTGTAATGATCTCTGCGCGGCAAGGCGAATATTTCACCACTCCAACTGACTATTAACAGCATTATTTTTTATAACTGTTCGCAATCTTTATAACGCGCTAGGAAAGCACATTTGACCTAAGGTACAAAGTAATTAGCTTCCTTCAAGTAGTTGAAGTAAGGAAAAAAACTAAACTAGGCAGAAACTTTCTTCGCGCGTATTTATCGCGCTTTTTTTCTCACAGCAAGGTACAGCCAAGGAAATGTCTTTATTGCTTTCAATTTCTATAAATTTTCCGTCGGATGGTTGAAACCAATGGAGAGTGAAAAAACAAACAAAAGATAACTTTCGCTAAATTTTACAAGTTACGCGTAAGCTTGCGTGGCTCACTTGCTACAGATCAGCAATGAAACGTGGCAGATCGACAGCATCTCGCGTTTGCTTTACAAACTCGAAAAATCTCGCACAAATTAATTCAGATACCTTTATCTTAATATTCTTGTTTTCTACTGTGCTGAAATCATAACCTTCGAGTATCGTATCTGTGTAAAGCTACTTTGATTCTTTTTCTCACGAGTGTTTCTATTTCGACATGACTAGAGCAATCTCCGTTTCTGTGTTTGTATTTTTCCTGGTGATGTTGTTACACTGTGCTGTTTATGATGCCAAAAATGCGTCCTCCAATACCAAGGTAAGAGTTATCTAAAACTAGCCTGGATTTTGTCGTAACCCTGTAGTACAATCGACCCTGTATGCAATACTTGTAATGAATTGTAATGTTTCAACTGCGTTGGCGGTGTTAAGGGAACATGAAAAGCACAACATAAATTGGAGCGTTTGTATCAATAAAACGGTCTCGCTAAAAGCAAAACTATCTTTCTAGACTCCTAAAGGTTTATCACTGTCTTTTTCTTGCTTTGAATAGAGAAGAGATTCGGTCTTACTAGTTTGCCAGTATGTTGCTGTTTGTAAACTGAAATGTTTCTAAAGTACGTAAATTGCAGAAGTTCTTGTAAGCACAGTCATTCCGAACAGCCAATAGCTTAGTTGCTAATTTCCCGTTCACAATTAAACTGAAATATTTTAAAATCTGTTTATTTGCTTGTGATGAAAAATTGTCTTCTTCGTACGAGTTGCTTCCTGATGTTTTTTTACTTCAAATTTAGCCAATCATATGAAAGCACAATGAATATTATCTGAACCAGACCTACGTAAGGTTAAGTCTTTCAGTTGTTTGGTTTTCTTTGTTTGTTTGTGTGTTATCTTCTTTTGGCTGTTGATGGGGGGAGGGGGGAGGGGTAGGAGTGATACTCATTTTCTTAAACCTGGTTTCACTAAATCCATATCTTTTAAAAACTTTAAATCCCCCCCCCCCCCCCCCCCCCTTGACGAGTAGTTTTCAAACGCGCGAGATACGACATAAACCTCTTTATTTATAATCCGTCCTTGGTCGAAAGAGTAAAGGAGGACTACATTCTGAATTCTCTTTCATAGTTCATGCTAATGTTTGGCAAGTAATTTTTAATTTTATTGAATTTTTATCACACAGAACCCTAACATCTGCCCGCGAGGATCACCCGGCCTTGCTGGGAATAATGGTGCGAATGGACATAACGGGTTACCAGGCCGCGACGGACGTGATGGGGTCGAAGGACAACAGGGCGTGGCAGGTCCCCCTGGGCCACGTGGTTTTAAAGGAAAAGTAGGCCGAGATGGTGCTAAAGGAGAAAAGGGCGTGGCAGGTAGCCCCGGACCACAAGGTGGCAAGGGAGAGACTGGAGCGAGTGGTAAAAACACTGTTCAAACGAACTGGAAGCAATGTGTGTGGAAAAAAGAGGACAGTAGGGACATTGGCCTGATAAAGGTGAGTCTAGTCTTCATCATTGAAGGCCTTGGTAACAGCACGAGAACGTGTCACAGTTTGGAAGTACTGAATTATGCAAGAGTTCCTGTAATAGATCAGTCACATAGCTTACCATTGCAAAGTGTGCCCTGTGAAAAGAGTATTACGATTTGAATTGCAAACTTGCAAAGCGCCTTAATAGAATGTTGTTGCTGTTTTTCATGTTGGTTCTTTTGTTGTAGGATTGCCAGTTTACTAAACACAAGGACAACACAGCTCTTCGCGTTGTTTTCCAAGGCAATATCTACTTGGGAGGTTGCGCCAAATGCTGTAAGCGATGGTTCATTACCTTCAACGGCGCCGAGTGCAGCGGTCCAATGCCTATTGACGCCATGCTGTGGATCAGAAGCAGTGGTGAAGACAACCACAGACCGGGAGCAATAGAAGGCTACTGTGACAACATTCACAAGGGGAAAATTCGTGTTGGAATAAACATTGGAAACTGTGCTGCATTTGGAAACTCTGATGGTTATACAGGCTGGATGTCGGTGTCTCGCTTGATTATTGAAGAAGTCCCTCGTTCCCAGTAGCAAGGCAGGAACATGCAACAGTTCTTTTACAGCTGACTAAAACCAGTGTTATATGTAGCAGATTAGTTTCCATAGTATTACCAGAAAGATTTTCACATTAAGGGTATAACTGAATTTCTTAAACGTGGATCAGATTTTTTCGCAACCGGCCAAATTAAACGGGAGGCTTTTGTACGCGTCTTTTTTAAGGTTAAATAAACATTCCTTTAACTGTTAAGCGTGACGATCATTTTTTCTGTCTTTTTTTTTTTTTTAATATCTTTGTTTTTCTCTCAACTAACTAATCTGTGACAGTGGAGCTAAAAATCCTTGTTGTTTGGAAAAAAGAATGACACTCTGTGCGCTCATATTTGTTTATTTAAACATTAGGGGTAAAGGGGTGGGGGGGGGGGGGGGGGCGGGAAGGGGGCTCCAGGCTCACTATATACGGTTTTACATTGATACTCTTGAGATTCAAATCTATTTGTATTGCTTTTTTTCGAATTCCTCAATTGATAATTTTCACTTGGATAAACGTAACATTCTTCAACACTGGGAAACAAAATGCATTGGCTTCAGCCAAATACAACTGAAGTCAAATGAAACCTAAAATATTCGTGTTATTGGGAGCTGCGCTAATCCTGGTTCACACGCAAGCAAACACTCTCACCATGCGATAAGATGAACTGCGCGCGGGGAGTTCCGCTGAGTTCTTCTGCTTATCTTACACCATTTCACACTTGGGAAGAAAACACAGGTTAGCACTCCAGAAATAAACACATGTACAGCACCACAAAAAGGAAAAATATATATTTCTTATGCTTGTGCAACTGCTTATCTCACACTGGTTCAAACGTGATTCTTTCTTGCCTTAAGGGGGGGGGGGGGGGGGTACCTAAACGCCATTTTTCCGCCACTTGACATGGCTTTAATGGAAATATCTCGTTTACGTTTCAAGCAATCCAAAAACACTACACTCATCCCATGAATCTGTGTTGTGGGGGGGTTTTGTGAATTTTTGTGAAGTTTCAGTCATTATTCGCTTTCTCCGAACAAGAGTTTTATTTTGTTTGTCAGGGTCTATTTCACTGCTATTCACGTGCTTTGAGTATTTATCATAACATGAAGTCGTGCAAAAGGTAAAATTTACATAAATATATGCTCCGGCTTCTCAAGTCGTCCATTGTAAATTTTACCTTTTGCACGACTTCACGTTATGATAAATACTCAAAGCACGTGAATAGCAGTGAAATAGACCGGGACAAACAAAATAAAATTCTTGTTCGGAGAAAGCGAATTACGACTGAAACTTGACCAAGATTCAGCCTTCTTATCTAACACCAATTTCGGTTCCTGAGCCTTAAACGTGCGTGGATATCGAAAAGAATTCTTACTTTAACCGCTTGTAATTTAACAGAAGAATTTGTGGGGGCATTTTAAAGATATCTCGATTTATGCTTTATTTTCACTGTTTTTAAACATAAATATCTTAAAATCGGAGACACCGATGAAACTCAATATACATTTAGCCTCCTTAAACATCCGAAGCACCGGAAAACTTAATATTTTTGTTTCGCTTGAAATGCGAAATAAGGCCTTCTACATTTTCGAATTCGGAAAGCCTACAGCAGCTCGAAAATTCGGAAAATAACACCCGGTCCCCTAAAAGACTAAAACGTTCTGACACTTGAACTTTCTTCTAAAGAATCCGACCAGGTAAAAGTGTAGCAGCTTACAAACGTATGCCTTTTACAAGGCCACAAACTGTTCAAACAATCTGGGAGGCATTTTTAGTATTATGTTTCAATAATCTCGCTGGCAGCCTAT
>NW_028145434.1:3207500-3372500 GCF_977016875.1 Pavona decussata | reverse complement strand
GACAAAATGTCACAATCACAGAGCAGAAGCCTTTGAATTTGCAAACAAGAAAAAGTTCGCAGAATTAATTTATTCAAAAACGTCGGTTTTGAAATGCTCTTCCGCTTTGCAATGAAAGGAAGACTTGTTTAATTTTCGCCGTAACAATTCTCCACATATTTTGTTTACTCGTATTTTCAGACTATGCTTGGTGTGCGTTTTGATGAGATTTTTCCGCTGCTGCCAAGGTAAGATTAAAGTAAATCGTAGTTATAAGCCAAGAATTTTGGGACAGAATATTAATATATGGTCTCCTTTGCTGAACAGAACTGAAGAAAATTTGAATGAAATTGTTCAATTCCTTCATGTATTTCGTTCTAATGAATTTCCGATTCTTACTTTTCGAAGGAACATATATATTGTATTAAATTATCTGACCACTTAACTAAATAAAACTATTGAGCAGTATATTTCCGTGACATGACGTTGCTCGCTATGCTGTACTGAAATGAAAACGTGTAATCGTCTCTTCTACTTACAAATTCGTCCCAATTGTGAAGTGTCTCGCGATGAAATTCTCACATTCCAAACGTTATGAGCTGTACTTTCCTAGGATGCAAATAGCTTCTACATGCAGTTTGTTAAAACGAATTTTCGATTGTTTTGTTAAATTGGTTGACTTTGAGCGCTCCTCAGGATTTGAACAGGACACCCTTCGGCTGTAAATGCTAACCAGTTGACTTTACGTTTGTGAAAAACAGATTCTGTCAGTCTGTTGTTCGACAAAACATCGACGAATACTCTAAATACCTACATCACAATAAACTCTTTTCCGTCAATTGGCCGCCATTTTGTTCAATTGGGGCAAACAAGTGATGCGGTGTTTGTACGAGAATCCAATAACAGATAATTTCCATAGGAATCATTATTTCTGAAGCTGATGCGATGCTAGTCAAGTAATCAACTTTGAATTTTTCCATATACAGTTGTCTACAGATTTTCTTGTGGGCTCTACAGACGAGTGTATCGGACACATAATTGCCTACTTTCCACCTAACCAACCGTACTTATCATATTTTATCGGGAAAATCTTGTGCCAAAAACCCTCAGTTCCCTGACTTCGAATATGTCCAAAATCAATTTGTACAGGAAGTATTGGAAATCTCATTTTCAAATAAACATCGTATCGTTTGGGCCAAATTAAAAATGGCGGTCAATTCGCGTGAAAGGCCCAGATTTACCCCATGGTTCGTCTCGATGGAATATTTTTTCAGAAGGCAATACTCAACCACTTCTAAACTCCGGATAAAACTGTGTTTAGAGAATAAAGCTGTCCTTAGCGAAATGTCGCCTCAAACCGTGGAAGCACTGGAAAACTAAATGTTTTTGCTTCGCTTGCTGCATCTAGCATTTTCGAATTCGGACGGCCTACGGCAGCTCGCAAATTTGGGAAAATTATACCCCGTTCCCTAAAACGTTCTGCCACTTGAATTTTCCTTGAAAAGAATTGCTGAATTGCTTCATGTATTTAAATGAATTTCCGATTTTTACTTATCGAAGGAAATAACATATGCCATTAAATTATCTGACCGCTTAACTAAATAAAACTATTGAGCCGAGTATTTTTTCGTACATGACGTTGCTCGTTATGCCGTACTGAAATTTAAACATGAAAACTTCTCCTCTAATTACGCCGGAATATTTTTCCTATTATGAAAAGTCTGGCGCTGAAATTCTCACAATCCAACGATTATGAGCCGTTCTTTCCTATGACGCAGTTCGCTTTTCAATGCATTTTATTTATGCATATTCTATTATTTTCTTAAATCGGATTACTTTAGCGCGACTCAAGGTTTGAAAAGATAACACATGAGTTAAAACTGTCGGTCAATTGACTTAAATTTCTGAAAAACAAAGATTCATTCGGTTCGAATTATCTACGATCGATAACACATCCACATGATTACTTAAATCACCAACAGATCGTTAAGCCCTTCATCGCTGAATTATGGCAAACAATTGATACTAAATCATTATTTCTGTAGCTGATGCGATGCGACTCAAATAATCAACTTTAAATTTTTCCATAATTTGTCATCTACAGGTTTTTTGTGGGCTCTACGGACGAACGTATGGATGAATCTACTTATATTTTATCGGGAAAATCTTGTGCCAAGTATACTCAGTTCTCTGAGTTTCAATATCTCCAAAATCAAATTTGTACAGGTATTATTGTTCATCACATTTTCAAACAAACAAACGGAATTTCTAGGTTTTCTGTGTAAATGGTAAGAATAGATCATTAGGCCAATCAATAATGGCGGCCAATATTCGCGTGAAAGGGCCAGATGTACTCAACGCTTCGATTCGCTTCGATGGAAGAATATCTCTTCACTGACCGGCATTACCGGAAATTTTGCCTCAAACTTTGAAAACACTGGAAAACGAAATCTTGTTCTTTCGGGCCCGTTTCCCTAAAACGTTGTCCTGCTTCACCTTTCCTCGTTGCACACTTCTGAAGGGCTCATTAAAGTTGGACCTTTAACCTTAGCTGAGCTTCATAATGAATCAACGAAACAAATTTGGTAAAACCTCGCATATATCTAAGGGAACAAGCATGCAATGACCGTTGATCTAAACTGCGCCAGAAGTCCTCGGTTTGAAATAATGCTCACAACTCTGAAACCCGAATCTTTTCAAACCACCCGTTTCTGAGTTAATGTCGTAAAACAATATCGAAACCAGAGTAAGAGGTGATTGTTTTGCTTTTCTGCGTCGTCACAAAACATTTCTTCCTCGAATCCACTAAGGAAATACATGCAAATCGATTGGCGTACGACACGCGTAGATATCTTGGTTTATGCACCAATACGACGCCAATTCCGAGATTTTCCGAAGCCAGGGAAGTTATCAGTAAAAATTAAATACTTGAGGGTCCAGAGGAGATGGCTTCTTCCTCAAATTTTTTTCAGTCGAAAATTTGGAACAGATTGAAATATTCTGCAATAATAACAATTCAAAATTTTTTCAATGTTTTTCTATTGAAAAAAAAAGTAAGAAGGCTCGTTATTTCCTAGAACGAAACAATTAATTTTATGGCGACAAAGTGACAGAGAAATTTGTGGACAGCACATATCTGACCTCAGTAAAGTACGAATTAAAAAGGTAAAGCTGCTTGTGGGTGGTTGTTGAGGGTCATGAGTGCTTCGTGTTTCAAGCAAACTCAATATCAGTGACTTGAATGAAGAAATCTTAAGCAAAAGAGTTAACTGTAATTATCTCTGCGCGGCAAGGCGAATATTTCACCACTCCAACTGACTATTAACAGCAATCTTTGTAACGCGCTAGGAAAGCACATTTGACCTAAGGTGCAAAGGAATTCGCTTCCTTCAAGTAGTTGAAGCAAAGTAAAAAACTAAACCATGCAGAAGCTTCCTTCGTGCGTATTTTTCACGCGTTTTTTCTCACAGTGAAGTACAGCCAAGGAAATGTCTTTATTGCTTTCAATTTCTATAAATTTTCCGTCGGATGGCTGGAACCAATGGAGAGTGAAAAAACAAACAAAATAGAACTTTTGCTAAATTTTGCAAGTTACCAACGTAAGCTTGCGTGGCTGACTTGCTACAGATCAACAACGAAACGTGGCAGATCGACAGCATCTCACGTTTGTTTTACGAACTCGAAAAATCTCGCAGAAATTAATTCAGATGCTTTTCTCTTATTCTTGTTTTCTACCGTTCTGAAATCATAACCTTCGAGTATCGTATCTGTGTAAAGCTACTTCGGTTCTTATTCTCACGAGTGTGTCTATTTCGACATGAAAGGAATAATCTCCGTTGCTGTGTTTTTATTTTTCCTTGTGGTGTTGTTACATTGTGCTGTTTATGAGGCCAAAAATGCGTCCTCCAATACCAAGGTAAGATTTATCTAAAACGAGCTGGATTTTGTCGTAACCCTGTAGTACAATCGACCCTGTACGCAATACTTGTAATAAATTGTATTGTTTCAACTGCGTTGGCAGTGTTAAGGGAAAATGAAAAGCACAGCATAAATTGGAGCGTTTGTATCAATAAAACGGTCTCGTGAAAAGCAAAACTATCTTTCTAGATTCCTAAAGGTTTATCACTGTCTTTCTCGTGCTTTGAATAGAGAAGAGTTTCGGTCTTAATAGTTTGCCAGTATCAGTGTTGCTGTTTGTAGACTAAAATGTTTCTAAAGTACGTAAATTGCAGAAATTCTTGTAAGCATAGTCATTCCGAACAGCCAATAGCTTAGTTGCTAATTTTCCGTTCGCAATTAAACTGAAATATTTGGTATTTATTATATTTATACTTTTGTGACGAAAATTGTCTTCTTGAGATAATACGACATAAACCTCTTTATTTATAATCCCTCCTTGGTCGAAAAAATAAAGGACTACATTTTGAATGCTCTTTCAAATTTCATGCTAATTTTTGGCAAGTAATTTCTAATTTTATTGTACTTTTATCACACAGAACCCTAACATCTGCCCGCGAGGATCACCCGGTCTTCCTGGGAATAATGGTGTGAACGGACATAACGGGTTACCAGGCCGCGACGGACGTGATGGAATCAAAGGACAACAGGGCGTGGCAGGTCCCCCTGGACCACGTGGTTTTAAGGGAGAAGTAGGCAAAGATGGTACTAAAGGAGACAAGGGCGTGGCAGGTAGCCCCGGACCACGTGGTGGCAAGGGAGAGACTGGAGCGAGTGGCAAAGACACTGTTCAAAAGAACTGGAAGCAATGTGTATGGAGAAAAAGTGACGGTCGGAACGTTGGTCTGATAATGGTGAGTCTTGTCTTCATTCAGTGCCTTTGCAACAAACAGCACGAGAACGTGTCGCAAATTGGAAGTACTGAATTATTCGAAAGTTCCAGGCATAGATTAGTGTCTTCCTTCTTATACATCAAAAATCCTTTCCTTGATTATACAACTTCAAGATATTGATTACTGTTGCAAAGTGTTCCCAGTGAAAAGAGCATTGCGAAATGTATTGCAAAAATTGCAAAGCGCCTTCATGAAAAATTACTATTGTTTTTCATGTTGTTTCTGTTGTTGTAGGATTGCCAATTTACTAAACACAAGGACGACACAGCTCTTCGCGTTGTTTTTCAAGGCAACATCCGCTTGAGTAGTTGCGGCAACTGCTGTAAGCGATGGTTCATTACCTTTAATGGCGCCGAATGCCGCGGTCCAATGCCTATTGACGCAGCATTGTGGATCAGTAGTAGTAGATACAGCAACTACAGACATGGAGCAATAGAAGGCTACTGTGACAACATTCACAAGGGAAAAATTCGCGTTGGAATCAACATCGGCAACTGTCCTGGATATGGAAACTCTGGTGGTAATACAGGCTGGATGTCTGTGTCTCGTCTGATTATTGAAGAAGTTCCTCGTTCCCAATAGGAAAGCAAAAAAATGCAACAGTTTTTGTTTAGAACTGACTAGAAGCATTATTGTACGTGGGTGTTTAGTTTTCATTGTTTTACCAGTAAGCTTTTTATATGAAGGGTATAACTGAACTGGAAGAATTTTTAACCACGGATCAGCTTTGTTTTTCGCTATCGTAAAGTTTAGAAGGCTTGTGTACTCGGTCTACCTTAACATTCAATAAACATTTATTTAATTATATAGCGTGTCGAACATTTTTACCGTTTATCGTAAACAACGTTTGACAATGAAGCTAAAAATCCTTGCTACTAGAAAGATAAATGATAGTCTCTGTACCTTCGTATTGTTTCCAGAAAAGGGGGATATATCACACCGTATTTGGTATACATATTAGCAAACATTCTCGCAATTTAAAACAATTTTTTTTACCGCCTCTTTCTTTCGAATTCCCCAATTACAAGAATCAAAGTGTGTCATTCTTTAAAAGTTTCAATCAATAGGTTAACTTTGCAATTTTCACTCAAAACAGTTAAAAACGTAACATTTTTTGACACTGGCAAACATCGTACATTGCCTTTAGCAGAGTCCCCAAGGCAAATATAAACCAAGTAAAAACAAAATATTGGTTTCAATAAAATAGCAAACATATCTTATTAGATTTTTTATGTATAGTATCACTGTATGTTTTTACGAGATTTGCTGTATTTTGACAAGCCATTAATGCAACTGCAGGTTTATTGAAAGAAAACTGCGAGGAAAACCTTAGACAAGATGAACGCGCCGCGCAAAAAAAACCCCAGTTTTTTACAGTGAAATGACTAACTGTACGAAGATCGAGTCATATTTGTACTCATTTTCAGCGTTATTCCAAAGGTATACAAAAAGCAATTGGATAACAAAACTCAAATATTCGTCTTCAAGGGAGCAAAGTTAGTCCAGGTTCACAAAAGTATACCCATAAGCCCAAGCACAATGACATATTTATAACCAGAGTTATAACCAGAAGTACAAGGCGACAGGCGCACGAGCAGTTCTGCTTTGTTCTTCTGCTTATGCTTGTGCTTATGTCACATTGGTTCCACTTGTAAAATAAACACAAGCATACGCAACAGAGAAACGATTTTTATTTATTCATTGATATTTTTTCTGCATGTGCGGTTTCTTATCCCACACCGGTTTCCACGTGATTTTTCTTACGCTTATCGCACGAGTATGAACCAGGCTTTAAGGGACACAAAACTAAGGGTGTTTTCTTTTTGCACTTTTTCGATCCGTGTTTGTCGACTCCTAGAATTGCGTTCTCGGCTCTTCCCTTCATAGTATTTCCCCTCTGCAAAGTCAGTTTCTTCAGTATTGTCTTTGTTACTTAATGTCTAATTCCTTTTCACAGAATCTTATTCTTTTTTTATTTTATTGTATTATTATTATTATTATTATTATTATTATTATTATTATTATTATTATTATTGTTATTATTATTATTATTATTATTATTATTTATTATTATTATTATTATTATTATTATTATTATTATTATTATTATTATTAAATAGATTCAAGTGAGAGAAAATTAAGAAACCTCCATGATATACTAGGAATAGGGATACTAGTAGATTGACACAATTTTACTTATTGCTTCAGTGGTACCGTAACTTTTCCCAAAGATTCTTATTCCTTAGATTTATATTCAGATTATTATATATTTGGATTATTTATATTTGGATTACCCTAAATACGAATAACGGGCGGCCAAAAAGGCTCTAAGGGCATGACGCTGACGTGAACTCAAAGGACGGGCTTATCAAATCTTACTGCCCTAGAGATGGTTTTTCCGTAAAAAAATTATGTTTCTCAACATATGCCGAGGTTTTTGGTTTGATCTGCTTGGTCCTAAGCCGCATGCTTACCGAGCAGAAATTGCAAATTAATGACCGCGGAGATTCTGTTCCTTATTGCCATTTAATATTCCCGTTCGATTTTAGAAGAGAAAAGATTTCCTAGGAGAAAGAAGTTTCGCTTCTATTTGGCAATTTTAGCAAACAGCTGTCGTTGTTTTGTTGATAATTTGTAAATGAAGTTTGGGAGGTTTTTTTCTTTTGTTTGTTTGTTTTAGGAAAAAGGAGCGATATGAAGTTAAGGGTAGATCCGTTTTGTGCTGCACGTCTCAACTGACCAGTGTGCTTTTAATCACATACTCCGCGTTTGATCGTCATCACCTGGCTAAGATGCACAATGGCCTGGTCATTTTCTAATGTTCTTAAACTCCCTTTCTGAGATTCTGTTGGGTTTTAGTCAAGACTGTGCTAAGATTATGATGAAGCACTTTAACAAATAAGTGGAATGCACTAACAAGAAACGCGTGCATGCATGCATGGCTATCTTTTACATATTTTCATTATATCTTTTTTGATGAAATGTTTACAGCTATTTCAGTTAACGTTGTCGGTTCAAAGCACAAAGCTAAAAGACAAGACCGAAAGTTTACGTGGGATTTTTATGAACAAATTAATCAAAATCAGTCATGCCTGGAGAAAACAATAGGTTGTAATTAGCAGTACAATGACCTGCACGTGCAGGGATGATTTTGATGAAATTGTTCATAAAAAATAATCCCACAAAACATTGCGGTCTTGTCTTTTAGCTTGATTTTAATCCGACAACGTTAATTGAAATAGCTGTATATACTTTTATATTTAGGGTGTCACCTTAGCGCGTTTGTTACAAGACGCTTTGAGGGTCTTGTCCTTTGACTTCATTTAAGATAAGTGTATCAACCCATTCCGTCACCCCAACATCGATGGTCGTAAGCCTATCCTAGGCAACTTGGGTTTACAAATAACAGACAAACATTATTTGAAAGAGTAAGTATTTACAGTTAAAGCAAAAACGTCGTATATTTAACATTTATTTAACGTCTATCTGTTGTTACACGCCCAAGTTACGATCTGCATCTCTACAAGAGCTTCACGTGCCGGGGCCGCGGAAAATCTGATCAAATTTCAATCATCAACGTGCAGAGAAAAATCTTAGAAGTAATATATTGACACCGCAGTTTCACACTTCCTTTCTCGCTCCGACGACAGTGCCGTTTCTGTTGAGCTTTGGTCGCTTCACAGTAGCACTTCCTCTTCTCCTCGCTACAAACAGACGCTCGGTGTTGGCAGAAAAAGCTCAGCAGAACAAGCTCGCTTGTTAGCTGACGAAAGGAAA
The DNA here is from genome assembly GCF_977016875.1 of Pavona decussata. Taxonomy (NCBI): domain Eukaryota; kingdom Metazoa; phylum Cnidaria; class Anthozoa; order Scleractinia; family Agariciidae; genus Pavona; species Pavona decussata. Next base: position 3,363,894 of record NW_028145434.1, on the reverse strand, counting down.
GAAATGTTTGAAACAGCCAGCACAGTGTCTCTGTTGGTGTGGGTTTTGACGACTTCTCTCTACCAGCCAATTGATGCAGGAAATGAGACTTCTTCCACGATAAAGGTAGGAACTCAAAACCATAGAATTGATCAAAATCTAGTGCAATCGTCAAGGGATGACTGTTAATACCGTAATGTGCGGGAGTATTGTCAGAAGCTCAACAAAAATACTTGCAGGATCTCCTGGAATGAATAATAGAAGGCAAATAAGGAAAGGACTATTCACTGATAACATTTCTTGTTAGAACGAAGAGACAAAGAGTCGTAAGATAAAATGTCTTACGTTACTAGACTCTACACTGTAGTTATGGTTTTAGTTTTCAGCGATCAAGACAAAACATGGTCACGTACGTTAAAAGCTGAAGACAGAGGACTTCATAGCCTATAGTTTGATTTCCGCATTACTTTAGCGTTTCCGTATAACCTCGGTTTCAACTATACAGGAATGGACACTGTAGTTGAATTACAGGAAACCATCATTATTCAAATGAATTTTCAGGTATCAAACGCGGGCGCTGAAGCCTAAATGTCACCAAGAATTAGGTAACGAGGTGTCGTTGAAGTAACATCACAGCGGTATTATATTATATCGTATATAGAGTGGAATACCAATATTTCGAACCTTGTATGGAAACTCAATTTGGTTCGAAAATCGGGAGTTCCAAAATTAAAGGTAAAAATCTCAGCCAAAGCAAATTCAAGGGAATAACTTTTGTTTCGAAGAAACGGGAGTTTCAAAAGATCGAAATAACCCAGAATGCTATTGTTTTTCACAACATGTACTTCCAGTGCACGGGGTTCGATAAATCGGCTTTCCACTGTAAGTCCAAATTAGTTTGTATTGTTCATTAGCTCTGTTTCGAATTAATAAGACTCGGAACAGTTCATACTTGCTGAGTAGCAATTTTCTCCAAAAAAAGCTGAAGAAATTGGGGTGAAAATTTTGTGTCCGGGCCATTTGTCTGCGTTCATGTTTTTCAGAGAGATGTTTTTGTCGGTTTTCTTTCTTTCTTTATTTTTTTTATCGTTTGTTCAGCGTACGACTTCAAAATTAGTGACTTAATTTCATATTTTTTTGAATTTTTATCACACAGAATCCTAACATCTGCCCGCTAGGATCACCCGGGATTCCTGGAAGGAATAGGGTGAATGGACATAACGGGTTACCAGGCCGCGACGGACGTGATGGGGCCAAAGGACAGCAGGGCGTGGCAGGTCCCCCTGGGCAACGTGGTTTTAAGGGAAAAGTAGGCCGAGATGGTGCTAAAGGAGAAAAGGGCGTGTCTGGTGCCCCCGGACCACGTGGTGTCAAGGGAGAGACTGGAGCGAGCGGTAGAAACGCTGTTCAAAAGAACTGGAAGCAATGTGTGTGGAAAAATAATGATGGGCGGGACATTGGCCTGATAAAGGTCAGTCTTGTCTTCATCATTGAAGGCCTTGGTAACACCGCGAGAACGTGTCGATCGCAGTTTGGAAGTACTGAATTATTCAAAAGTTCCTGTAATAGATCAGTGACATAGCTTACCGTTGCAAAATGTGCCCTTTGAAAACAGCATTGCGATTTAAATTTCAAAATTGCAAAGCATCTCAATGGAAAGTTATTGCTGTTTTTCATGTTGTTTCTTTTGTTGTAGGATTGCCAGTTTACTAAACACAAGGCCGACACAGCTCTTCGCGTTGTTTTTCAAGGCAACATCTACGTGGGAGGTTGCGACGGCTGCTGTAAGCGATGGTTCATTACCTTCAATGGTGCCGAGTGCAGCGGTCCAATGCCTATTGACGCCGTACTGTGGATCAGAAATAGTGGTGAAGACAACTTCAGACCGGGGGCGATAGAAGGCTACTGTGACAACATTCACAACGGGAAAATTCGTGTTGGCATCAACATTGGAAACTGTCCTGGATATGGAAACTCTGGTGGCCATACAGGCTGGAATTCGGTGTCTCGTTTGATTATTGAAGAAGTCCCTAGTTCCCAGTAGCAAGGCAGGAGCATGCAACAGTTCTTTTACAACTGACTAAAACCAGTGTTATAGGTAGCAGCTTAGCCGTTTCCATAGTATTACCAGAAAGCTTTTCATATAGAGGGTACAACTGAAGCTAAAAGATTTTCTTAAGCGTGGATCAGCTCTTTTCGCAACCGGCCAAATTAAACGACAGGCTTTTGTACGCGTCTTTTTAAAGGTTCAATAAACATTCCTTGACGATCGTTTTTCCGGTTTATTTTAATATCTTTGTTTTTCTCTGAACTAACAAATCTGTGACAGTGAAACTAAAAATCCTTGTTGCTTGGAAGAAAAATGCCGCTCTGTGTGCTCATATTTGTTTTTTCAAACATTATGGGGAAGGGGTGGGGCGGGAGGGGGGGGGGGGGGGGGGCTCCAGGCTTACTATCTACTGTTTAAGATTGATACTCTTGAAATTTAAATTCACTTTGTACTGCTTTTTTTTCAGTCGAATTCCTCAATTGACAATTTTCACTTGGATAAACGTAACATCAATCTCCAACATTGGGGACATAATACATTGGCTTCAGGAGAGTCCAAATACAATTGAAGTCAAATGGAACCTAAAATATTCGTGTTATAGAGATCTAGAGCTGCGTTAATCCTAGCTCACACGCAAGCAGATATTCTCACCATGCAATAAGATGAACTGTGCACGTGCAGTTCTGCTGAGTTCTTCTTCTTATCTTACACCATTTCACACTTGGGAAGAAACCACAGGTTAGCACTCCAGAAATAAACACATGTACAGCACCACAAAAAGGAAAAATATATATTTCTTATGCTTGTGCTCCTGCTTGTGCTCCCGTTTTGAAATTACAATCTCGCATAGAAGATAAAGTTCGTTCTCCTTCGTACTACATCATCATTTCAACATATGATCAAAGTTGATTTTCTCATCGGTTTCCAAGCAACAGCTATTACCATAGCAACGGAAGCGTATAGCCTCTCATTTTAAACATTGTCGATTATCTCGAAATCTAGAGAGATACTTTATAACGAAACTTTAGGGATTTAAACTACTCAGTCTAGACAACTTATAGACAAAATTAGAAAAAATCTGTAAGAGCGTTTTCAAGTAAATAATGAATCAATTTTCACGGGGTGATTTTTTTTATTCCTGTGATTTTTCACCAATATCTGTGGGAAAATAAAACTTGACACTTTGTCTTTTCTGTTAAAAGGTCATTCCTCATAGCAAAACATTCTAAATGTATATTGAGCTCCATTGGTGTCTCCGATTTTGAGATTTTTATGTTTGAAAACAGTTAAAATCAAAACGCAGATGAATGAAAAAGTTCCTACTTTGCATAAGTTGAGATATCTTTAAAATACCTTGACAGATTTTTCTGTTTAATTACAATTCTTTTCGATACTGGCGCAAGTTTCGGGCTCAAGAACCGAAATAGGCGTTAGATAAGAGGGCTGAATCTTGGTCAAGTTTCAGTCATTATTCGCTTTTTTCTCCGAACAAGAGTTTTATTTTGTTTGTCCCGGTCTATTCCACTGCTATTCACGTGCTGTGAATATTTATGATTACCAGTGAAGTCGTGCAAAAGGTAAAATTTACAATGGAAGCCTTTTACAAGGCCTTTTACAAGGCCTTTTACAAGGCCACAAACTGTTCAAACTATCTGGGAGGAATTTTAAGAATTATGTTTCAATAATCTCGCTGGCAGCCTATGAAGCATTGAGTTTGGCCTTTGTACCTTCGCCGGGCCTCATTATGAATCAACCAAACAAATCTTGTCCAACCTCGCATAACCTGTAGGGGAAGAAGCATGATATACTAGGTATATGGATACTCTTAGATTGACGCAATTTTACCTATTGCTTCACTGGTACCGTAACTCTTCCGAAAGATTCTAATTCCTTAGATTTATATTCAGATCTTTTGGAAATCAATCAATTCAGGTGGGTCTCCCCAGCCTGGAGCCAGGCAAGCCATGTTAAGGCAATACCTGCCACGGTTAATGCACTCAATGGAGGGAAGTGTTGAGATCAAAACAAGAATCTACTATAAACAGCTAGCAACGGTAGGTTTAAGAGTTTAATACCTGTACACCTTTTATATCGAAAAGTAAGTTTGAAATACCGCACCACAGCAATTTACTGCTCAGTAGCTTTCATTTGAATGGTCAAACTTTAGTATTTCATTCACAAACTCAAAAGTTTTAACAACCTTGCATATCCAAAGGAAAGGTTTATTTTTCTCTCAAAAACTTAAAATCACTTTACAACGGGACGAAAACAGCACTGCATAAAATCACTGCTTGGCAACTTCTATTTGAGTACTCACACTTTTACGGTCTTGTGCGCAAGACAAAATGTACGACCACTTAACACCATTTGTTTGTTTGTTTGTTGTTGTTGTTGTTGTTTTTTCATGTTTATATATAGTTTTGAGTACACACACTTGTTCCTGTACCTTTTTCCCTTTAGCAAACAGAAGGATACTCTGGATCGGACATTAGACTGCTTTGTAAAGAAGCAGCCATGAGGAAAGTCAGAAAGATATTTGATCTGCTGGAGAGTCATCAAACAGGTTTGTTTGTTTGTTTGTTTGTTTGTTTGTTTGTTTTTTGTAGCTTAGTTGTATTTAAATTTCAAACGTTGAGTGTTATATTCTTACTTCAAAAATAGCTATCGTAGACACCGATCCCAAACTTTTTATGTTCTAAAGTTCTAACTTTATCAAGCCGAAGTAATCCCATCTGACCATCCTACATGTACTTGCATGGCGATTTTAACAAACTGAATCTCTCCCGTGTTGCGAACGCTTTTGGTGTGAAACAGGTGCTTCCTTTTCCAACCCGTGGGCAGAGTAAATTGGATTTGGTTTTTACCAACCTCGACGCGTACTATGATGTGCTGAAGAAGTTGTAACCGTTTGAACTTTCTGATTATGCCACTGTCGAAGTTTAACCCTTGGAAAGGGGAAAGCTACTTTCTCAGAAGATCGTATTACAATCAAGAGACTTGAGGGCGACAAATCGGTTAGCAATGAAAACATATCTGGAGGAAGTCGATGTCTGCTCTCTGGTGGGTAGCTTGGTGTCGTGCCCAGAGAAAACTGATACCTTGGGAACAGTGATCAAGACCGGAATGGATATTTTACTCCCCTTAATACCCAAGATTGTTATGTCTAACGACCCCTCATGGATCAATAAGCAGATGAAATCTCTTATTAAACAGCGTCAAGTCGCGTTCACTCAAGGAGATCTGGATTCCTTTCGTAGTTTGCGTATTCGTGTAAATCGTCTGCGCAAGTCGTGTCGCACTAAATATTACGAATCCAAAGTAGAACATTTAATGTACAGACCCTTGAGGGTATGAAGTCCGCCACTCGAACAGATCCTGTGTACGTCCGTGGAACCATCATATTGCGGAAGTTGTTAAGAAAACTAGTAAACGCCTATTTTGTCTTTCTCAATTAAAGCGTGCAGGTCTAGACCCTAATGAATTAGTACAGTTCTATCGGACCTGCATCCGTCCAATCACGGGATATGCCTGCCCAGTTTTTCACGACGGTCTACCTGTGTATCTTTCTCAGGAGCTAGAGGCAGTGTAAAAGAGGGCAATGCGTATCATTTTCCAATGCTTTATGTATGATGAAGCGCTTGTTAAGACAAGTCTTGTAACTCTGTCAGACCGAAGGCAAGCCCTAATAGACAAATTGTTCAAGAAAATCTTAGATAACAAAGACAACAAGCTCAGGAATTTACTGCCCCCACAAAATGCTAAGCATTATAATCTCAGAAAGGGACGCCAGTTCAATCCGGTTTTCAAGACAAACAGATTTCGAAATAGATTTTAACGCACTTAAGGTTACATGATGTAGACCCTTTTATCGTTTTTAAGAATTATGCCTTTTTAGTAACTTAGTCATTTTGTAGTGATCTAAGGTGTTTTTTATATTATTATATATGTATTTTTTAATCTTTTACTGTAAATATAGCGTAATTCAACCCTTGGGTTGCAAAGTTGTTTCCAATAAACTATCTATTATCCTATGCTTTCTTATATACAGTTGGTGAACACGGTCGTGCGACGCCGCTGCCCAGACCAGAAATTGAGCCCGTGAGCACAGAAGATGTAGAAGCAGCGTTAAAACACACCAAACCATCCGCGAGACAACTGAAGGACAGGTACAAGGAATGGCAGAAGGAATATGAATCCGTGTGAAAAAAATATCTTGCCTGCCATAAATGTCGAGAGAAGCACAATCATGGCTTCTACCAAAATTCCGTCAACATCTCGTGACTGAGAACGCAGTTCATGCTAGTAAGGTTACTAAGCAACGATGTGACAATGGCAGTGTTTGACGAATTCACTTCTCGAGTTTTCACACTCAATTGATTGGATAATATGCACCCGAAGATGCGCGAATGTTTACGACGACCTTCCGACAACGTCACTTTTTGTTCTTCTTTCTTATCGTGTATTGAATTTTAAAAAGAGCGAAGGTATTTTCACTCCCTACTGCACTGTTTTACACTGAAAAAACAGGTGACGCCTAAAAATTATCAGAAATGAGTTGCGACTAGGCGGTGTATGCGTAAATTTGTTTGTTTTGTCAGGTAATTTATTGAAGTTGGAATCTGTGAACTGCAGATTTAAAAACAAACAATCTGTTTGAGAATCTCTGAATTGTGGAGATTGTTTCATAATTAAGACTAAAGGCAATCTAGAAATGGCCTAATCATGGTCGCATATCATTTAATAGATCTTATTTCAAATTATATTTTGTAACTATCGCACAAAGGGCCAAGAAACCCTAAATGCATCCCGCTATTGGTCTGTCTCTAGTGGTCAGTCTTTTCACCTGCCTGTCTATCTGTCTTTCTGCTTATCTGTCAGTCTGTCTCTGTTTGGAGAGTTTTGTCCATTGATTAGGTTTCACAAACGCACAAACGTTACAAACTGTATCGCAAATATTTATATTGTGTAAATATGGTATGAATTGAACAATGTTAATGGTATAGCCTCTTTTCAGCGTTTATATAACATTCAGTGGAACGTATTTTGCATGTAAATTTTTATTTTGTAAATAAACATTCCTCGCATATCAAACTTTGCCTATTGTTATGGTTTAAATTTTTTAAGACAATAAACCTTTTGTTGTCTGTCCGTAGGGATTTTTCTGTCCTGTTTCGCGAAGTTATAATCGGGTCAAATCGGATTCAGTCGACAATTTGTCGCTGATGACAATTTTTTCCCAACGGTAGCCTACTTGGGAAAACGAAAACAAACTCTTTATCTTAAACTTCGAAAACATTTCCTAGAAACTGAAACTTCTTTTCTCGACGATCTCTTCTGATTGCGTGAGCGAAATGGTTCTTGTCAAGTGACAATAGCGGAATGATTGTCAAGTGCACGCGTCTCTTTAACCATTTACATTAGCATAACTAGTACTCATTGACCATTTATGATAACAAGAAAACAATGGAGTCAACTAAGCGCGAATTTCAAAGAAGCTCAGTTGCGCCAAAAAAATGTTATAGGTCGGTAACTTTTCTCTATAGGCAATTCGCAGAACAAGCTGAAGAAAGATCATTGTTAGAATTTCATTCATGTTGCGCACAAGATTTGACAAACGTTGGCGGCACGCATCATAGTTGATTGTCTTCTTCCAGCATTCTTTCTTTGTAAGGATTGGTCATTTAACTTAATAATATCCAGTCAAATTTATTATTTTCGAAATTCCGTCCTCGACCAATGATTGTGTAGAAACTAAACGCGTAGTCATTAAGGTTATTGTGTTATTTTGTGTAGGAATGTTCTTGTTTATATCTCGTGCATGCGGTATTTGTAGTTGCGTAATTTAGTGTTATTTATTCACATTTTTTTCACAAGTTTTGGCAGTTTATATAGAATTTTTGGCCGTTTTAGTGTTAGTATATCTCTTCACCGCGAGAGCAGTTAGTCAACCTACAAAGTTTGTTCGTCGGCTATACGATTTAGGACAGTCGGTTTTTTCCAGTTACTTTGGTTTGCCCAGCTCCGCAACAAATGTAAGTGTCGGTTTTTCCTTCGCGCCATCTATTTGCGCTAGTTCGTTTTGTGACGTTTTGTTTGCTTGTTTGTTCTAGTTTTAACCGCTTCGCTTCACTTCACCGCCTCACTTCATCGCTACGCTGCTTAGCAGTTTCTTCGCCGCTTCATTTGGAGGCAGTTTTCGTTTGTCGTTCTTTCAATAAAGCGTGTTATTAATACGGAATGCTGGAGTTTCTTTTGCCGTTGTGGTCATTACATCGTTAAAAATTTGTTACACCCGAGTTATTCAAGTTGCGTTGTCGGCAGTTGGTGAAGATGTCTTGAACGAAAAGCTTCTTCGCCTCAAGAATTCTAGATCGGGCCACTTATAGACTGTCACCGCCAGGTTGAATGAAATCGATGCGTTGCTCTCAAACGAGGAGAACATTGATCTCGTGAAGGAAAAGTTAACCGATTTTACTGCTGCTTTCGAGGCCTTTAAAGAAGCGCGCAATTTTTACTTATCCTACGTTCAAGACGAGACTTGCATCGCGAGGTGCCAAGAATCTTTTGATCGTGAGGTTGTACGAAGGGGCGACTTTTCCCGGCGGGTCCAAGAATGGATCGTAAGAACTGGAGAAGCGCCAATTTCTAGAAGAGCAAAGGTTCCGTCTCAAGCAAGAGGAAAAGCTTTTTTCTTTGGAGACTGAAATTGCCAAATCACAAGCCAGAGAACAAGCTTTAGCGTCCGTGGTGGACCCTAATCCGTGCGTGGTTCTTCCAAGTCCCGGGTTTATGGATCCTGATCCGCATATAGCTGCTGCAGATCCTGATAAAGTGGACGCGAATCAGCCTTTAGCTGTTCCAAACCCAGCCAGCGCAGAATCTAATCCGCGTTTGATCGTTCTAAGTCCGGTCACGTCGGAAACCAGTCATCCGGGACGAACTTCGTCAGCACCAGTTGCTCAAGGTCACTCCACTATGAACCCAGAAGCGTCGGAATGGCCCCAGCGTCTGTTAGTCATCAACAATGATGGGTCTCTTTCTGGTTCTAATCAGTCTGGTGCGCTGTCTTCGCCTAGTGAGAGGGCTTTTCATGAGATGCTGGAGTTACACCAACACCAAAACGCATTACAGCGACAACAGAACAAGATCGTGGAGATGCTTGCGACGCAACAAAAGAAAAGTTCACTTCCCCATCCCAAAGTCCCTATTTTTGACGGCATTCCCATGGAGTACGGTCCCTTTATCAAAGCCTTTGAGAACATAATTGAGTCCAAAACTTCGGCAGTAGCGAGAGGCTGTACTACCTTGAACAGTTTACTAGCGGTGACGTAAAGGAGCTCGTGAGATCCTGCCAGTTTCTCCCTCCTGATAGGGGATACCCTGAAGCTAGGCGCCTGATGAAAAAGAAGTTCGGGAACGACTTCCGCGTCGTAGCTGCGTACGAGGGTAAGGCCTTAAATTGGCCGGAGGTGAAGGCTGAGGACGCCGTGGGGCTCAACAGGTTCTCCCTTTTCCTTATGAGATGCAAAAACGCCATGGAGGGCAGTGGTCACCTGACCAAGCTTGAACAACCAGACGCTGTAAGGAAACTAGTCCTAAAGCTGCCCTTCAATGGTCGATGATATCATGGAGACTGAAACAAGAGCTATACGGTTGCGCGAGTTCGTCGAGTTCGTGGATCATGAAGCCAGAGTAGTCACTAATCCCGTGTTTGGAAGTATTGTTGAAGACACGAAGCCCAAGTTGGATAGGCGAGACGGCCGTTTGCAGAAAGGATCTCTTACGAAAAGAGCCGGAGAACTTAGTTTTGCTGCACAAGTGGGAAGTAGCCAGAATGCACCTACCGGTTTTGCACCCGCTCGTGGTACACTCCCTTCAGTAGGAGAAGTATCGTGTCTATATTGCCAGGCTGGTCATACCCTAGAGAACTGCATGTCTCTTAGAAATCGTCCGTACATGGACCGAATAGAGTTCCTGAAGTCCAAGGGCCTCTGCTTTGGTTGTCTGTCCAGTGATCACGCCGCAAAGAGTTGCCCTGGGAGAAAATCGTGTACGTTTCCTAACTGTACTAAAAAACATCCTGCAGTCCTACACACGAACTTTGTCGCTCGAAAGCAACAAGCTGGTAATCCACCCGCCAATCTGTCGGCACGCGAGGGAGTCGCGCGCGTTCAGAACGCTTTGGTAAGCCCAGATGGAAAAATCAAGACTTCCAGTAATGAATGCCTCTCAAGGACAGGCATGGCTGTGGTTCAGGTGAAAGTCTGGATCAAAGGGAGTAAAACGCCGACAGTCACCTACGCCTTTCTCGACAGCGGTAGTTCCTCTACGTTTTGCACCGAGACCTTGATGAGGCAGCTAGGAGTGAGTGGTCCAAAAACTACAATTTCTCTAACAACATCGGAAAAGAAGGACAGTCTTGTAGACAGTTTTGTTGTTACGGATCTTACCATCTCCGATCTGGACGAGAACGTTTTCATTGACCTCCCAACATTGTACACAAGACCCAGCATACCTGTGTCGAGAGAGGATATACCCACTCAGGATGACGTTGACAAATGGCCACACCTAAGCAGAGTGCACCTGCCCAAAGTTGATGCAGAGATTGGTCTGCTCATAGCAAGTGACGTCCCTGAGGCTCTAGATCCTTTGGAAGTAAAGCATAGTCAATATGGCGCCCCTTACGCCTCGCAAACGAGCGTCGGATGGGCGGTTAACGGCCCGTTGACCCGTTGTTTTCGTGGTTCTCGTTCGTCGAATTTCTTTATTAAGGCCGACACTGAGCTGCACCAGATGGTACAACACTTTTACAACCGCGACTTCGGTGAGTCGATTGCTGATAGCCAGACTGAACTTTCCCAAGATGAGCACCGTTTCATGGAAAGCGTAGAGGAATCCGCAGAGCTGAAAGACGGCCATTACGAAATCGCCTTACCTTTCAGAAACCGTCAGCATCCAGTTCCAAACAATCCAGTTCAAGCAGAACAGCGTTCTGTGTGGCTGAAGAGGAAGTTGGAGAAGAACCCGAAGTTGCTCGACGACTACAAAGTCCTCGTTCGGGACATTGTCGCAAAAGGTTACGCCCAAAGGGTTCCTGTGCAACAGAAGGAGTCAACCTGCGAAGGCAAGACATGGTTCATCCCTCGCCATGGAGTTTATCATCCGCATAAGCCTGGGAAAATTCGTGTCGTCTTCGACTGTTCGGCAAAGTACAAGGGAAAGTTCCTCAATGATCTGCTGTTGAAAGGACCAGATCTCACAAATTCTCTCTTGGGTGTCCTAACAAGATTTCGTGAGGAACGCGTTGCAGTAATGGTGGACATCGAGGCAATGTTCCACCAAGTTAGAGTTCCAGAATGTGATCGTTCATATCTTCGTTTCTTGTGGTGGGCGGATGGCGATTTGTCACGCGTATTGGCGGAATACCAGATGACCGTCCATCTGTTCGGTGCAGTGTCTTCGCCTGCCTGTGCCAATTTTGCCCTTCGTAAAACAGCCGATGATAATGTCCAGCACTTCCCTTCTGATGTGACGAATACGATCAAACGGAACTTTTACGTCAACGACTGCCTTAAGTCGCTCCCGACAGTTAAGGATGCTATTGCGCATGTCAATGAGTTGTGCAGTCTGTTGCAGCGAGGAGGTTTCCGATTGACAAAGTGGATCAGCTCCAGCCGAGAAGTTCTAGAAAACATTCCTGTGAAAGAGCGCGCACAAGAAATCAAGAAGCTAGACCTTCAGAAAGACGAATTACCTGTCGAACGCGCACTTGGTGTCCAGTGGCGAATAGAGGGCAACACATTCGGTTTTGATGTTTATCTCAAGTCCAAGCCCCGTACCCGTAGAGGCATTTTGTCTGTGGTAGGATCAATCTTTGACCCTTTTGGTTTCGTTGCACCCTTCGTCTTGACTGCTAAGAAGATTTTGCAGGACCTATGTCGCTTAAAGTTGGGTTGGGACGACGAAATGTCTACAGAACACGGCGTACGTTGGCAAGGATGGCTAGTGGACCTCCCTAAGCTGTCACAGCTTACGATAGATCGCTGCCTTAAACCAGCCGACTTTAAGGACATCGCATCCAGTCAGCTTCACCACTTTTCGGATGCTTCGGAACTTGGTTTCGGATCAGTTTCGTATCTACGTCTGGTCGAAAGCAGAGGCAGAATTCACTGTACCATTCTCCAAGGGAAGTCACGCCTGGTGCCCCTCAAGCAAGTAACAGTTCCACGTTTAGAGCTTTTGGCCGCAACATCGTAACCCTGCTGACGACCTTTCAAGAGGGTTATCAGCAGAGGCTCTTCTCAACTCCGAGCGTTGGATAAAGGGGCCGGAGTTTCTCTGGATGCCAAAAGAGTTTTGGCCCCCTGATCCTTTATCGCTGGGCAGTGTTCCGGATACGGATCCAGAGGTGAAGGTGAACGCTAAGGCCAACTTAAAGTCATTAGCACAGCCCTTCTGTCCTTTAGTGGAGTATTTTCAGAGAACCTCCTCTTGGTTTCGCCTGAAGAAGTCGATTGCTTGGTTCCTTCGCTAGCGTGAAAGTTTGCTGATGGCTAGTACAAGCAAGAAGGTCACGAAGTCCACTCCAGCTACGCCCAAACCGCCTATCGCCGTTTAAGAAATAAAGACAGCAGAATTGGAGATTTTAAAGTGTGTCCAGCAACATCATTTCCCCGAAGAGTTCCACTCACTTACCCAATCTGCAAGCAATGGTGTGCCGCACGTCAAGAAGAATAGTTGCCTTCGGAGACTGGATCCAGTTCTGATTGATGGTCTTCTGCGTGTCGGCGGGAGACTGGATCAAGCATCAGAGCCGTTTGACTCTAAGCACCAGATTATCTTTCCAAAGAACGATCATGTGTCCAACCTGCTAGTCGAGCACTATCATCAGATCTCCGGACATTCTGGTAAAGAATACGTGCTGAGTCTTCTACGCGAACGATTCTGGATTGTAAAGGCAGGATCCGCAGTTAAGAGGGTGTTGTCGACGTGTGTAAATTGTCGGCGTCGCCAAGGTCCTGCGTGCGAGCAGAAGATGGCAGATCTTCCAGTGGATCGTCTAACCCCAGATCAACAACCCTTCTCTCGCGTTGGTGTCGATTGCTTTGCCCCTTTTCAAGTGCAGCGTGGGCGGAGCCTTGCTAAAAGATACGAGGTCGTTTTTACCTGTCTTGCGATTCGTGCTGTACATGCATATCGAAGTCGCGCACTGTCTTGACACCGATTCGTTCCTGCTGGCGCATAGAAGGTTTATCGCAAGGAGAGGCTAGGTCAAGGAGATCCGTTCAGATAACGGCACAAATTTTACAAGTCGCGAGAAAGAACTCCGCGAATCCGTAAAGGCATGGAATCAAGAGAAAATTCACGAAAGTCTGTTACAGAAGGAAATCGTGTGGTCTTTTAATCCTCCTCACGGCTCGCATTTTGGCGGTGTTTGGGAGAGATGTATTCGAACAACCCGGAAGATTCTACGAGCTCTTCTCCGGGAACAAATCACCGACGATGAAAGTCTAACCACCTTGATGTGTGAGGTTGAAAGTATATTGAACGGTCGTCCGATTACCACTATTTCCAGTGACCCGCGGGATCAGGAGCCTTTGACACCAAACCACTTGCTGCTACTACGCTCTGAGCCTTCAATGCCACCAGGGCTGTTCCGTAAAGAGGATCTTTTGTCACGACGAAGGTGGAGACGGGTTCAGTATCCGGCAGACATCTTTTGGAAAAGATGGAGCAAAGAGTACTTGCCTCTTCTTCAAAGCAGGCAAAAATTGCTACGCCCCAGAAGAAATTTAGCTGTTGAGGATGTGGTGCTTGTTGCCGTGGAAAATTCGCACCGTAATTCGTGGCCTCTCGGAAAGGTTGTCGAAGTGTTTCCGGACAGCAAAGGCCTGGTTCGTCGAGCGACGAAAGTAAAGATTAAATCTGGCATTCTTGAAAGACCAGTTGACAAGCTTTGTCTCATTGTTGAAAGAGAAGACCCTGTGTGATATGAACTTTAAGGATTTCAGCGAGAGCTTACTACAGATTACAACCGGACACGTAATTGAAATAGAAATAAACATTTTCTTGTACTGGTTTTCGGGTAGTTTGCGATTTATTCACACGCGTGTAGTCCCGCCGCGTGTTTCTTTTGCGTTATTACCCAAGTTAGTCTCGCGTCGCTAGCTTTATTTAGCTATCGCTATCTTACAATGTACAAGTCTTTTTTTTTTAGGGTCGTTTAGTTTATAATAATATTTGTAAGTGTTTTCGCCCGTGTTTCAACACTTAGGGGCCGGTGTAAGAACTAAACGCGTAGTCATTTAGGTTATTGTGTTATTTTTTGTAGGAATGTTCTTGTCTATATCTCGTGCGTGCGGTATTTGTAGTTGTGTGATTTAGTGTTATTTATTCACATTTTTGTTCACAAGTTTTGGCAGTTTATATAGAATTTTTGGACGTTTTAGTGTTAGTATATCTCTTCACCGCGAGAGCAGTTAGTCAACCTACAAAGTTTGTTCGTCGGCTATACGATTTAGGACAGTCGGTTTTTTCCAGTTACTTTGGTTTGCCCAGCTCCGCAACAAATGTAAGTGTCGGTTTTTCCTTCGCGCCATCTATTTGCGCTAGTTCATTTTGTGACGTTTTGTTTGCTTGTTTGTTCTAGTTTTAACCGCTTCGCTTCACTTCACCGCCTCACTTCATCGCTACGCTGCTTAGCAGTTTCTTCGCCGCTTCATTTGGAGGCAGTTTTCGTTTGTCGTTCTTTCAATAAAGCGTGTTATTAATACGGAATGCTGGAGTTTCTTTTGCCGTTGTGGTCATTACAGATTGGGTCCACATTTATGTAACGGGTGTTACTTTGTAACAGGAACCAACAGGCGGAATACCAACGTGGCAATGTTCAAGGCCTCCTCGACTTCGTGTGTCCTTAACTTTAAAAATGACGTACAAGAAATATCCATTGACAGCACTTGTACCTGTGGTTGGCTTATTTTGTCAGCAGGTTTCACGTCGTCCCCAAAATATGAGAAGCAAGGCCAAACTTGCTCGATTACCAACCGCTGTTCGGGGTACGAGCCCGCCCTCCTTTTTGTCCGTCCCTTCTCGAGAAGGAAGTCCCGAACCCAAGGGAGCGTCGGCAATGCAAATTTCCCTTTCGTAAACGGTCGTTGCCATTTGGAATGGTCGATGTCATTTCTCACAACGGTCGTTGCCATTTGAAACGGTCGATGCCATCGTAAAGGTCGATGCCAAAAAGGAACCGATATTTCCGACTCTCTCCGACGACATGCGTGACAATCAGAGCAATGCGTGACTAGCTTTCCTACAAACCATCGCGATTTTTATCAAATAAAAATGGCGGACAAACCCGACAATTTTCTCAAAGATCTAATATCTTCAGCTATAAAGAAGTCGAATCGAAAAGTAAATCTTTTGAATCGACCGAAATTACAAAGGAGAGGTTTCTGGCTTCGCTGCCAGATGATTCATTTTACTACCTGAAGCCAATTTCAGGAAATGGAGAAAAGTTCAAAGTGCACTTTTTGACTGAAGATATAACGAAAGAAAACCTGGAGCAGTGGATATCCGAATATGAAGCGATAAACAGCATCTCAGTGAAGTGAAAGACAAAGAAGGTACCAACAAGCGGCTATGTGTTGCAAAACTACTATAGATGCCAACACAACACTCGCAACTGGAGTCCAAGTAAAGATCCACAGCAGAAATTGTACTTGAACCCATCTGCCAGAGTAAAGAACACCAATTGCCCCTTTCAGATGATAGTCAAAATAGACAGCGAGGGATGTTGTTCTGTGGACATAGAGTGGGAACACAACCATTCACTTGAAACTCTGGAGGCCTCTAATTTCTGTGACCTTTCTTCTGAGTGCACAAAAAGGGTTTTGAAGTTGTTTGAAAGTGGGCATACACCAGCAACCGCAAGGCGACAGTGCTTAAAAGAACTCAAAGAATCATGTCAGGATGAATCGGAATTTCACAGGAAAAAGGCCAATCGGGCAGTTATGCCGAGAAAAAGGGACTTTAGTTACCTCTACACGCAATTTGGTAAGGATAGGTATGGTAGACAGGGCGTTATGATGTTTGAAAGACTTTCCGAAAGGCTTCAACAGTACAAGAAAGACAACCCTGAAGCTACTGCTTGTTACCAGATGTATGAAGGTGATGATACGCCTCTTATAATTACTATTGTAACGCCTCTCATGACCCGTGTACACAAGGAAGTGCAGCAGTCTGGTGAGATGGTTTTTGTTGATGCTACTTCTAATACAGAAGAGCACAATCTTAAAGTGTTTTTAATGTGCACAAACAATGTATCTGGAGCACTTCCACTTGGCATCTTGATCACCAGTGATGAGCAGGAGCGTACACTTAAACAGGTCGGGAACAAGGCCCTCAAGTCATCCTAACAGACAACTGTGTAAAGAGGAAAGAAATGCTCTGAAGTCTGTTTGGCTAACATCTGTTTTACTTCTTTGCATCTTCCACATGCTCCAACAACTTTGGAGATGGCTTCACGAGAGCAAGAACAGTATCAGCCAAGCAGATAGACCCTATTTTCTCACCCTTTATGCCGAGACAAAACAAGATTTTGAGAACTACTTCAGTGAACTTTTGAATGATGGCCGTTGCAAGAAATACCCAAATCTAGTCAGCTACTTGCAAAATCTATACAATGACAAAGAATCGTTTGCTCTATGCTTTAGAACTGAACTGCCTGTTAGAGGGAACCACACCAACAATTTTGCCGAGGCTCAGTTTTTGGTTCTTAAGGATGTAATTCTGGAGCGCACCAAAGAGTACAATGTTGTTGGGCTTCTAGACAACCTGACTATTTATCTAGAAGATCACTACAAGAATAAGCTCCTTAGTATTGCTGATGGGAGTTTTGATGGCGTGTACAGACATCGATTCTTTGGGAAAGGGAAAGACGGAAGCACAGGGTTTAAAGTCCCAGATAAAAAAGATCTTGATGCCTACATCTCAACTGTAGAGAACTTTGGCAATAATGTATTCAAAGTTGGAAGCTCTTCAGAGAGCAGTCACAGGTCAGTAGTGTTTTTTCTTTGCCGTCACAATAGCATAACGCTCTGGTGGTACAAGAGGGCATGTGTGGGTGGGCATTATTTTCCTATCTTTCTCCCCATCGTCTGATTCAAATTATCTTGATAGGGGAAGGAGGGGGGGAGGGGGCAGTGTTTCTAGGCTCCTCCCCTTTGGGGCAAAAATACATAGAACATTGGGACATAACATGCATAACATATGAGATAATTCCTGCAGTTCATCCATATGCTGCATTTCAAGGATGTTGATTTAGCATAAGGAAGACCAAAACAAGAGTAATATATTGTCCAGGGGGTGGGGTACCTTTAGTAATTTCCCTTCTTGGCAGGTTATTGAGTTTTTTATAGCAGAGTAAGAGCAAGCCCTTACTCTGCTGTTAGGAATATTTCCATTAATATCTTAGTGGATCAACCAGTTGAAGGTCTAGAATGTATATATTACAGATTGAAAAACAAAAATTGGCCTGGCTAGCAATAGGAAAGACAATTCCTGTTGCTTGTTATAAGCCATTACGCTCTAGTGATGCTGGACAAACATCACAAACTGATGGTTCTAATGTTTTTGTAACAGAGGCATCCACTAGTGTGGAAACAGCACAACAAGGGCCAAACTGCTGCACTGCTGAACCAATACAGAGCAATGATGATGATGAGGATGATTCCATTGCAAATGCTGAACAATTGTTGAGAAACTCTTGTGAACAAATAATTCAAAAGCTCCAAAGCTCAAGAGACCTTAATTTGGCTAAAGGTGTAATCAGGTTCGCAAAAAGGGTAACATCCTTAACCGCTGCTAGATCTATGCATTCTAATTTGGCAAGCGCTCTTTTTACTTTTGGGTCCAGTGAGGTGAAAAAAACCGGAAATGGAAAATAGATCTGAGTACAGCCCAACAGAAAACGAAAGTGTGGTAGTGGAAGCCGTCAGGTTGTATCAAAGGGCCGACCAGTACAATCTCAAGAACCCACCTCCAAGAGGAAGCACAGCCATGACTTGGCTAAAGCAGTACAAACAAACACTAAAAGTAGTAAGAAGTCTGGATCCCATACTATGAAATCCAAGACCAAGCACATGCAAAGGAAAAAATAGGAAAACAGAGAAATCTTAGTGAATAAACAATGGAATGTTCGCATAATGTGTAACATAGAGGGAAATTCACTCAAGGCAAATTGCCTAGATTAAAAACTTCTCTCCTTTGATCTGTCCCTGAACAACAAGGTTATTAAAAAGATTGAGGTTTGGACATTGTAAATAAGTTTTAATTCATTTTTCCTGTTAAAGTCTAACACAACATTTGTAATGATTTAAAATTTGGTTTGAACAGTAACATGACGTACATGTGCTGCAATGACCACAATTAATTTCAAAAATCGATAATAATTATAATAATAATAATAATAATAATAATAATAATAATGATAATAATTTAAAAACAAAAACAATTATGTATTATAGATTGATCCAATAGTCCTTTCAAACCATCTCCAATTAAAATCACTAAATGTAGGATAGGTTAACTAAACATGTGACTTTTGGTGTCTTATAAGATTTCGTTTCTCAGCAAAAGTCTTTTGACAATGATCACACTTGTAGCTGTCTTTATGTTTCTTGTCTTTATGCCTTTTTTGCTTTTGCTCATGGTCAAACGATTCATTTTATTCCTCGCAAATGCACTCATGACAACCTTCCTGGTGGTATTTAAAGTCCTTCTCCCTTGTGAACTGGGTGCTGCAGGTTGGACATGTTTTTATCTCTGCTATTCCCATATCAAGGTCTTCCCTCAAGCTCTGTGCCTTATCTTTCCAGTCCTATGAATATCATAGCATGATATTTTAAAAGGGTGAATATATTAGGGAACAATCGTGTATTTATGATCCCCCCTATTTTTATATAAACTAGACTGCAAAGACAGTTTTTTTTCACCCTCTATCATAATTTTTTGAGGATAATACCCCCTTGCCCCCACCCCCCCTCCCCCCTCCCCCCTTTCCTCAAAACCTGGATCCGCCACATGTAAGTTATTTCTAATTAAAATTTAGGGTAAATTAATTGGTACATTATAATGGGCCATGCCCTAGGTATATTTTACAGTTCTTTCTGGAAAAATAACAAGTCTGAACATTATATTACAAAATTGACATTCAGCTTGAGGTCCCAGCTTGATTCAAGATCAACGCTCATAACCTAAAATACTTTTAATTTGAAGGTTTGACGAGAACATTTACACTCTCGGTCCTTACAAAGTTAGCCATGTAAACCACATAGCAGTCCACTGAAATGGGGCAGGGTTAATACACAAACACTCGCAATGTTAGAAGTTTATAACTAACCTTTCGTCTGTCTGTCGGCAATTTCTTCCACATATTGCCAACCACTTTGGAAACCTGCCCGATTCCTGCCCCCTTTCCAAGTTGTTCCTTGACATCTGGCTGGGGAATGAAACAACGAACGAGGAAACTATATCAGCTTATATCGAATGTAACTTCAAGGCCCACAAGAATAACGAATATAAGTGCAACACTTAAAGATAACATATTTGTTAATGACATAAACGAAAATTTTACATGCGGTTTATTTTTCACTGATATTTAATCGGATGTAAAGGATGAACAAGCACTTTATCCAGGCTGAAAATGATTGAATATTTCGGGAAATACAAAACAAACTCACCGCAACTGACTGCATAAAGGAGTTCCACCCCGTTGGCTTCTTAATTGATTTTTGTTTTGTTTCTGCACAAGAAGAATGGGTTGCTTCTGGTTCAGCTGGCTCAACTCTCGCGCACGTGGATTGCTCCACCATCTTGATTACAACACTGCCCGGAAGTGACGTCCGAGCGTGCCAACCGCGTACGAGCTATTCACGAGGGCTGTCGTCTGCTCGGCTAGTTTTCGAAATGGTATCAACCGTTTTCAATGGCAATGACCGTTGTGAGAAATGGCATCGACCGTTTCAAATGGCAACGACCGTTTACGAAAGGGAAATTTGCGTCGGCAATCGAGCGGCCAGCAGCCTTTTTGTCCCATTCCGTTCCCTCTTCATCACAACAAAACCGCTTCTCGCTTGAATTATGGATTAAAAGGTGCTCACTAATAAAACATTTCTTTTACACTATTTGTCAGTTGTTAAATAGTTTATGTTTATTCATATATATCTTTCAATTTCCTCCAACTGACAACTTGACGTTTACTCACAGAAAGGTCAGAACGGAGCTTAAATAATCTATTTTCAGAATAAATGCAGATCCAAATTTTTCGCTTCATTTTCAAAGATTGAAATTTACAGATGTTTCATGGACAATGTTTTCCGTTTATTTTCCTCTCTTGATTTCAATATACAGCGGGGAGACATCAGACAAAATGTCACAAACACAGAGCAGAAGCCTTTGAATTTGCAAACAAGAAAAAGTTCGCAGAATTAATTTATTCAAACACGTCGGTTTTGTTCCCGCTAATTCAATCTCAGAACTCTCTTCCGCTTTGCAACGAAAGGAAGACTTGTTTTTTATTTCACCGTAACAATTCTCCACATATTGTCTACTCGTATCTTCAGACTCTGCTTGGTGTGTGTTTTGATGGCATTTTCCCGCTGCTGCCAAGGTAAGATTAAAGTAAAGCGTAGTTATAAGCCAATAATTTTGGGACAGAATATTATATATGGTCTCCTCTGCTGAACAGAACTGAAGTAAATTTGAATGAAATTGTTCAATTCATTCATGTATTTCGTTCTGATGAATTTCCGATTCTTACTTTTCGAAGGAACACATATATTGTATTAAATTATCTGACAACTTAACTAAATAGAACTATTAAGCAGTATTTTTTCGTGCATGGCGTTGCTCGCTTTGCGGTACTGAAGTTTAAACCTGGATACTTGTATTGTTATTACAAATTCGTCCCAATGGTGAAGAGTATCGCGATGAAATTCTCACAATCCAAAGATTACGAGCCTTACTTTCCTATTTTGCGCTCCTCGGGGTTTTGACAGATCACCCATCAGCTCAAATTGGTAATCAGTTGACTTAAAGTTTTTGAAAAACAAAGATTCTGTCAGTTCGAATTATCTAAAATCGCTTGAAGCCATGTAGCATTTTCGAATTCGGAAAGCCAACGGCGGCTCCCTAAAATGTCTGCCACTTGTATTTTTCTTCAAAGAATTGCTAAATTGCTTCATGTATTTTCTTTTCGCTACTCAATCAATACAGCATATCAATGCTGGTGAATTTCCGATTCTTACCATTCGAAGGAACTAATATATGCTATTAAATTATCTGACCACTTAACTAAATAAAACTACTGAGCACTATATTTCCGTAGATGCCGTTTCTCGCTAATGTAAACGTGTAATCGTCACTCTCTTTCACTTACAAATTCGTCCCAGTTGTAAAGTACTCGCGATGAAATTTTCATATCCCAAACATTATGAGCTTACTTCTCTATGATGCAGTTCGCTTTTGTATGCATTTGTTAAAACGAGTATTCTATTATTTTTTTTAACTCGGTTTACTTTGAGCGCTCCTCAGGATTTAAACAGGACAACCTTCGGCTGTAAATGCTAACCAGTTGACTTAGCGTTTGTGAAAAACAACGATTCTGTCAGTTTGAATTATCTAAAATCGACAAAACATCGACGAATACTGTAAACACCAATACATCACAATAGGCTCTTTTCCGTGAATTGGCCGCCATTTTGTTCAATTGGGACAAACAAGTGATGCGGATTTTTACGGGAATAATTTCCACAGGAATCATTATTTGAAGTTCATGTTATGCTGGTCAAATAATCAACGTTGAATTTTTCCATCTATAGTTGTCTTCAAATCGCGTGTCCCGGCCGGCGGGACACGCGATTGCCCACTTTCCACCAAACCTACACTTCGCAAATCTTATCAGCAAAATCTTGTGCCAAGTACCCTCAGTTCTCTGCTATGTCCAAGATCAATTTGTACGGGAATTATCAGCCATGACATTTTCAAGCAAACATTGAACATTGTATTAATTGGGCCAATTTTGCTCCAATTAAAAATGGCGGCCAATTCGCGTGAAAAGGCCGGATGCACCCAATAGTTGGTCTCGATGGAACATCTCTTCAGAAGGCATTACTGAACCACTTCTATAAATTCTGGATAAAACTGTGTTTAAAGAATAAAGCTTTTCTTAGCGATTTGTCGTCTCAACTGACCGTCCAAGCACTGGAAAACTTAATGTTTTTGTGACTTGCTGCATCTAGCATTTTCAAATTCGGACAGCAGCTCCCAAATTTGGGAAAATTATACCCCGTTACCTACAACGTTCTGCAACTTGAATTTTCCTTACAAAGAATTGCTAAATTGATTCATGTATTTTCGCTTGGCTACTCAATCAATAGAGCATACCAGAGCTGGCGAATTTCTGATTTTTATTAATCGAAGGAAATAACATATGCCATTAAATTATCTGACCACTTAACTAAATAAAACTATTGAGCTGAGTATTTTTTCGTACATGGCGTTGCTCGTTATGCTGTACTGAAATTTAAACATGAAAACTTGTCCTCTAATTACGAATATTTTACCAATTATGAAAAGTCTGGCGCTGAAATTCTAACAACCCAAAGATTATGAGCCGTACTTTCCTATGACGCAGTTCGCTCTTCAATGCAGTTTGATAAAACAAATATTCTATTATTTACTTAAATCGGATAACTTAAGCGCGGCTCAAGGTTTGAAAAGATAGCCCGTCAGTTAATACTGTTGGTCAATTGACGTAAATTTTTGAAAAACAAAGGTTCATTCGGTTCGAATTATCTACGATCGATAACACACCCACATCCAATCGTTAAGCCCTTTGTGGGCCCTTCGCCACTGAATTGTGGCAAACAATGGATACTGAATCATTATTTCTGAAGCTGATGCGATGCGAGTCACATAATCAACTTTGAATTCCTCCATATTTAGTTATCTACAGATTTTCTTGTAGGTTCTACATACGAACGTATGGAAACGTGAGTGCCCACTTTCCACCAAATCTACTTATATTTCATTGGGAAAATCTTGTGCCAAGCACACTCAGTTCTCTGAGATTCAATATCTCAAAAATCAATTTGTACGGGTATTATTGTTCACCACATTTCCGAACAAGCATTAGATCATTCGGGCCAATTAATAATGGCGGCCAATTGGCGTGAAAGGGCCAGATGTCCTCAACAGTTCGCTTCGATGGACGAATATCTTTTCAGAATACCGGCATTACTGGACCACTTCCGTGTAATTCGAATAACCAAGTATTGAAAACCGAAAGCTTTCTTTACCGAAATGTCGCCCCAATTTTGAAAACACTGGAAAATGGAATCTTGTTCTTTCGATTTAAATACGAAATAAGGCCAGCAACTAGGAAATTGGGAAAATAACACCTGTCTCCGTAAAACGTTGTCCTGCTTCACTTTTCATCGTTGGGCACTTCTGAAGGGTTCGTTTAAGTTGGACTTTCAATCTCAGGTGGGCTTCATAATGAATCAACCAAACAAATTAGGTCAAACCTCGCATACTAAGGGAACAAGCATGCAATGACCTTTATTCTATTAACTTAGATCTAAACTACGTCAGACGTCCTCGGCTTGAAAGAATGCTCACAGCTCTGAAACCCTGATCTATTGTTTCAGACCATCTGTTGCTAAGTGAAGGTACTTAATTAATGTCGTAAAACATATCGAGACTTGCTAGAAAAGAAGAGAGTAAGAAATGACTGTTTTGCTTTTCTGCGTCGTCACAAAAACATTTCTTCCTCTCACCTACCAGGGAAATACCAGCAAATCGATTAGCGAGTAGATATCTTGGTTTATACACCAGTACGACACCAATTCCGAGAGTTGAGGGTCTGGCTTCTGCCACAAATTTTGTCAGTGGAAAATTTGAAACAGATTGAAATATTCTACAAATATAGCAATTCAAAATTTTTTCAATGTTTTTCTATTAAAAAAAGAATAATGTAAGAAGGCTCTTTATTTCCTAGAACGAAACAATTAATAATACGGCGACAAAGTGACAGAGAAATTTGTGGACAGTACATATCTGACCTCAGTAAACTTCGGATTAAAAAGGTAAAGCTGTTTGTCGGCGGTTGTTGAGGGTCATGAGTCCTTCGTCTTTCAAGTAACTTCTCAATATTACTATCTTGAATGAAGAAATCTTGAACAAAAGACTTCACTGTAATGATCTCTGCATGGCACGGCGAATATTTCACCACTCCAACTGACTATTAACAGCATTACTTTTGATAGCTGTTGGCAATCTTGGTAACGCGCTAGGAAACCATGTTTGACCTAAGGTACAAAAGAATTTGCTTCCTTCACGTATTTGAAGCAAGAACAAAACATCACCAGGGTAGGAACTCTCTTTGCGCGTTATCTATAGCGATTTTTTTTTCTCACAGCGAAGTACAGCCAAGGAAATGTCTTTATTGCATTCAATTTCTATAAATTTTTTGTCTGATTGCTAAAACCAGTGGAAAAAGCAAACAAAATATAACTTTCGCTAAATTTTACAAGTTAGCCGCGTCACCTTGCGTGGCTGACTTGCTACAGATCAGCAATGAAACGTGGCAGATCGACAGCATCTCACGCTTGCTTTACAAACTCGAAAAATCTCGCAGAAATTAATTCAGGCGCTTTTATTTTATTCTTGTTTTCGAGCGTTCTGAAATCATAACCTTTGACTATCGTATATGTGTAAAGCTATTTTGGTTCTTATTCTAACGCGTGTGTCTATTGCGATATGAAAGGAGCAATCTCCGTTGCTGTGTTTTTATTTTTCCTGGTGATGTTGTTACACTGTGCTGTTTATGATGCCAAAAATGTGTCTTCCAATACCAAGGTAAGATTTATCCAAAACTAGCTTGGATTTTGTAGTCGTAATCCTGTAGTACAATCTACCTTGTATGCAATACTTTGATAACGTTTTGAATTGTAATGTTTTAACGACGTTGACGGTGTTATGCGAAAATGAAAAACGCTGCATAATTTGGAACGTTTGTACAAGTAAAATGTTCTCATGAAACATAAAACTTTACTTTAAAAGAGTTATCACTCTTTTGTTCTTGCTTTCAAAAAGGAGGAAATTCGGTCTTAATATTTTGACAGCATGTTGCCATTTGTAATTAACTTAAAATTAAATTAAATTAACTTAAAAACGTTGTTTGTAGAAATTCCTGTCAGTACAGTCATTCCCAACAGCCAAGAGCTAAGTTGCTAATGTTCCGTTCACAATAAAACTGAATTTTTTAAAATTTTGTTTATTTCAATCAATTGAAAATTTTTCTTCTCTGTACGAGTTGCTTCCTAATGTTTTTGACTTCAAATTTATCCAATCAGATAAAAAGCAGAATGAAGATTACTTGAACCAGACCTACGTAAACTTCAGTCTTTAAAAAGTTTTGTTCGTTTGTTTTGTTCTTCTGAGGGTTGTAGCGATTGGAGTGGAGGAGGGTGTAGGGTTGATGTTCATTTTCTTAAACCTGGCATTAGACGTTTAACTCCCACCCCACACACACCGTACCCCAGGAACAGCATTGACGAGTGGTTATTATACGCGCGAGATTATACTACATTAATCTGACCTTATATTCAACTAAATCCGTCCTTGGTCAAAAGAGAAAAAGGAGGACTACATTGTTAATTCTCTTTCAAAGTTCACGCTAATTTTTGGCAAGTAATTTTTGATTTTATTGAGTTTGTATCACACAGAACCCTAACATCTGCCCGCAAGGATCACCCGGCCTTCCTGGGAATAATGGTGTGAACGGACATAACGGGTTACCAGGTCACGACGGACGTGATGGGGCCAAAGGACAACAGGGCGTGGCAGGTCCCCCTGGGCCACGTGGTTTTAAGGGAGAAGTAGGCCGAGATGGTACTAAAGGAGACAAGGGCGTGGCAGGTTCCCCTGGACCACGTGGTGGCAAGGGAGAGACTGGAGCGAGCGGTAAAAACACTGTTCAAAAGAACTGGAAGCAATGTGCATGGAAAAAACATGACGGTCGGGACATTGGCCTGATAAAGGTGAGACTTGTCTTCATTCAGTGCCTTGGCAACAAACAGCACGAGAACGTGTTGCAAATTGGAGGTACTTGTATTATTGGAATATTCCCGGCATACATTAGTGTCTTCTTTCTTATACATCAAATATCCTATACTTGCAAATATAACTCCGCGATATTGCTTACTGTTACAAAGTGTTCCCAGTGAAAAGAGCCTTGCCAATTGAATTAGAAAAATTGCAAAGCGACTTAATGAAAAATTACTGTTGTTTTTCATGTTGTTTCTGTTGTTATAGGATTGCCAGTTCACTAAACACAGGGACGACACAGCTCTTCGCGTTGTTTTTCAAGGCAACATCCGCTTGAGTAGTTGCGGCAACTGCTGCAAGCGATGGTTCATTACTTTCAATGGCGCCGAGTGCAGCGGTCCAATGCCTATTGACGCAGTATTGTGGATCAGAAGTAGTAGTCAAGACAACCACAGGCCGGGGGCAATAGAGGGCTACTGTGACAACATTCACAAAGGGAAAATCCGTGTGGGTATCAACATTGGAAACTGTCCTGGATATGGAAACTCTGATGGTGATATAGGCTGGAATTCGGTGTCTCGTTTGATTATTGAAGAAGTCCCTCGTTCCCAGTAGCAAAGAAGAAAAAACGAACAGTTTAATTTGGATCTGACTAGAAGCATTATTGTATGTGGGTGCTTATAGTTGTCATAGTATTGCCAGTAAGCTTTTTTATATGAAGGGTATAACTGAGGCTGGGCTATTTCTTAAGTATGGCTCAGCTTTTCTCGCAAGCGTTTAGAATAAACGGCAGGCTTATCTACAGGGTCTTTTTTAAGGTTCAACAATAAACATCTCTTTAACCATTTAACGTTTCGCTCATCTTTAATAGTACAATTTATTATCTTTGTTCTTCCCTGAAGTACCTTATCTGTGACTAGAAATGAATGAAGCTAAAAATCCTTGTTGCTTGACAGAAAACTTATACTCTGAGCGTTCGTATTGTTTCCAGAAAAGGGGGACATAGTACATCGCATTTATATATTTTATCACATTGTATATTTTAGATTCTTAGTGACGCTTAGTTAGGTTTCCCCTATTAGCTGCGAGCTTAACCCCTGCTAGATATTTTATTGACACGTTAATAAAGCTAAAAACTACTCATGTCAATCTTAACTTTGCAATTTCTACAGTTGGATAAGCATAACATTCTTCAACGTTGGAATCCAGCAGAATCCCCAAGAGAAACAAAAATAAATTTAAATGAAAACTATATTATTTGTATTATAGCGAACAGCGCTAGTCCTGGTTCACATGCACAAGTGCATTCCCATTCTCACGCTCAAGGCGAAATGCTCAGGCGCAGTTTTGCTGAGTTCTTCTGCTCATTGTACACCAGTTCGGACACACTTAGGAAGGAAATGCAAGCTTGTCAGTCATAAAAACACACATGCACAGCACCAGAAAAAAAGAAATATCAATTTCTTATGCATGCTTGTGCTCTTGCTTATCTAACACTGGTTTATCTGTGATTTTTCTTAACCTGGTCTTATGCTTACGAGTGCTCATCTCACAAGTGTGAACCAAGCTTTGGTAGAAACACGACGAATGGCATTTTCTTTCTTTTCTGGCACTATACTCCGAATACGGCCAGTTCATTGGGTACTTTTGTTCCCGCCCGTTCACTCATTCTTCTCTGAATTCATGTAGTCCGGTTATTCTTCACAAACGTTTTTGTTTTCGTTATTAGTCTAAATCCTTTTGACAGAATCTGATTTTTTTTTCATATAACCTCGAAGATATGCAATAAAATTGGATTAAGTTAAGAAACCTTCATACTACATTAAGGATATATAAGGATACTCATGTAATCCTTAAATACTTGTGGCCATTTCTGTTGGGACAGCATTAATTCCATTCAAATCCATTTTGTAGCCACAGAAAAATCAACCGAATAAGGTTTACTCTTGACAGTTTTAACGTTCCTCCTCAAAAACTATCTGACTGACATACCTCGCCCAAATTTTTTGAAAATACTAAATTTGCCGCGTTCTTTCAATTTATGGAAACCATTTATTTGAAGCTATTTGTTTCGTTCACGCTAATGTATACTTATGAGGCTAAGCATGTACACAAATATCCCCGATCGATCGATTTCTCGATCAACCTGAAAGTTAGGTCACGCTTAAACTGAAAAGTAATTACGAACCCTGGCTTTACTATTGGCTGATAAAGCTGCATTACAGGGGATTCTTTTTGGTCTTCAATAAATTCTTTTTAAAAACCTGAAGTATCAAAAACGAGAAAGAAGCAGAATAAACTTTGTTTTCTCCTGATGGCTTATTATTCTTTGAAGTTTTGTAAGATCATGTTACCAAAGTTATTGAAATTTCGCAATTGTCAATTTGGATCCACTATGCTACCCCCCCCCCCCCCCCTTAATATCTCCCTCGAAACTGACGAAGAAAGCATTTACAGCGCAAACGAAAAATGTTTTTAAAGTTACCAGACAAAGTGTTAGGAGCGATTTGAAGTTAATACGGTTTATCCGTATTCCCCGTACTGTGCAGACTCGTACTCAGTCGCTAATAACGTGTTTTGTGGGATGAGAAGATTGGATACGAGGATGGATTGAGGCGCGCGTGGTGTCATGGGCAGAGGCCAAGGAAAAATGGCACCCCGCGAGCCTCAATCCATCCTCGCGTCCAATCTTCTCACCCCACAAAAGACGTCAGAAATAGCGACTGGATACGAGTCTGCCTATTGTGCTAATCAGTTGCAACTGACTAATCAACCTAATCTCGTTCCCAAGGTCTTTCTTCTTCGCATGCACGTTAATGTATGGGAGCTCCCTGGGACGTGAAGAGAACAGACCCTAGGAACGAAATTGCTGACAAGTGTGCTTTTGATCCGATACTCCTCGTTTCATCGTCATCACCTGCACTACAACAGCCTAGATAAATCCAATTTTTAAACTCTCATTCTGTGATTTTGTGGTTTAGTCGAAGCTGTGCCAAAATTGTGATGAAACACTTTAAGACTAAATACGTGCAGTGCACTGAAAAGAGACGCATTAATGCACTCACGTGAATAAGATTGATTTGGAGGGGGGGGGGGGGTCTATTAGAACAAATTGAAGGTACTGATTTGGAAGGTTAGAAGATTTAAGGATCTACACGGAGTATTTTATTTTCACACCACTCCCAATATTAAAAAAACATATTTTGATTGAAATTTAAAACAGTTTAGAAAAATGAACTCTCGGCCAGTCTATCTTCTATGTTTTGCTTTGATGCAAAAATTGATGTTTTGGAATTTACTTACTTATTGTGAACTAGGACGTTTCAGTTTGGTGAGGGACAAGGACTAGAGAAAAAAAAAACATCTAGAGAAATGCTTAACGCATTCCCCCATTGGTCCGTCTCTAGTGGCCAGTCTTTTCACCTGCCTGTCTGTCTGTCTGTTTTGCATGTCTGCTAATCTGCACTCTGTCTCTGTTTTAAGATAGTTATGTCTCTGCTTCGGTTTCACAAACGTACAAACGTCACAAAATGTATCGCAAATATTTATCCTGTGTAAATTTGGTATGATAATGGTATTGCCGCTTTTCAGCGTTTGTGTAACATTCAGTAGAACGTATTTTGATTGCGAATTTTTTATTTTGTTAATAGACTTTGTTCGTATATCACAGTTTGTTGTCTTCTTCCAGCTTTCTTTTTTTGGTAAGGATTGGTCATTTAACTTAACAATTTCCAATTTCCAGTCAGATTTATTCTTTTCGAAATTCCGTCGTCGACAAATGATAATGAGGTTATTTAGCAACAGGATCCAACAGACGGAGTACCAACGTTTCAATATTCAGGGCATTCTTAACTCTTTATCCCCTAATATCAATGAACAAATTCTCCGATCTTGTCTCCATACTTTTCTTATAAACGTATTTGGGAAAAATTGTTATAAATATCAAGAAAATTCACTCTGGGTGATCACATCCTTAATTCTCATGACCTCAGGGGTGCCTAAGCATTGGTATTAAAAGGCAAAATTTGGTGGTGATCACTATTATGGCTTTAAAAAGGGTAACTTCGTGTGTCCTAAACTTTAAAAATGCCTTACGAGAAATATCCACCAACAGCACTTATACCTGTGGTTGGCTTATTTTGTCTGCAAGTTTCTTGTCGTCTCCAAAATATGAAAAGAAAGGCCAACCTTGCTACATTACAAGCCGCCGTTCGAGAAACGAGCCCACGCTCCTCCCTATTATTTTTCTACATTTCTTTTACACTATTTGTTCTTTGTTGAATAGTTCATGTTTGCTTATATATCTATTAACACTTCCTTCAACTGACAACTTTACGTTTGTTCATACAGAAATGTCACAACGAAATTGAAATAAACTATTTTCAAAGACCAAGATCCAAATTGTTCGCTTCGTATTTGAAGACTAATGTTTAAAGGTGTCAACAATTCTTAATTTAGGTTTGTTTTCCTCTCTTGATTTCACAATACAGCGGTGGGACATCAAAAAAAATGTCACAAACACAGAGCAGAAGTCTTTGAATTTGCAAACAAGAAAAAGTTCGGAGAATTAATTTATTCAAACACGTCGGTTTTGTTCCCGCTAATTTTTGCATCTCAAATATGCTGTCGCTCTTCAACACTGCAATGAAAGGAACATTCGGTTTAATTTCCACCGCATCACTTCTCTTCATATTTTCTCTATTCGTATCTTCAGATTATGCTTGGTGTCTGTTTTGACTACATGTTTCGCTGCTGCCAAGGTAAGATTAAACTCAATCTAGTTAAGCTGAGAATTTTAGGACAGAATTTTATATCGTCTCCTCTGCTGAACAGAATTGAAGTAAATTGAAATAAAATTGTTTAATTACTCTGTGTATTTTCGTTTGACTATTCAATCAATAGAGCATACCAGAGCTGGCGATTTTCCGATTCTTACTTTTGGAAGGAACTAATATATGCTATTAAATTATCTGAGCACTTAACTAAATAAAATTATTGAGCAGTATTTTCGCGTGCATGACGTTTTTCGCTATGCTGTACTAAAATTTAAACCTGTAAACTTCTTAACTTACAAATTCGTACCAATTGTGAAGTATCTCACCATGAAATTCTCACATTCAAAAGATCATGACCCGTACATTCCTATGAAGCCGTTTGCTTTTCAATCCATTTTGGTAAAACGAATTTTCTTTTATTTTTCTTGAATCAGTTTACTTTGAGCGTTCCTCAGGGTTTGGACAGGTCACCCATCAGCTAAAATTGTTAATCAGTTGACTTAAAGTTTTTGAAGAACAAAGGTTCTGTCAGTTCGAATTATTTAAAATCGACAAAACATCGACATGAATACTCTAACCAAAAATACATCACAATAAGCCCTTTTTCGTGAATTGGCCGCCATTTCGTTCAGTTGGGGAATAGTTAGTTGAGGGACTGCAACTTATGAAACCTTGCCATGAAAACAATGGCGTTGCAATTTATGTTGAAAGCGCCGCGACCGTGCACAATCCTTTGTTTTGGCGTTCACATTACAGCTGAACATCTTAACAGGAACGCTTCGATCCGTCCTTTGTAGCTTGTGCACGGTCAAGGCCAAAAATGCTAACAAAAACATATGACAAAGACGTTTGCCAGGCTTCATAACCACTGCCTTTTATTAACTATGATTAGGGCAAACAATTGCAACTGATGCGGTGTTTGTACGAGAATCCTATCACAGATAATTTCCAAAGGATTTATTATTTCTGAAGCTCGTAACGACATACAATGTTAGTCAAATAATCAACTTTGAATTTTTCTTTATATGCTTGTCTACAGATTTTCTTGTGGGCTCTACAAACGAGTGTATGGAAACGCGATTGTCCACTCTCCACCGAACCTACCGTACTTCTCATACTTTATTAGCAAAATCTTGTGCCAAGTACCCTCAGTTTTCAGACTGTAAATATGTCCAAGATCAATTTGTACAGGAAGTTTTGGTCATCTCATTTTCAAACAAAGGCCAAGATGCACCCAATAGTTCATCTCGATGGAAATCTTTTCAGAAGGCATTACTGAACCACTTCTTAATTTCGGATAAGACTGCGTTGAAAGGCTAAAGCTGAAAACCGTCTAGCATGTTCGAAATCGGAAAGCCTACGGCAGCACGCAAATTCGAATAAATAACACCAGGTTCCCTTAAACGTTCTGCCACTTGAATTTTCCTCAAAGGAATTGCTGAATTACTTCGTTTTTTTTTTTCAATAGAGTACACCAGCGCTGGCGAATTCCCGGTTCTTACTTTCGATAAAACTAATATATTGTATTAAATTATCTATATTCGACCACTTAACTAAATAAAACTATTGAGCAGTATTTTTCCGTGCATGATGTTTCTCGCTATGCTGTACTGAAATATTAACCTGTAAACTTCTCTTCTAATAACGAATTCGTCACAATTTTGAAGAATGTCCCGCTGAAATTCTCACAATCGAAAGATTATGAGCCTTACTTTCCTATGACGCAGTTCGCTTCATATGTAGTTTGTTAAAAGGAATATTCGATTATTTTTTTTAAATCGGTTCACTTTGAGCTCTCTCCAGGATTTGGCTGAAAATGATAATCAGTTGACTTAAATGTTTTGAAAAACAGATATTCTGTCGGTTTTAATGATCTAAAATCGACGAAACATCGACAGGAATACTCTAAACACCAATACATCACAACAAGCTCTTTCTCGCGAACTGGCCGCCATTTTGTTCAATTGAGGCAAACAATTGTTGTGGTGTTTGTACGAGAATCCTATAACAGATAATTTTCATAGAAATCATTATTTCTGCAGCTGATGCGATGCGAGTCAAATAATCAACTTTGAACTTTTCCATATTTAGTTATCTACAGATTTTCCCTTGGGCTCGCGAAACGCGATTGCCCACTTTCCATCAAACCTACTTTAGCTTATATTTTATTGGGAAAATATTGTGCCAAGTACACTCAGTTCTCTGACTTTAATACTCGGCGCCAAAAATCAATTTGCACAGGAATTTTTGTTTATTACATTTCCAAACAAACATTAGATCATTAGGCTAATTTTTGGGGAAAAATAGCACCCGTTTCCCTCAAGCGTTGTCGTACTTCACTTTTCCTCGTTGGGCACTTCTGAAGGGCTCATCAAAGTTGGACCTTCAACCTTAGCTGGGCTTCATAATGAATCAACCAAGACAAAAATTAGGTCAAACCTCGAATATATCTAAGGGAACAAGCATGCAATGACCGTTATTAATTCGACGGATTTAGATGTAAACTGCACCAGAAGTCCTTGGTTTGAAAGAATGCTCACAATTCTGAAACACGAATATTTTCAAACCATCTGTTTCTGAGTTAACGTCGTAAGAAATTCTCGAGACCAGAGTAAATAGTAATTGTTTTGCTTTTCTGCGTCGTCAGAAAACATTTCTTCCTCGCATCCACCAGCGAAATACCTGCAAATCGATTAGCGTGCGACACGAGTAGATAACTTGGTTTATACACCAATACGACGCCAATTCCGATATTTTTCAAAGTTATCAGTAAAACTTTGAGGGCCTGTCTTCTGCCATAAATTTTGTCAGTGGGAAATTTGGAACAGATTGAAATATTCTACAAACAGAGCAATTCAAAATTTTTTCAATGGTTTTGTATTGAAAACTAAAATGCAAGATGGCTCTTTATTTCCTAGACCGAAACAACTAATTATATAGCGACAAAGTGACAGAGAAATTTGTGGACAGCACATATCTGACCTCAGTAAACTACGGATTAAAAAGGTAAAGCTGCTTGTCGGCGGTTGTTTAGAATCATGAGTGCTTCGTCTTTCAAGCAACTTCTCAATATTACTATCTTGAATGAAGGAATCTTAAGCAAAAGACTCAACTGTAATGATCTCTGCAACGGCGGCATGGCGAATATTACATCACTCCAACTGACTATTAACAGCATTATTTTTGAAAGCTATTGGCAATCTTGGTAACGGGCAAGGAAACCACGATTGACCTAAGGTAGAAGGAAATTTGCTTCCTTCAAATATTTGAAGCAAGAAAAAAAAGCTAAACCAGGATAGAAACTTTCTTCGCGCGTTTTTTCTCACAGCAAAGTACAGCCGAAGAAATGTCTTTATTGCATTCAATTTCTATAAACTTTCCGTCGGATTGCTGAAACCAATGGAGAGTGAAAAACAAACAAAATATAACTTTAGCTAAATTTTACAAGTTACGCGTAAGCTTCCGTGGCTCACTTCCTACAGATCAGCAATGAAACGTGGCAGATCGACAGCATCTTACGTTTGCTTTACAAACTTGAAAAATCTCGCAGAAATTAATTCAAATGCTTTTGTCTTATTCTTGTTTTCCATTGTGCTGAAATCATAACCTTCGAGTATCGTATCTGTGTAAAGCTACTTCGGTTCTTATTCTCACGCGCGTGTCTA
Organism: Pavona decussata; assembly: GCF_977016875.1. Taxonomy (NCBI): domain Eukaryota; kingdom Metazoa; phylum Cnidaria; class Anthozoa; order Scleractinia; family Agariciidae; genus Pavona; species Pavona decussata. The sequence continues at coordinate 3,329,317 of NW_028145434.1, read as the reverse complement.
TTTGGACATGAAAGGAGCAATCTCCGTTGCTGTGTTTTTATTTTTCTTGGTGGTGTTGTTACACTGTGCTTTATATGAGGCCAAAAATGCGTCCTCCAATAACAAGGTAAGATTTATCCAAAACTAGCCTGGATTTTGTCGTCGTAACCCTGTAGTACAATCTACCTTGTATGCAATACCTTGATAACGTTTTGAATTGTAATGTTTTAACGACGTTGACGGCGTTATGCGAAAATGAAAAACGCTGCATAATTTGGAACGTTTGTACAAGTAAAATGTTCTCATGAAACATAAAGCTTTACTTTCAAAGAGTTATCACTGTTTTGTTCTTGCTTTCAAAAAAGGAAGAAGATTGGTCTTAATATTTTGACAGGATGTTTCTATTTGTAATTAACTTAAACTAACTTAAACAAATAACTTAAAATTAACTTAAGGTTACCCTATACCTTCAGAGGTGTCTTCAGAGGTGTCTCGCGTCCAAGCGATGTAGCGCGTCCGGTTTAAACTGTAGATACCTGAACCCTTACATCAAATTAAAGCTTTAAGAGCTGGCTATCAAACTTAAAAAGAATTTTAAAATAAAATGAATTGCCGAATTTTTAGCGCTGTTTTCTCGAATCAATTTTTTCACTTGGAGGAGCCACTTCGAAGAGCTAAAACTCAAAAGGAATTTGTTCGTTTGCCTTCAAATTTGGACAGTAGCTAGTTTAACATGTAAACAACAAAAACGTGTCTGTGAATTTTTTCTTTCGAAATATTTTTTCGCCGAGAGCGATTTTTGTACGATCACTCCACATTTTTTTCATCGGCCTATTTCGAAAATGCTCTATAACGTTTCATTGCGATTGAATATGGCTCAACGCAGACACGTTTGTTTAGCGCTTTGGGTCCGGAAACTGAGGAGCAAATTAAATTAGCGAAAAAAAAAAATTCGCTTTGTCTTGTACCTTTAAAAAGGTGATTCGGACGCTCGCATTTAGAGGTCGTGAAAAATTCGACAATTCACTTTGTTTTAAAATTCTTGGTATAGTTTGATACGGCTCCTTTGATAGCCAGCTCTATAAGCTTTAATTTGATATAGGGGTTTAGATATCTACAGTTTAAACTGGACGCGCTACATCGCTTAAACGCGAGACACCTCTGAAGGTATAGGGTAACCTTAAAAACGTACTTTGTAGAAATTCCTGTCAGTACAGTCATTCCCAACAGCCAAGAGTTAAGTTGCTAATGTTTCTTTCACAATAAAACAAATATTTTAAATTCTGTTTAGTTCAATCTAACTAAAATTGTCTTCTTTGTACGAGTTGCTTCCTAATGTTTTTGACTTCAACTTCGGCCAATATAGATGAAAGCAGAATGACGATTTGAACCAGACCTATGAAAGATTCAGTCTTTACAAGTTTTGTTTGTTTGTTTTGTTCTTCTGGTAATTCTACGGGTGGGAGGGGAAAAGGGTATAGGGGTGAGATTTATTTTCTTAAATACTACATTAACCTGATCTTGTATTCAACTAAATCCGTCCTTGGTCGAAGAGTAAAGAATTCCTTTTCAAAGTTCATTCTAGTTTTTGGCAAATAGTTTCTGATTTTAATGGGCTTTTATCACACAGAACCCCAACTTCTGCCCGCGAGGATCACCCGGCCTTCCTGGGAGTAATGGTGTGAATGGACATAACGGGTTTCCAGGCCACGACGGACGCGATGGGACCAAAGGACAACAGGGCGTGGCAGGTCCCCTTGGGCCACGTGGTTTTAAGGGAGAAATAGGCCGAGATGGTGCTAAAGGAGACAAGGGCGTGGCAGGTATCCCGGGACCACCTGGTGGCAAGGGAGAGACTGGAGCAAGTGGTAATAACACTGTTCAAAAGACCTGGAAGCAATGTGTTTGGAAAAAAAGTGACGGTCGCGACATTGGCCTGATAAAGGTGAGTTTTGTCTTCATTCATTGCCTTGGCAACAAACAGCACGAGAACGTGTCGCAAATTGGAGGTACTGAATTATTCGAAAGTTCCCCACATAGATTAGTGTCTTCTTTCTCATGCATCAAAAATCCTTTCCTTGAATATATAACTCCGCGATATTGATTACTGTTACAAAGTGATCCCTGTGAAAAGAGCATTGCGAATTGAATTGTAAAAAATTATTTTCTGTTGTTGTAGGATTGCCAGTTTACTAAACACAAGGACGACACAGCTCTTCGCGTTGTTTTTCAAGGCAACATATACGTGGGAAGTTGCGGCAACTGCTGTAAGCGATGGTTCATCAGCTTCAATGGCGCCGAGTGCAGCCGTCCAATGCCTATTGACGCCGTACTGTGGATCAGAACCAGTAGCAACAACAGCCACAGACATGGAGCAATAGAAGGCTACTGTGACAATATTCACAAGGGGAAAATCCGTGTGGCAATCAACATCGGAAACTGTGCAGGATATGGAAACTCTGGTGGCCATACAGGCTGGAATTCGGTGTCTCGTTTGATTATTGAAGAAGTCCCTAGTTCCCAGTAGCAAGGCAGGAACATGCAGCAGTTTTATTTTTAGAACTGACTAGAAGCATTATTGTACGTGGGTGCTTGTAGTTTTCTTAGTATTACCAGTAAGCTTTTTACATGAGGGGAATAACTGAAGCTGGAAGATTTTTTAAGCGTGGATCAGCTTTTCTTGCAACCGGCAAATTAAACGGCCCGGCACTGGCTTATGTACGGGATCTTCTTTAAGGTTTAATAAATACTGCTTTAACTATTTAGCGTGTTGCACAATTCTACTGTTTATTTTTGATATCTTTGTTCTTCTCTGAACTACCTAATCTGTGACAATGAAGCTAAAAATCCTTGGGTGCTTGGAAGAAAAATAATGCTCTCTGCTTTCGTATTGTTCCCAGAACAGAGGGGCTATCTGCACTGCATTTGATACTAACTGATACTCTCGGAATTCAAATCAAATTTTTAATGCTTTTTAAGAATACGTCAATTACAAGAAACAAAGTGTGTCAGCATTCTTTAGCAATTCCAATCACTCAGTTAACTTTGACATTTTTTGCTCAAAACAATACAGTACGATGAACGTAACATTCTTTCACATTGGCAAACATCAAAAACTGTCTTCAGCAGAATCCCCAAGGCAAATTAAACTAAAACGTTCGGCGAGCAGAGTCAGTCCTGGTTCACACAAGCACACCTTTAAGCACAGCACAAGTACATTCACACTGTGTGATACGTACAGGCACAAGGCGACATGCGCATGCGCAGCTCTGCTGAGTTCTGCCTATGCACAGCTTATCTCTCACCAGTTCACAATTGTCCCTCAAATAAGCATCAGGAAAACAAAAAAATGTCTTGTTTGTGGTGTTGCTTACCCCACACTGATCCACACGTGATTTTTCTTTTCTTATGACCTCGCTTATCACAGTATGAATCGGGCTTTATAGGGCACACAGAACTTAGGATGTTTGCTTTTGGGACTTTCTGATCCGTGTATGTGGACTCGTAGGATTGGTTGGTCGGGTTCTGCTCTTCCCTTCATAGTCCTTTCCCTCTGCATAGTCAGTTCTTCAGTTCTGTCTTTGTCTACGTGATGTGTAATTCCTTTTTACAGAATATTGTTTGATAAAGATGAGTTACACGGGTTTCTTCTTCGTCTTCAATAAAATTTTCTCATAAATCGGAAATATCAAAAACGAGAAAGAAGCTGGATAAACAGCGTTTTCTCCTGATGGCTGGCTTATATATTATTCTTGGAAGTTTTGTATGAAGTTACAAGGCAAAGTTAGTGTAAACCACAGGCGGACAAGATTTTGAAGCAAATCAGTTTGGGTGATGAGGATCTTTAGAAGACAGCCACTTAATAATTCCCAGTCAATTCATAAAAGAGGAAGCGTTTATTCGCCCAAATTCCGCCAACGGGCATTAATCTTGAGAGCACCCAACTTAGAAATCTTGTGTCCTAACTGACTGTTTACAAATGATTTACGAGAAATATCCATCAACGCCCCTTGTACTCTGGGTGGCTTATTTTGTCAGAAAGTTTCTGTTAGTCTCCAAAAAATTAGAAGATAGGCCAGCCTAAGTCGCTGTTCGATAAATGAGCCCGCGCTCCTCCCTGACCGTTCTCTTCTCGAGGAGGAAGTCCCGGACCCGAGGAAGCGCCAGAAATCGAGCCTACCAGAATTTTGTCCCATTCCTTTCCCTCGTCGTTAAAACAATTCGCTTTCCCGGGCGTATTGATTATAAACGCTAGCTAATGCACTTCAGTAACATTTCTTTTACAAATATTTGTTAGTTGTCCATAATAAATCATGTTTGCTTATATATCTATTAACATTTCCTTCAACTGAAAACTGTACTCATACATAATTATCAGAACGGAAATAAACTAATCTACCGTTCATATTTTAAATTACTGCAAATCCAAATTGTTCGCTTTGTTTTCGACGACTGGAGTTCAGATGTGTTTCGTGGACAAGTCTTCGGTTTATTTTCCTCTCTTAGTTCCTAAATACAGCGGCGAGACATCAGACAAAAGTTTACATCACAGAGTAGAAACCTTTGAATTAGTAAACAAGAAAAAGTTCGCAAAATTAATTGATTCAAAAACGTCCGTTTTGTTCCTGCTAAGTTTTGCATCTCAAGAATGTTGTCGCGCTCTTCGGCCTTGCAATGAAAGGAACATTCAGGCAATCAATTTAGTTTAATTTCCGTCGTAACAATTCTCTAGATATTTTGTCTACTCGTATTTCCAGACTGTGCTTGGTGTGTGTCTTGATGAGATGTTTCCGCTGCTATCAAGGTAAGATTAAATTCAATCTAGTTTAGCTAAGAATATTAGGACTGAATATTATATGGTCTCTGCTTCTGAATAGAATTGAAGTAAATTTGGATAAAATTGTTGAATTATTTTGTGTATTTTCGTTCGGCTACTCATTCAATAAAATCTTAGCTTTCGAAGGAACTAATGTATGCTATTAAATTATCCGCCTGACAATTCAACCGGATAAAAGCTTTAATTAAGTAGTATTTTTCCGAGCATGACGTTGCTCGCTATGCTGTACTGAAATTTAAACCTGTAAACTTATTTTCTTATTACAAATTCGCGTTCCAGTTGAAAAGTGTCTCGCGATGAAATTCTGACTTTTCAAAGATTATCAGCCGTACTTTTCCATGATGCAGTTCGCTTTTCAATGCAATTTGTTAAAACGAATATGCGATTATTTTCTTAAATCGGCTGACTTTGCGGAGGGCTTCTAAGGGTTTGAACAGGTGACCAATCAACTGAAACTGCTCATCAGTTGACTTAAATTTTTGAAAAACAAAAATTCTGTCAGTTTGACTTGCATGTCTAAAATCGCTAACACAACGACAAGAATACTCTAAACACCAACGCATTGGTATTCGGAAAATAATTTTAAAATCCCTCCCTCGCGAATTGGCGAATTTTGTTAAATTGGGGCAAACAAGTGATGCGCTGTTTCTACCAGAATCCAATAACAGATAATTAACATTGGGATCATTATTTCTGAAGTTGATGCGATACAAGTAAAATAATCAACTTTGAATAATCTTAATTGTGGGCTCTACAGACGAATGTATAGAAACGGGATTGCCTACGTTCCAGCAAACCATTTCATCGCCAAAATTTTTGTGCCAAGTACCTTCTGTCAGTTCTTTGACTTTGAATACATGTCCAAAATCAATTTTGCACAGGAAGTATTGGTCATCACCCTTCCAAATTAAAACAAAGATTGTAGCATTTGGGCCAATTTTGCTCCAGGTAATAATAGCGGCTAATTTCGCGTGAAAGGGCCTGATTCGTTGGCATTGAATGTCCTTTTAAAAGGCAAACTGAATCACCTCTGAATTTCAGGTAAAACTGTGTTGAAAACCTTAAGCTTAAGCTGAAAATTTTTTTTTGAAAAAATATTTTAGTTTCTCTTCGAAATGCGAAATAATGCCATCTAGCATTTTCGAATTCAGAAAGCTATAACAGCTCGGCCCTAACGCGTTCAGACACTTGAATTTTCTTCTAAAGAATCCGACCAGGTAAAAGTGTAGCATCTTAGAAACGTATTCCTTTTGCAAGGCCATAAACTGAACAATCCGGGAGCTCAGGAAAGGAATTTTTCGTATTCTGTTTATGAAGAGCGCATCGAGGTTGACCTTTATACCTCAGCCGTACTTCATTTATGAATCAACCAAACCGTGAAATCTTTTCAAACTTCGCATATATGTAGGGGAGGAAGCATGCAATGACCGTTATTCGCGGGACGAACTTAGAAGTCCTCACGGTTTGAAAGAATACTCACAACTCTATAACCCCTACATAATATTTCAAACCATCTGTTTCTGAACTACTGGCGTAAAACAATATCGAGACTTCCTAGAAAAGACAAGAGTAAGTAGTCAGATTGTTTTGCTTATCACCATCGTTTCAAAATGTTTCTTCCTCGTGTCAACTAAGGCAATCAAGCTACAAATCGTTTATCGTGCCGGACACGAGCAGATATCTTGGTTTATACACCAATACTCGACGTCTAATTTAGATATATTTCGTAGTTATCAGTAAAATCTTTGAGCGTCTTGCTTCTTCGCCAAATTTTGGTAGTGGTAAATGGGAACAGATTTAAATATTTCATAGTAATTACAATTCAAATTTCTTTTAATCTTCTGTTTCTTTTGAAAAAAAATGCAAGTAGGCTCTTTATTTCCTAGAAGGAAACAAAGCGGGAAAATGACAGAAAATAGTGAACTGCACAGATCTGACCACGTACGGTCTACTGTGGATTATAAAAACTGATAAAAACAAACAGCTGAAAAATATATATACCGGTGTATATTTAATAGGACGTTCATTTTCTTCAGTTGCTTGGCGCTGGTTGCTGTGGGTCATGAACGCTTCATGCCTCAAGCAATCTCAATATTACTCTCTTGAATGAAGAAATCCTAAGTATAATGATCGCTGCTTGACAAGGCGAATATTTCATCACTTCAGGCGCCTGGACCGCGCCTAAGAAACCCACATTCTATTGACTATAAACAGTGTTACTTTGATAGCTGTTGAAAATATTTGGTAACGCGCTAATGAAACCACGATTGACCTTAGGCATAAAAATATCGCTGCCGTCAAGAGTAAGGGAAATCTTTCGTCGTGCATATTTATCGCGAGTTTTTTCTTCCACCGAAATAGAAGCAAACAAATTTCAAATGTCTTTATTGCATTCTGTTTCAATAAATTTTCGCCTTTTTCCTAAATTAACGCCAACGGAGAGTGAAAAACAAACAACAGATAACTTGTGCTAAATTTTTAAGTTACGCGTAAGCTTCCGTGGCTGACTTGCTACAGATCAACTATGAAAACGTGGCAGATCGACAGCATCTCACGTTTACTTTACGAACTCGAAAAATGTCGCAGAAATTTATTCAAACCCCTTTTTTTCTTATTCTTGTTTTCTGCCGTTCTGAAATCATAACCTTCGAGCATCATATCTGTGTAAAGCTACTTCGGTTCTTATTCTCACGAGTGTGTCTATTTCAACATGACTAGAGCAATCTCCGTTGCTGTGTTTTTATTTTTCCTGGTGATGTTGTTGCACTGTGCTGTTTATGATGCCAAAAATGCGTCTTCTAATACCAAGGTAAGTAGTGAGGGGGGGATGTTTTTGTCCGGATTTTCGCGGGGGAATCTCATTAATACGCGGGGGCATAAATTAACGACGATGACGTCACCGCCCATTGTCTTGATCACGCATTATAGGATGACGTCATATTTAAGTTTAGTCTTACCAACAGGTTATGAACTGGTTTGACAGGTTGATCAATGATGTCATGCTCTGTTTTTAACGCGGTGGTTTCTCATTAATACGCGGTGGCATAAATTAACGACGATGACGTCACCGCCTATTGTCTTGATTACTCATTATAGGATGACGTCATATTTTATTTTAGTCTTACCAACAGGTTATGAACTGGTTTGACAGGTTGATCAATGATGTCATGCTCTATTTTTAACTCATTCTAGGATGACGTCATATTTAAGTTTAGTCTTACGAACAGGTTATGAACTGGTTTGACAGGTTGATCAATGATGTCATGCTCTATTTTTAACTTATGGCAGTCATGGGCGGTATCACCGGTTTGACAGGTTTTTGAAGTTATTTTTGGATACATGATGTCATAGCCTATAGCCATTGTCCTTAAGTGTATAAAAACGCAATAGCGGCCAAGTACATCATTCACAAATTGTGAGTTTCAGTAGAAATCATGGATGTTGATACTATTTTGAACGAATTTGAAAATTGTATCTGGCACAACGAGATACCAAGTGATCAGCTTTGTCTCGCAGTGGATCAAATGATGGCGTTGACATTTCCCATGGTATGTAGTACCAATTTTGAAATCTAGTGTATTTGTTTTCAAGACTTAACCAATTGATTGTCTTTTTTATTACAACAAAGTCGATTTTTTTTGTCTTGTATTGTTCAATACCTCTACTCGATAACTTTACAAAACTCACAAATTTTATTCCTTTTTTCAGGATATTGAACAGCTTCTTGGAAGCGATTTACAAAATGGAGCCGGCAGAAAACGACCAGCTCAGGTACCATCGATTGAACTTTGAATATTGTTGAGTTTATCGAGATGCTAATACGCTTGTTTATTGTTTTGTAGGATGACGCAGACGTGCCGTCTGTCAAAAAGTCTAGAAATGAATGTGGGACTTGTGGAAAAGTTTTCACTCGAGCAGACAAATTGAAACGTCACGAAGAGACTCATTTAAAGATAAAGAAACATCAATGTTCCAAATGCGACAAGACCTTCCATCGCAAATCTGATTTACAACGCCACGAACAACAAGTGCACAAAAAGCGAGCAGCTCAGCGTGAATATAAGTGCCTTACCTGCGGAGAGATCTTTCACAACGTGGCCCCATTTCGAGCTCACCAGAAAACTGCTCACAGCAACCCTTCTGCAGCCACAAAACGAGCACGCGATGATGACTCAGGTAAGAACTCAGTAAGATAAACTTTGCCATCGTATCTGTGCGATACAAAGCACTTGTTTGTTTTTTACAGCAGACTACAATATGTTAATGATTGTATGGTATCGTATGCAAATTAAATTTCCGACGAAAAAGAAGTGAAGTGGAACAATTTCTTTGTGTCAAGGATTAACGTTGCTAATTAAATGAAGTTAAATTTGAGCTATGCTAAAACAATGGAGTATGAAATCGTTTTATTATGCAAGGGATTAACATCGGGCATTTTGTGTATGATTACTTTATTCAGGACCAAGCGCCAAGAAAATAAAGCGAAATCTTATCGAGAAAAAAGCAGCTTCAAGTACAAACTGGCAAGAAGACCCCAGGGCCTTGGCTGACCTTCCAGAAGACGAGCAAAGCCCTGTCCCTGAGTACCGGCGCCATTGGTATCAAATAAGGACTCGCTTTAACAGACAAAACCGTCTTTTGGACTGGTACAATTATCGCCTGACTTCCCTTCAACCGCAACAGATTATACAACATCTTGACGACATATTTACTGATCAGTCCACGGTGTTTAAGCTGAATGTGTCTTTTGGATTTATACTGCGTAATAACGAAACTGGCCAACTGCAATATTATTACGCGTCCCGAAACAACGATCAAGTTTTCGAAGAACCGTTCCAGATTTCAACCGCGGCTGATTTACAAAGCGTTCATCAAGCACTGCAAAATCTTGATGTACTAGAATGGGTGCGTCAGCGACGCCCCAACTCTAAATGGGTCGTAGAGCAAGTGACTAATGTCACATTTTTCATAACGAAGCTTCGAGGCCACACCATAGGACGAGGCACAGATCTACCTGCTTACCTCGCTGAAAACCATGGTTTAGTTACCTTGGATCGCGATCACAACAATGGAAAAGTTTACACCGATAACCTCTGTTTCTTCCGAGCCCTGGCTGTTCATAACGGCTGTCACCCGAAAAACTTAGAGAGAGATGCTAAACACTACTACGAGAGATATCGCGAAACGTTTCCCGAGAAAAAGAAATTTTGTGGTGTGAAGCTTACAGAACTGTCCGACCTAGAACATCTATTTGAAGTTAACCTTTTCGTCTATTGCCTTGAACCTACCAAACCTGACGGAGAAGAGGGTGAAGAAGACACGATAAAAGAAGACAAGGGTTCTACACCAGAGATTGCAGCGCAATTGATACATCGCTCCCTTTGCCACTACCCGAGTACTCTATACCTTAACCTGTACCAGAACCACTTTTCATACATCAAAGATATGAAGAAATACGCCAAATCGTACTGCTGCTCTCGATGCGGAACCTATTGGAAAGATGGCTTCAAGTTAAATCGTCACGAGCGAACCTGTGAGGCTAAAGTGTGTTATCAGTTTCCTGGGGGTGCGTACAAGAGTTCACCTACCATCTTTCAGCTCCTAGAGGACGAAGGCTTTACCGTTCCTCAACATCTCAAATATTTTCCTTACAGGGCTACTTTTGATTTTGAGTGTATGTTCAGCCCTAACACTGGTCTCAAAAATACAGAGAAATTAACCTGGGAAACCAAGCACATCCCTTTGAGTGTCAGCGTCTGTTCAAACGTACCAGGCTACGATCAACCCAAATGATTCGTCTCCGAAGGGGATTCCAAACAACTTGTCAAACAGATGGTCGCCTATCTAGTAGAAATAAGTCAAGAAAGTTGTCGCCGGATGAAAATAGAGTTTTCCTTTCTTTTTGACGCAATAAATGAGAAGTTAGAAACGAACGCGAGGGAGCAGACAAAAAGGAATGATTGCGCTGAAGAAGAAGATAGTGATGACGAGGGAGAAGATCTCATGGAAACGGATAATGAAGAAGGAGACATTGAGTCTGAAACGGAGGAAGATCGTGTTTTCCTAGACGATGAGGTGGAAGAGCAAGGGCCATCATTTTACCGTGCCCTGGATAATAGGCGCGAGAAACAACGTAAAGAATTTCCAGAGTATACAAACGAAAAAACAGAAGTAAAAAGACCTGGACCTACGTGGAAAAGAGAACACCCTTTGAAAAAATTGAGAAATAGACTAGACGAATACCTGAAAGAGCTTCCTGTACTTGGCTTCAACTCAGGAAAATATGATTTAAATGCCGTAAAAGAATTTCTCTTCCCAGTCCTGGTCAAAAACGAGGAAGTTCTGTTTACTATTAAGCGCAATAATAATATTGTGTGCTTGAAGACGGCACACCTCCGCTTCTTAGATGTCACCAACTTCCTGGCGCCTGGATTTAGTTACGAAAAGTTTCTTAAAGCTTACGAGTGTCCACAAACTAAAGGCTTCTTCCCCTATGAGTGGATGGACTCTCTGGACAAGTTAGATCAAACATACCTTCCTCCTCATGAAGCGTTCTACTCTTCTTTAAAGAAAGACAACATCTCCAAGGAAGATTACCACTACTGCCTTAACGTTTGGTCTGATAACAACATGCAAACATTTAAAGATTTTCTTGTCTGGTATAACAACCTGGATGTACAACCCTTTTGTGATGCACTGGAGAAGATGTGCGCATTTTGGAAAAATAAAAACATTGACATGCTTAGACAAGGCATTTCTATACCTGGCGTTACATTAACTTATCTCTTTACCACCCTGGAACCTGGCATTTTCTTTTCCTTGTTTGATGAAAAGAACAAGGACTTGTACACGCTGTTTAAGAAAAACATGGTAGGAGGCCCCAGCATCATATTTCATCGCTACCACGAAAAAACCAAAACCAAGATCAGAGAGGTGGAAATGACAGCCCAAGGAAAAGAACCCAAAATGTGTCAGAAAATAGTGGGATATGATGCCAATGCACTGTATCTGTGGGCTATCATGCAAAATATGCCCACCGGCTCGTTTACTAGACGGAGAGAAGAAACGGGATTTAAAAAAGAAAGTTCTGTCAAGCTTGCAACAGAATGGTTAGAATGGGAGGCTCAAAACCGTGGCATTCACATACGACACCAGATCAACGCCACAGAAAAGCGCATAGGCGAAAGAAGACTTCCCGTGGATGGTTTTCACGGTCCTTCCCAAACAGTGTTCCAGTTCCATGGTTGCTGGTGGCACGGTCACGACTGCCATCTAACAGAGGGAAAAGAAATGAACGAAAAAAGAAAACGACCCATGAAAGAGTTACTAGCAGAAACAAAAGGTAACTCCAAATACATTGAAGAGCAAGGATATCAACTCATTGAAGTGTTTGAATGTCAGTGGCGTCGACTCAAGAAAACAAACTCACAAGTTCAACACTTTCTGTCCACTAAATTTCAGCGTCCCCTGGACCATCACGAGACTTTAACTAAAGATCAGATTTTAAAAGCAATCTGTAACGAATCTCTGTTTGGAGTGGTGGAGTGTGACGTTCAGGTACCGGACCATCTGAAACCTAAATTTGCAGAAATGTGTCCCATCTTCAAAAACACGGAAATATCTCGAGATGACATTGGCGAGTACATGAAAGCGTTTGCTGAGGAGCAAAATATCATGCCACAAGCTCGAAGAAGCCTCATCGGTAGTTATTTCGGAGAGAAGGTCCTGTTGGCCACACCGCTTATCAAATGGTACCTTGAGCATGGATTAGACGTGACCCACATCTACCAGGTGATAGAGTACACACCCGTTCCTTGTTTCCAACCCTTTGGGGAAGCTGTGTCCGATGCTAGACGTGCGGGAGATGTTGACCCAAATAAAGCTATTATCGCGGATACAATGAAATTGGTAAGTACCATTTTATCTGAAAAAAGTCTATTGTTTCGTTTATTGTTTACATCTGTTTTATTTACGAGTTCATACATTTTATTTATAGGTTGGCAACTCTAGTTATGGAAAGACGATTACAGATCAGGAGCGCCATCGAGAGGTCAAGTTTTGTGAAGAAACCAAAGCTTCCCGTCTCATCAACAAGCCCTTCTTCAGACAAATTGATCAAATTGATGCGAATACGTATGAAGTACAATCTTGTAAGAAAAAAATCAAATTAAATCTACCCATGCAAATCGGTTTTTTTGTGTACCAGTACGCTAAACTTAGAATGCTTCAGTTTTATTTTGACTTTATGGATAAATATCTAGATCGTAGCGATTTTCAGTATTGTGAGATGGATACGGACTCAGCGTACATAGCCCTTTCAGGTCCATCAGTAGAGAGTTTAGTAAGGCCAGAGTTAAAGGAAGAATTTCAACAAGATAAGTGTAACTGGTTCCCTCGAACCGACACAAACGAAAACAAAGCTTACGATAAAAGAACCCCTGGGCTTTTTAAAGAAGAATGGTCGGGCGATGGAATAATTGGTCTCAGTAGTAAGACGTACTATTGTTTTGGTGCTTATGACCAGTTCAGTTGTAAAGGGGTCAATAAAAAAACAAACGACATTAACAAAGAAAAATATCTTAATGTTCTGCTGACCAAAAAGAGTAGTTCGGGTTTGAACAAAGGTTTTCGGGTAGTCGACAATAGTATGTATACCTATGAACAAATCAGGGATGGATTTTCGTATTTTTACCCTAAACGAAAAGTGTTAGAAGATGGAGTTACCACGGTGCCTCTAGAAATTTAACTATGTGCTGTAATTAAATTTTTTGTTAAGGTTAAGAACAACGATATATAAGTGCTATAGAAATATTGTATTATATTATTTATCTTCCTTCCAAATAGTTTTAAAGATTGTATAAATATAGATATGTATATAAGTTTGTGATAACATAAATAAACTAAGTTGGTTGAAACTTGGCTTGATCTCTGACTAGTAATGCACACGCGAACTCCACGCGCGATCCCACGCGTGGGTTCTTCACGCAAACTTCGTTGCGTGTCTCACACGAGCTCTTAGGGAAAACAGTGCGCTAAAAAATGCCCCTTCTGCCCTTCGTGCCCTTAATGCCCGATAAATTTCATGTTTTAAATCATTTTCGTCAGTTTTAATCAACCTTTCATAGGGGTAACATGAAGAGACTAAAATGTAAACATTGTCCCATCCCTGGCTGTGCGTCTAAATTTTTAGTAAGATTAGCAAATCATTTAAGTCAGGTACACGAGTTAACCGAGATGGAACGCAAGTATTGGTTACAGTTCGCTAAACTACAAAACACCAAGATGCTCCGTGTTTACGAGTAAGAGGGTGAACCTAGAACCATTTTTCTATAAATGGTAGGGGATGCAGTTCAATCAATCATTTGGAAATATGGACCCAAGACTGAAACACCCTTTCCCGGCTTTAGTAGCTGGTCCAACTTGCTGTGGTAAGACTCAGTTTGTAAAACGTTTACTTGAATCGGGAGAACAAGTCATTGACGGTGCCCCTGAGAATATTATATGGTGTTACGGATTTTATCAACCTACTTACGATGAAATCTTGAAAAGTCTGCCAACCATAAAGTTCATAGAAGGTCTTCCTGATAATATGGAGTCAATGTTAGATCCGTCTATTCGGAATCTTGTGGTCCTCGATGATTTGATGCACGAATTGAGTAACGATCAGCGAATCACCAGTTTGTTTACTAAAGGCTGTCATCATCGAAACCTCAGTGTTATCTTTATTTTGCAAAACATTTTTCACCGTGGAAAAGAATTGAGAGATATGAGTTTGAACTGTCATTATTTGGTTTTGTTCAAGTCTCCGAGAGATAGCAGTCAAGTTATTCACTTGGCAAAGCAGATCTTCCCCGGCCACGTGAATTTTATGCGCGAATCATTTCAAGACGCCACCGACAAAGCTTATGGTTACTTGTTTTGTGATTTTAAAGCGGAAACACCGAAGGACTTCCGCTTGAGAACCAACATTTTCCCCGGGGAGACTCAGATTGCTTACGTCAAAAAGGTATAAAAAGACTGCATCATAGTGATAGAACATCAGTTGAGCATGGCTCAGCGTCTGAGAAAGAATCACGATTTTCTGAAACTCCTTGCAAGGTGTACTCCAGCGCAACGTAAAGTGATTCTAAAAGTTGCCGACGACGCTTTGGTAAAAACTATTTGTGAGTGTATTCTCAACGTGTTAGAACAAACGGTACCTGTCAGCAAATCAATTAAGAGAAAACTGCTAACACACAAGAGAGCCTTGGTGGCTTTAGCGCAAAAAACAACACCACTGAACAAGAAGAAGAAAATATTAGTCCAACACGGAGGAAATATCTTAGGACTTTTGTTGCCACCCGTGTTAAAAGTATTAAGCGCACTCCTGACATAAATGAATCACGCCAAACGAATGGTTCTCGTTCCCGAGAATACCCTAGAACGATTACAAAATCGTCAAAACGTATTATCACCACCGCTCACACAGCAATTGAAGAGTTTAGATGCCGAAATGTCGGACATTTTGACGAGTAAACAGCTAGACGACGAAGAGAAAGCGAGGTTATACAATCAAGTATTACAGCGCTATCTGACTTATTACGATCAGCGAAAAGGCCAACCGTTAAACGTTAAGATTGCAGCCCAACCGATGACAAAGAGTGAACCGCTCGTCGAATTATCAAAGCTAGAAAATAGTAAAGAGATACCACAAGCAGTGGCGACATCTGTTGAGGAAGAAGTTTTGAAAAGCGTTCCTAAGGTTTACAAGACGGGGGCAAGACAACTCTTGGATAAAATTAAAGAAAATCGGAATGTGTTGCATTGGAATGATAAAGGGGAGCTGATCTACGAAAACAAAGCGATTCCCGGCTCTCACTTAGTGGATTTAATCAACGATGCACTCCGCCACCGCAAGGGATTTGAACCTGTTGCATGGCCGGTCTTTGCGAGAGGCCTAGCCCGAATGAACGTTCCCGAAAACTTGGTTCGTAATCCCCAAAGACAGAATGTCATTCGCGAGTTTAAGACTAAGGTCAGAGACGAAACTCCAGAGAGTCCGTCCCGTTGGCTTCCAACACCAGTCACTACTACATCCCCCATAAAAAAGCAAAAGCGAAGAGTGTTAACTTCACGTCCCCAAGCTGTCCGTTGGTTACGATTATAAATCATGATAACAGACATTTTTTTTTTTCAATGTAAATGTTTTTCTTTATTGTGATCACTCAATAAAAAAACTTTAAAACTTTATTACATGGAGTATTTATTTAACTTTGTGCTGTACTATCACTCCTTGTGCGTTTACATGGGTATATTTTTTTAGACTTAGAGGAAAATATTTTTCGACAAATCGTTTAACAAGAAAATCATTTCCTCGTTTGTTGTTAGAAAAACGGTGTACAATAGTGCTCATGCTTATATCACGACAGCGAAATAAGGCATAATATATGCAGTAGTGTCCGCAAACTTTCGAGTTAATACTTTGCAATGTCACAGTATTAAAAATCCAGCTGTTAGAGTTGTTGTTCAAAAAAGGAGTAAATGTTCTTGAATAACTGCTTGGAGGTTGCCCATAGGAATCGAAATATTCCCCCTGTTTTTCCTTGGTGAAGTAGAATGCAATCCAATAAGATCCGGGCTTGTCACTGCTATCCACATTGGCAATAAACAGGGCTGGGTATGACAAAACACTCCTCGGCAGTTTGTCTGAAGGGTAGACTCCTTGAAACACAGCACTAGTATATTTATCCTTTCTTAAAATGAGTGAAAGCTCAATGGTGTTCATGCTTAGTTGTTGTAGTCGTAGAGAACGTTTCGGTTTGTGTCAATTTCGATAACACTTTCAAACTCTGCATAGATGATGAGGTTTACTGTGTTGGCAAGGGGCTGAGCGAAATGAAGTTCTACGCGAAGGTTGCCTTGTTTTATAAGCTCAAAATGATCACCCGGACAATGATCCGGGGTCATGTCAAATGCAAACAAGGTGTATCCCTGGTGATAATCGCTTCGAGTCACCTGGTTTCCCTTATCCTGGGAAAACGTCCCAATTCCAGAGAAAAGACTCTGAAAGCCAGTTATGAAATTCTGACCGCCAGCTTTCTCAAACTTGAGAAAGAGAGGTTTCCGAGGTATTTGCTCTCCATCCACGTAAACACCGACCTGACTTAGGTTGTGATGTTTAAAGTTGAAGGGGTTAGCAGTGTAAGATCCATTGTATGCTTCTGTGTCCACTAATCCCAATACTAGACGCTTGGGAATGCGACCCAAGAAAATATTATCTGGGTTAAATGCCCCGAAACCTCCTGGAATCGTTAGAACTTTACAGTCCACTCGACGTATGGGGTACTTGGCAGTAGTTTGCTTTAACGCAGCGGCATGTCCCAAGGCGATAGAGGAAGCAATTTTAACTTTTCTAACATACAAGATCGCTTCAGTGATGACCACCTTGAAATTGGGACCGGTGGCTGAAGAGACTAGGCAGAATGCATTCTTGGCTCTGTTAAGCTTAAGCCTTAGGTTAACTCCGTTCAGTAATAAACGCTCTTGAAAGAAAATGTCACTGTGAATAGGACCAGTCATATCGACCGTATCACTACCCTTTGTGAGCTCATAGCGAGCTTTCAAGCCCATGTTTGCAACATCATTCTCAGCCGTGGGGTTAACTGCGTCCATCTTTCCAGGGGTATCTTTATAAAACATGGCCATAGACAGCTGACTAGCCTTAGCATCCTCACCGTAGTTTAGTAACGTTTCAATCATAGCGCGGTAAGGGTAAGTATTAGTTGATGGTGAGATCAGTCGCTCGTTTAAAGAAACATCCACTTGTGAAAATAAGGAATGTAGAAATAGATTCACGGGGCCCACTTGTGCGTTGAGGTCTAAGACGGCACCGTTTGGTTTTGTAATTTTGACTTTGACATACAACTGCGTGCGTGCCAGGTCTAGGTATTCTTCTCCAGATCCTGAGACATTAAATTCGATGGGACCGCTGTCTGTGATGTTAGTCAAAGGGTGATACTCTATCCATTGTCCTTTGGTGATAGACGTCTGCGTGGTGGGAACAGTGAAAAGATCTAACTCCATTTTCGTACACTCTATTGAGTCGCGGTGTACAAAAGCCATCCTTAGTTTTCCGATAAAAGTTTAAACGTTCCTTGTTGTTGCTTCCGCGGAGTTGTTTTTCGTTTCTTGCCTGGAGGTGAACTGATATTTTTAAGATCAGCTTTCTTTTTTATAGCTTTTCGACCACCACCTGACTGCTCTTGCAGAGAACTCTGGGAAGTAATATCACTCAGGGCTTGTTTAGCGCGTTTACGGACCGCCCTCTTAACATCCTTCCCCTCAATCACATCCTGGGCAACATTAACACCTGTTTGTAAGGCTTTTTTACCAAGCACTCTAGCACCTTGTCGTAGATGAGGCATCGCCCAGCGAAACAGACCTCTGAATATACCACCTAGTCCATAGCCCCGCTGAGATCGAGCGCCATGAAAGGCTGGCAAATTTCCACCTTTTTGTTTTGCCTGATTAACATAGTACTGCTCATACAACTTATGATTTGGTGTGTAAAGTTTCTTCATCCTTTAAAAGAACGGAGGTTGACTCTGACGAAAATGAAGTGTGAGCAATACTCTCCCAAACTCAAATGGTACTAATTCTCCTGTATCGCGCCTTATATTAACTTCGATTGTTTCAAATTGCTTTCTGCTGACAGCTACGTATTGCGGGCGTAAGAATGACTTGCTAATCCACTGACCATCGAGGCCTTCTACTGGAACGATACGTAGTAGGGGGACAAGGGCATCTCCGACATATTGTCCCTTCACAATGTCGCAGTAAATATATAGATCGTGAAAACCATGTTCCAGATCCGCTTCTCTTTCACCTGTGGTGGTCTTTGAAATAACTTGAGTTGGAGATTGGAAGCCAAGCATGTATCCAATATTTTCCAGAACAATTTCTGTGTTATTTTGTAAGTTTACAGTGACTTTTCGGCTCAGAGAATCGTATGAGAATTTCACATCATCTTTGAAACGCTTTTCACTATCCACCAACTCGTTCATCTTAGCAATAACAGCATCAATTGAAGCATAGTGACCTAGTGGAATTATCAAGGTTTCCCACACTCCATGAAGCTCACGATTGCGAAGAAGGAATCGATTCAGAAAATTTCCTTGCACGTTATTCCAGCTATGAGGATAATGAATCTCCGTCAAGGCTACTTCCCAGTCCCCCTCCAAATTAATGGTCTGGGGTAATCCCACTCGGTACTCGGTTAGCGTATTGTTTGGGAATTTATTCAGACTACTATTACTAGGAAGATGCAGATAAAATTGTGTTGCTTCCATGCCTTCTAGTAATCAAATGATCACTTTCTAAAGGGGGATCTTAATTTATAATAGTTCACTCAATCACACTTTGATCATTTTAAAGTTATTTTTATTAAATGCACTCATAAAAACCTTAATTACAATTTTGTTAGATCACTTTCAGGAACCCAAGAGTTAAATTTAGGGTCTTCATAGCCTTTCCATTTCACAAGATATTCTACTTTACCGTTACGCTTTCTCTTACGCAAAACGTTTTCTACCCGATATATTTCATCATTCTTAATTACTTTTTGCAATTCTGCTTCATAAAATGTTCCTTCTAAGATTTCATTCGCGTCGTCTTTAAGCTTATAGACCGGTACTTGACGTGGAAATCGTTTGTACACAGAAAATAATTCTTCTGTGAAGTTTGGGAGATATGATTTTTGAAATATTCGCTTCACTTTACTAATCCTCACACGATCTCCCACTTGAAATTTGAAACGAACACGCTTCTGTGTATTATCACCGTAAAGCGTATGCCACACTTTAGCCTCGTTCGCCTTAGTAACTTGAGTAGGTTTCATTTTAATACTACGGTGATAAGTGTTATTATAAGACTTAATCAGTTTCGGGAGAACATTGATGTATGATAAAGTGTTTTTATAAGTGAAATATTTGTACATCTTGTTTTTAAATGTTCTGTTAAATCGCTCGACAACCGATGCTTTAAGTCCTGAGTTAACTGTAAAGAAATCGATGTCATTATTACGCAAGAACTTCTGGAACACGCGATTGAGAAATTCAGTTCCTTGATCTGTTTGCAGCTTGAGTGGTTTACGACTAGATGATAGAATCGTCTTAAAAGCTTTGACTAGTTCTTGTCCCTGTTTCGTCTTTAAAGGCACCACCCAAGCGTACTTACTGAAAATATCTATACAGGTCAGGAGGTATTTGAAACCTTTGTTATATCGACTCAGACTTTGAACATCGACCAGATCTGCTTGATATTGAGCATCTATACCAGAGACAATCACTCGACTTCTTTTGTAATGTCTGCGGGCGGGTTTATGAAGCGTGTAAACATCTTGTTGACTCAACCAATCTTGTACTTGTTTGCGAGAAATTTTACCGTTTCCCTCTTCTTTGACCGCTCTGTAGACAGCATCTAAACCACCGAAACTTGCGGGTTGACTTGGGTCGAGGTAAATACTTGCTAACTTTTCCTCCATCGCAAAATTCAGAGTTTTGGACAATTACTTTACCACCACAGCAAGCTAATACGCAGCGAATGCGGTTAAAGATTCTTTCGAATCCAAAAGAGGGCGAAGGCGGACAACAGCCCATCACCAACGTCTACCTTCACGGTTGAAGTCGTTATAATTGTTCATTACATGCCTTCACTTATATAACTATCCTTATAGCTGAGAGAGCGTGGGAACTAGGATATCATAGACTTCTTTCCATTCCTCCTCGGTTAACCCAATTTGTTCCACAAAATTTAAGAAAAGCAATAATCTCCCCCAGTTAACTTCTGTGAAGACTTCTGAATGTAGATTCTTTAACTTGTCGAGCATCGGTCCTTGTACATCAGAGAATTTTCCTTTAAGTGAAGTTATTTCACTTGATGGTGTAACCACTTTTCTCGCTATAAGGCGGTAGACGCAAAACTGGATTTCAAGCCTAGAGAGGGTTAAACCCATGTTTAGTCGAATAATGACAAACACAAACTGACTCAGAATTATCTAATGTGCACATTTATTATTTCAGAAACAGACTTTAGTTTTAATTTCATTAATCACATAATCAAGTTCCATCAGTTCTTCTTCTTTTCTAACAACATTCCCGGGACATTTTACTTCTATTAGGTCAACTTTCATATCCTCATCACAAGTTTTCACAGCATTACTCTCTTCTCCACAGGGACCATAGTAAAGAGCATGTAGAATGCGCTCTTGTAGCTGTTTCGATTGCACAAGCTCACCAAAGCTATCCAACTCAAGGGAAGTGAGGTACACGCTGGTCCAAGGCAGCTTTGGTAGTTCGGAAACGTAGGCTTCCCACGATTTTCCCAGCTTGAAACCAAGCACACTGCAAATGCTGTCAGCTGCTTTTAGTACCTCATTCAAGTTGATTTTATCTCTAACATCATCGTGGTAGTAGAACCAGCCATCTTCACTATCCATCATAAGACAAGAGTGTTGTCTTTGACTCGGGTGGTTGATAGCACAACCATTGCAACGATTTATTTTTTCTTCTTCAATCATTGCGTCTAGCATGGCGGCATACGTTAGCTGGAACACATGCCCAACAAGACTTGCTATCTTCTGCCTTTGAATTTGTTGCACTTCGTCTACTGTCAGGAGGGGTTTAGGAGTCAAATCGACTTGAACGTTTGGAACCATCACAATTTGTGAATGATGCACTTGGCCGCTATTGCGTTTTTATACACTTAAGGACAATGGCTATAGGCTATGACATCATGTATCCAAAAATAACTTCAAAAACCTGTCAAACCGGTGATACCGCCCATGACTGCCATAAGTTAAAAATAGAGCATGACATCATTGATCAACCTGTCAAACCAGTTCATAACCTGTTCGTAAGACTAAACTTAAATATGACGTCATCCTAGAATGAGTTAAAAATAGAGCATGACATCATTGATCAACCTGTCAAACCAGTTCATAACCTGTTGGTAAGACTAAAATAAAATATGACGTCATCCTATAATGAGTAATCAAGACAATAGGCGGTGACGTCATCGTCGTTAATTTATGCCACCGCGTATTAATGAGAAACCACCGCGTTAAAAACAGAGCATGACATCATTGATCAACCTGTCAAACCAGTTCATAACCTGTTGGTAAGACTAAACTTAAATATGACGTCATCCTATAATGCGTGATCAAGACAATGGGCGGTGACGTCATCGTCGTTAATTTATGCCCCCGCGTATTAATGAGATTCCCCCGCGAAAATCCGGACAAAAACATCCCCCCCTCACTACTAAGGTAAGATTTATCTAAAACGAGCTGGATTTGTCGTAATCCTGTTTAGTGCAATCGACCCTGAACGCAATACTTGTAATGAATTGTAATGTTTCAACTGCGTTGGCGGTGTTAGGGGAACATGAAAAGCACAGCATAAATTGGAGCGTTTGTATCAATAAAACGGTTTCGTGAAAAGAAAAACTATCTTTCTAGACTCCTAAAGGTTTATCACTGTCTTGTTCTTATTTCGAATAGAGAAGAGATTCGATCTTAATATTTTGCCAGTATGTTGCTGTTTGCAAACTGAAATGTTTCTAAAGCACGTATATTGCAGAAATTCTTGTAAGCACAGTCATTCCGAACAGCCAATAGCTTAGTTGCTAATTTTCCGTTCACAGTTAAAATGAAATATACTAAAATCTGTTTATTTCCTTGTCATGAAAAATTTTCTTCTTCGTACGAGTTGCTTCCTGGTGTTTTTTTACTTCAAATTTAGCTAATCATATAAAAGCACAATGTAGATTATCTGAACCAGACCTACGAAAGATTTAGTCTTTAAGTTTCATTCGGTTTTGTTTGTTGGTTTGTTTATTTTCTTCTTTAGGCTGTTGATGGGAAGGGCGGGGAGTGAGGAGTGGTTTCACTAAAACTATTTTAAAAGCTTTGTATCCCTACCCCCTTTACGAGTAGTTTTCACAAGCGCAAGATAATACGACATAAACCTCTTTATTTATAATCCGTCCTTGGTCGAGAGAGTAAAGAACTACATTGTTAATTCTCTTTCAAATTTCATGGTAATTTTTGGCAAGTAATTTCTGATTTTATTGAAATTTTTTAAACAGAACCCCAACATCTGCCCGCTTGGATCACCCGGCCTTCCTGGAAGGAATGGTGTGAACGGAAATAACGGGTTACCAGGCCGCGACGGACGTGATGGGGCCAAAGGACTACAGGGCGTGGCAGGTCCCCCTGGGCCACGTGGTTTTAAGGGACAAGTAGGCCGAGATGGTGCTAAAGGAGACAAGGGCGTGGCAGGTAGCCCCGGACCACGTGGTGGAAAGGGAGAGACTGGAGCGAGTGGTAAAAACACTGTTCAAAAGAATTGGAAGCAATGTGCATGGAAAAAACATGACAGGAGGGACATTGGCCTGATAAAGGTGAGTCTAGTCTTCATCATTGAAGGCCTAGGTAACAGCACGAGAACGTGCCGCAGTTTGGAAGTACTAAATTTTTCAAAAGTTCCTCTAATAGACCAGTAAAATAGCTTACGGTTGAATTGCAAACTTGCAAAGCGCCTCAATAGAAAGTTATATATTGTTGTTTTTCATGTTGTTTCTGTTGTTGCAGGATTGCCAGTTTACTAAACACAAGGACGACACAGCTCTTCGCGTTGTTTTTCAAGGCACCATCTACTTGGGAGATTGCGGCAGCTGCTGTAAGCGATGGTTCATTACCTTCAATGGCGCGGAGTGCAGCGGTCCAATGCCTATTGACGCAGCACTGTGGATCAGAAGTAATGGTGAAGACAACCACAGACCGGGGGTAATAGAAGGCTACTGTGACAACATTCGCAAGGGGAAAATTCGTGTGGCAATCAACATTGGCAACTGTGCTGGATATGGAAACTCTAATGGCCATACAGGCTGGATGTCGGTGTCTCGTTTAATTATTGAAGAAGTCCCTCGTTCCCAGTAGGAAGGCAGGAACATGCAACAGTTTTTTTTTTAGAACTGACTAGAAGCATTATACGTGGGTGCTTATAGTTTTCATATCGTTATCAGTAAACTGAAAGGTTTTTTAAGCGTGGGTTAGCTGTTTCACAACCGTCATGTTAAACGGGAGGCCATCGTACGCGGTGTTCTTTAAGATTTAATAAACATTTCTTTAATTATTCAGCTTGTCGTTCATTTTTACTCTTTCTTTGTTTTTGTTTTCTGTTTGTTTATTGTTGTTATTGTTGTTGTTGTGGTTGTTGTTGTTGATGATGTTTCTTTTGCTCTTATCGAATTCCTTGATTACTAGAAACGAAACAAAGACTGTCAGCATTCTTTAGCAATTCCAATCACTAGGTTAACTTTGCATTGTTTTGTTCAAAACGGTAAGATAAACTTAACATTCTTCCGCATTGGCAATTATCATTCGATTATTACATATTTTACCCAGATTTAAACATTTTTTATATCTATTGACTAACATCGTATCTCACACCGGTTCACACTTGTAAAGAAAAAGCACAAGCATCCCTGAAATAAGCATCAGAAAAACAAAACTGAAAATCTTATCTATCTTTGTGCTCTTGCTTATCCCACACCGATCCACAAGTGATTTTTCTTACACTTGTGCCTGCGCTTATCGCACGAGTATGAACCAGGCTTTAGAGCCGGGGCACAAAACCAAGGGTGTTTCTCTTTTAGGACGTTCCTGATCCGTGTTCGTTGGGTTTGTTGTTCCGTTCTAGTCTATCTCCTCTGCATAGTCAGTTGATGACTATAGCCTATTCTTTTTCATAGAATCACATTCTTTTTATTTCGAACGTTTTAGTTATAACCTGATAGTTATACAAACTGAAGATAGATTCAATTCAATTGAATTAAAATTAAAACATCTTAATGATTCACTAGTTATAAGGATATTTGTAAATTGACCCATGATCACCTGTTGCTTCAGTGGTACCCAAAAAGATTCTAATTCCCTAGATTTATATTCTTGAAGATCTTTTGGAAATGGATTTAACCTTTAATGGTTTTCGATGACCCTAAATACGAATATGGCGGAAGGATCGAACAAAAAGGCTGTAAGGGTGTGTGCTGAAGTGAACACAAGCGATGGGTTAATCAAACCTTACCATCTTAGAAGTGGTTTCTCTGTTGGAAAATTATATGCTTCTCTTCATATGCAACTTAAAGAGAAGCTGGATCTTAAGGGCTTTGAGAGTTTTTAATTTGGTCTACTTCGTCCCCAAACGCCCGCTCATAAGCAGAAATGACAAATTAATGACCGCGAAGAACTTGTTCTCATTGCCATTTAATATTCCCGTTTGATTTTGGAAGAGAAAATAAATTTTCAAGGAGAAAGAAGTTTCGCTTCGACTTCGCAATTCTTCCAAACTCTGTCGTTGTTTTGCTGATAATTTGTAAGTGAAGTTTGGGAGGTGTTTGTTTGTTTGTTTGTTTGTTTGTATGTTTGTTAGGAAAAAGTAGCGATATTAAGTTAATGTGGTAGACCTGTATTGTGCTGAATGTCTCAACTGAACAGTGTGCTTTGGAACACATACTCCGCGTTTGCTCGTCATCACCTGGCTAAGATGCACAATGGTCTGGTCATTTTCTAATTTTATCAATTCCCATTCTGAGATTGTGTTGGCTTTTAGTCAAGACTGTGCTAAAATTGGTCAAAATTATGATGAAGCACTTTAACAAATAAATGGAATGCACTTACAAGTAACGCATGCATGGCTATCTTTACTTATTAAATTATCAGCCTCGGATATTGCATTTCTAGCGTTCTGATTGGTTCACTAAATCTCGGTTATCAGCTCATATACCGTAGTTTGACCTTATATGGAAAACGAATGCTTCAGGTGTCGCTAAGCTAATTTTTTTTTTCGGCGGGAAGCAAAAGGTTCTTCGGAAAAAATGTAGAAAAAAAAGGAAAAGAAAGAAATTCCAAACAATGCCATCTCAATATAACAACAAGAAAAGCCACAAAGTTCGGTATGACACTATTTAATGGTACGTATCTCTGAAGTTTCCTTTAAAATCTTCAAAATTGCAAGATTTTACGATTTTTTAGATCACATAACAACAATAATATAAACAACCGGTTACCTTCAAAAATTTCAGGATGGCTTGCAAATCCTGGCGGTAAGAGGTTAAAACCAATCGAAGAAATTTCTCAGGAAGAGCTCGATGCCTGCCTTTATGTTTTTACGAATTTACGAGGACTTCAGATGATTCATCTATGAAATCCGTACGAGCGGCGGCCATCATGTTCGTTTCCGTCGCTCGGCACCACTCAGCAAAACATTTGCACTAATGTGCACAGCTCTTACGCTTCTCAAATAAGCTTGAAGTTTAAAAACTTGCACTGAATGCTTGTCTCAGTAAGGTTGTACCTCGTACACTTGGATTTGCCAGAGGTGTTTTAAATCGTCCGCGAGGAATTCAGTTCAGCATGAAAAAACCCGTCCTTGCCCTGATCTCTTCCTTCGCTCGGCACCACACAGCAGAACATTTTCTCAAATGTGCACAACTATTGCGCTTCTCGATGAGCTTGAACTCCAAAAGCACTTGAATGCTAGTCTCAGAAAGGTTATAATTCGTACAATTAAACGTTTCTTGAATTTTAGATGTCCGACTGTGTCCGATTTTCTTCGCTTTTGATTTTTCATTCAACTCCGTTTGCAAAGAGCTGCGCGTGTCATGTGATCATTAGGTTTCGCGCGCTTTGGTCGGAGGTTGCCTCAACATCCGGTCGTTTTAATTTGAAAGAAATTTTTTCTTAAAATATAAAAATTCAGTAAACTTCAACAGCAATGTCCAAACGCGGAGAATTTAATAAAACAATTATTCCATTCACGCTTGTTGGATATGAGATTAGTTATAGCCAACTCGGCGTTGGCTATTTACCATCTCATATCCAACGCGCGCTCATGGAATAATTGTTAAATATTTTTATTACATTCTTTTTACATACTTTGACGAAATGTTTACGTCCTTTTATATTTAGGGTATCACCTTACCGCGTTTCTTACAAGACGCTTTGAGGGTCTTGTCCTTTGACTCCATTTCGTTGTATCTCATGTTTATCTCACATGTCAACCCATTCCGGATCCGTCGCCCCAACATGGATGGTCGTAGCCTTATCTTAGGCCAACTTGGGTTAACAAATAACAGAGAAACATTATTTGATAGAGCAAGTATTTACAGTTCAGTAAAGCAATCAAATGTCGTATATTTAACATAGTCAACATAGCACTTGCCAGGCCTATCTGTTGTTGCACGCCCAAGTTGCCTTCTGTATCTCTACAAGAGCTTCACTTGGGCTGCGGAAAATCTGATCACATTTCAATCATAAACCTGAAGACAGAAATCTTAGAAGTAATAATATATTGACAGCGCAGTTATACACTTCCTTCCTCGCTAAGACGACAGTGCCGTTTCTGTTGAGCTTTGGTCTCTTCAAAGTAGCATTTTCTTTCTTCTTCGTCACAAGCAGACAGACGGTGTTGGCAGAAAAAGCTCAATTTCGTTTGTTAGCTGACGAAAGGAAAAAATGTTTGGAACAATCAGCACAGTGTCTCTGTTGGTGTGGGTTTTGACGACTTCTCTCTACAAGCCAATTGATGCAGGAAATGAGACGGCTTCCACGATAAAGGTAGGAACTCAAAACCATAGAATTGATCAAAATCTAGTGCAATCGTCAAGGGATGACTGCTAATATCGTAATGTGCTAGAGTATTGTCAGGAGCTCAACAAAAATACTTGAATGATCTCTTGGAATGAATAAAAGAAGGCGAATAAGGAAAAGACTATTCACTGATAACATTTCTTGTTAGAACGAAGAGCCAAAGAGTCGTAAGATAAAATGTCTTACGTTTCTAGACTCCATACTGTAGTTATGGTTTTAGTTTACAGCGATCAAGACAAAGCATGGTCACGTACTTTAAAAGGAAAGGCAGAGGACTTCA
Source organism: Pavona decussata (assembly GCF_977016875.1). NCBI lineage: Eukaryota > Metazoa > Cnidaria > Anthozoa > Scleractinia > Agariciidae > Pavona > Pavona decussata. The sequence continues at coordinate 3,301,531 of NW_028145434.1, read as the reverse complement.
TAGCCTGTAGTTTGATTTCCACATTACTTTAGGGTTTCCATATAACCTTGGTTTCAAGTACACAAAAGTGGACACTGGAGTTGAATTACAGGAAGACCATTATTATTAAGCTTTAAATTTTAGTAAAATACCAGCATAAATTGTGATTTCGAGTTTTTATTGTCATTTTTGCTTTTATAAATTGGAAATAGTTTGTAAATAGTTCCTGAAAAACCTCACGAGGATGTTACTATTAAAGTTATTTATTTATTTATTTATTTATTTATTTATTATTCAAATGAATTTATCAGGTATCGAACGCGGGTGCTGAAGCCTCCTTCCTCCCACCAAAAGGGCACTGTTATTATTGTTCGGTTTTCGTTCGTTGGAAGAAGCCGTAGCGAGGTGAAAGCACTTGGTAGCGGCCATGAATGATTTATTTCAGTTTTTCAACCAAACAAATCCGATCAAGTTTTCTTAGCTTTTGACACAAGTAATGTCATGTTGTTTCTTGTAAGTAACGAAAGTTCACCTTTAGGAATTTCCTTTGTAGCTGTAGCATGCACTTGATTTCCAAGTATTTTTGGCACAAACAATCCGGCTTAAAAAGTCAAACTCCAAAGAACCTGAAAGAAGTCGTTGTTGTCGCGGCACAAAATGATGAAACCAACTAAATGTAGAAATGGCGTGCTCAGCCAATTAGGAGCAAGCATTTTCGCCGCTCGACCAATCAGGGGGAACTAATTTTGCCCTCGGTGAAAGGAAAATGAATAAAAAAATGCCCTCTGTTTCGACCAATCAGCTTTTAGTAATTTTGCCCTCTATGTTATAAGGTAAGTAACATGACAGCGTGTTATATCTATATACAGTGGAAAACCGATTTTTCGCACCTCCAAGGGAAACTTAATTTGGTTCAAAAACTCGAGAGTTCCAAAAATCAAGGGTAAATATCTGACGGAAGCAAATTCAAGTTCAACAACTTTTGGTTCGAAGAAATGCGGGGAGTTTCAAAAAAATCGACATAACCCAGAATGCTATTGTCTTTCGCGACATGTACTTCCAGTGCCCGGGATTGGACAAATCGGCATTCCACCAGGCGCGTAGGAGGGGGGGGTTCGAGGGGTTCGAACGAACCCCCTTTACAGATCAGTAATGGCGGAAGAAAAAGCACTTAATGAGGAGGTTGAACAACTACATGAGGTGTACCATGCGAGAGAGTAGAATGTCCGCCCTGGTTCTAGTAAGTAAATATAATAAATGCATATCAAATATGATATGCCTGTCAATCTTGACGAGATAGTCAATTTGTTCGAAGGCCTACACCCGAGAATGATGCAGTTTACCAGCTTGGTGTATGACTATCAGTAGATCGAATAGCTATCAGAACTCGACAGGGTGCGGAATGTACATTGAACTTTCTTGTTTAAGTTGAAACAATTATAAAACAAATTTGTGATTTGCCTAAAATGGGTCTCAAAATGCTAGATTTTCAAAAATTTTCGGGGGAGCAAGCCCCCGGACCCCCTTAGTAAGAGCGCCTCCGGCACTCAGCAAGATTTGGGGCTCAACGAACACCCCTATCTAACCCTTACCTACGCGCCTGTCCACGGTATGTCCAAATTAGTTGAATGAAACTTGAACAACTCATACGTACTTGTTGGGTAGCAATTTTAGTCTTTGGGTCCTTTTTGGCGTTCTTCAAAAATGACTTAATAATTGAAGTGAGACTTTTGTGTCGGCGGGCCGTTTGTCTGCTTTCATTTTTACACAGAGATGTCTTTGTCGGTTGTTTGTTTGTTTGTCATTTGGTTTTCGTTATCGCTGTCAATATTAATATCACGGGTGGTGATCTTTTTAAAAAGCTGTAGTTTTCTTTTCTGAATCAAAACGTCGGACGAAAACATTGCCGTGAGAGGCTTTGTCGAGGAAGGAAAGCGAGTGGTGAAATGCTAAAATGGCTATTTAAGTGCTGTACAACCACGATTAGCACTAACAACAGGGGTTTCCTCTTCAATAAATGTACATATTTTATGAACAAGAGACTGTAATTCAGTTTCCTACAAATAACGTCTTTGCCCGTAACTTGATGATGCAATATCCTATAGGCATTTGATGTTCAAAAAGAAAATTCTGTCGTTATATAGCGCATGACGCCTTTAAAACTCTTATTTATTTATTTATTTATTTATTTATTTATTTATTTATTTATTTATTTATTTATTATCCGATTTCAATAAACTTCGATCTCACAAAACCATATTAGGTGCCTACAAAACTAACCTGGTCTTCCTGGTTGTAATGGTGTTTGACGTTCATGTTTTTAAACCTGGTTTAGCTAAACATGTATTTAAAATTGGTGTTGATGGGGCACAAGACGCTTAACGCCCCCTTCACGAACAGGCTTTACGAGCCCCGTTTATTTGACTAAATTCGCCCATGGAGGAAAGACGAAAGGAGGACTACATTAAGAAATTTTATTTGAAACTATTTGAGCTTTCAGCGTACGATTTCATACATGTCATATTTCAGGCTAATTTTGTGGCCTTTGATTTCTAATCATGTTGTGTTTTTATCTCACAGAACCCTAACATCTGTCCGCAAGGATCACCCGGCCTTCCGGGGAGTAATGGCCGGTGAACGGACATAACGGGTTACCAGGCCGCGACGGACGTGATGGGGCCAAAGGACAGCAGGGCGTGGCAGGTCCCCCTGGACCACGTGGTTTTAAGGGAGAAGTAGGCCGAGATGGTGCTAAAGGAGACAAGGGCGTGGCAGGTAGCCCCGGACCACGTAGTAGTACTTTTCAAAAGAATTGGAAGCAATGTGCGTGGAAAATATATGACGGTCGGGATATTGGCCTGATAAAGGTGAGTCTTATAAGTCTTCGTTCAAGGCCTTGGCAACAGAACAAGAACGTGTCGCAGTTTGGGGGAACTACTGAATTATTCGAAAGTTCCTAGGATAGATTAATGTGTTCATACACGTAAAAATTCCTATCCTTGCACATAAAGAGCATTGCATTGCAAAGCGCCTCAATGGAAAATTGTTGTTGTTTATGTTGTTTCTGTTGTTGCAGGACTGCCAGTTCACTAAACACAGGGAGGACACTGCTCTTCGCGTTGTCTTTCAAGGCAACATCCGCTCGACAGGTTGCGCCTTCTGCTGTAAGCGATGGTTCATCACCTTCAATGGCGCCGAGTGCAGCGGTCCAATGCCTATTGACGCTGCGCTCTGGATTAGAAATAGTGATGAAGACAACCATAGACCGGGGGCAATAGAAGGCTACTGTGACAACATTCACAAGGGGAAAATTCGTGTGGGAATCAACATCGGCAACTGTCCTGGATATGGAAACTCTGGTGGGGATACAGGCTGGATGTCGGTGTCTCGTTTGATTATTGAAGAAGTTCCTCGTTCCCAGTAGCAAGGCAGGAAAATGCAACCGCATTTTGAACTGAATAGAAGAATTATACATGGGCCGGGTGTCTATATGTTTTCATAGCAAGCTCTTCCGTTTACATTAGGGGCTCAGCTGAAGCTGGAAGATTTTTTAATTGTGGATCGGCTTTTTACGCAACCGTTAAGTTAAACAGGAAGCTTATGTACGTGGTTTTTCTTTAAGGTTTAATAAACATTCCTTTAAATGTTTAGCGTGTCTCTCATTTTTACTGTTTCTTTGTTTTTTCTCTGAACTAACTAATCTGTGATAATGAAACTAAAAATCCTTAATGCTTGGAAGAGAAACGATACTCTTTGCGCTCGTATTTTGTTGCATTGCACTTGTCATTGATACTAGCTGTACTCCCGAAATTCAAATCACATTTTTCAGTAGCGCCTTTTTCGTTTTTTTATTTTTCTTCTTTTTCTTTTGAGTTCCTCAATTTCAAGAAACAAAGTGTGCCAGCAATCATTAGCAAATCCAATCACTCGGTTAACTTTGCCAATTTTCACTCCAGAGATAAACTGTAAACGTAACATTCTTCCACATCGGCAAGTTAAACTAAAACATTTGAGATTCGTTCAAGTATCCCTATAAGCCCATGCGCAATGACATTCCCACTGTGTGATAAGAACAAGCACTAGGCGACATGCGCATGCGCAGCTCTGCTGAGTTCTTCCTCCTATGCGCAGCTTATCTTACACCGGTTCACACTTGTGAAATAGTCAAAAGCATCCCTGAAAAAAAAGCATAAGCACATGCATCACAAAACGAAAATGGGGTCTTTTCTTATGCTTCTGCTGTTGCTTATCCCTTACAGATCCGCATGTGGTTTTCTTACTCTTATGTCTGCGCTTATCGCACGACTATGAACCAGGCTTTAGGGCCGGGGCACAAAACTAAGGGTGTTTCACCTTTGGGACTTTTTCGATCTGTGTATGTGGACTCGGAGGATTGGTTGGTCGGGTGCTGCTGTTCCTGTTCCATCTGCATCGTCAATTCTTCAGTTTTTCTCTCAGAGTGTTACTTGATGATTATAGTTATTTCCTTTTCATAGAGCCCCATTCTTGTTTCTTTCTTTTTTACACAAAATCTGATAGTCTACAAAGAAAATAGATTCAATTAAACTGAATCGAAATTATAAGAAACTTCTTTTAACACTAGGTATAAGGATACTCGTAGATTGACACAATTTTTCCTATTGCCGCTCCTGATACCGTAACTATTCACAAAGATTCTAATTCCTAAGATCTATATTCAGATGTTTTGAAAATAAATTTGGGCTTATCCTCAAATGGTGTTGCATTACCCTAAATACGAATATGGCACAAGGTTTTACAAGAAGCCTCTAAGCGGTAGGAGCTGACGTGAACTCAAAGGATGGGTTAATCAAATCTTACCATCCTGGACGTGGTTTTTCTGAGGAAAATTTATGTTTCTCGAATGATCCAGCTCACCTTAAGGTAAGCTGGATCATCAAGGCTTTGAGTTTGGTCTGCTTCGTTCCCAGCCGCCTGCTTACCGAGGACGGAAACGACGAATTAATGACCGCAAAGGTTTTCGTCCATATTGCCATTTTAATAGTTAATATTTTCACTTGATTTAGGAAGACAAAAGCTTTTCCAGGAGACAGAAGTTTCACTTTGACTTGACAATTTCAGTAAATAGCTGTTGCTGTAATGTGGTAGATCCGTATTGTGCTGAACGTCTCAAATGACCAGTGTTCTTTTGATCCCATACTCCGCGTTTGATCGTCATCACAATTTCATGAACTCCCATTCTGAGGTTTTCTTGGATTTTAGTCAAGACTATGTCAAAACCAGTATGATGAAGCAATTTAATCTGAAATACGTGGAGTGCACTTACGAGAAACACATGCATGCATGGCTATCTTTTATATAGTGTATTTTCAATACATTTTGTTTACATATTTTTGACGAAATTTTTACATACTTTATATATTTAGGGTGCCATCCTAGTGTGTTTTTTAGGGGGAGGGGTTGTCCTTTGGCTCTAACTTTTAACTTCTGAACTGTAAGTCTGAAACGCAAATTTAGTGTTTTTGTAGGTTATAACTTTTTTTCCCGATATTTGGTAACTTCACATTTGAATGCGATATTCTGAACAGACAAAATCCTAGTTTTTTGACCAATACACTATAGGAAAGCTATCGACAAAAGCATATTAAATGCATACGCGCGCGTCATGAGAAGTTTTAATTTCCCAAAACAAGCCGCCATTTTGAATGAAAGCAGCCCACGGGCTGAAAAGAGACGTTTTTGAAACTGTAAAGAAATCTTTTAATAATTGTGTTTGTTTCGTTGAACTATGACTGGTTAAAGTCTCAGGATATGTATTTTTCCCATTTTCGTTATGCTTTATTTGTCTTGTACTTTTGAGTAAAGACGCGTCTTCGCCTTCAGTGTGTTTCGCGACTGTAAGGACATGGCAATACCGTTATGTTGAAGGTTTTGTCGCGTCAAAACGGTCAGTTGCATCATAGAAAATCTACTTTCAAAAGCCGTTTTGAAATTAACCGTATTATTTATTCCAAAAGTATCGGAGCATGAACATTCTTTTAATATCTCAAACCAGAGGCGTTTGCAGAACTATTGTGTCAAGGCACGAGTGAGTGTCATGTTTAACTGTGATTTTTGCAAATCAGGCAAGTTTCTTTTATGTTTTAGTGTTTTATCTTAAAAGTAGGTACCTTGTTTAACACTTTGACCGCATTCCACTCATACGCCCATTTTTATAATATAAACACTTTTGTTTTTATATTTAATCACCGTATATTTGACCATCACGATTGATCGACCATGTGTAATACAGGTCAATATCAAGAAACAGGCCTCTGCCTGCACGTGACTTGACACGGGTGATATTAAAGAACAAGTGAATCTACCTCAGTCTACGTTAGTTTATACTATAGTTGTGTTGCTAACGTTCCCAATCAGCATTCAACAAGAGCAGCGGTTTTATTTTCTGTATGGTCGCAGACGCCAGAGAGAAGCTACATTCCCGTCCGTGGCAGCACTTGTCTTGGTGAGCTGAATCGTTAATTGTCAACCATGCTTCAGTGCATTAAAAAAACCCTTCCTTGATTCAGAAGCACGTACAGATTTCACGGTTGTAAGCAACGCGTTTAGACGAGCAACTTGAAAAAGCTTATTTAATTTCCTTATCAATCTGTCCATTTCCATCCTTTGGTTATAAGTCTGACGGTTTTATGGTCCCTTGGGTTTTGTTTCTAGTTGTTCAGTTATAACAGTGGAATAGCTTATTTAACTTTTCGACATAGAAGAGCTGTTTGGTTTCACGAGCCTTGAAGCTGACGAGGCACATTCATTTCCTTAGAAACTACATTGCGGTTTTACCTGAGGTTTCTTTACTTAGTAACTCTGAGTGGAATCCCAAAAAGTGAAGCCAGCCTTGGACAACTTCAACTCAACTTAATTATTCAGCTATTAATAATAGATGTAGAACAATAATTGAAAGTTCTATTATACAAAACCACTCATCAAAAGAACCGCAGCCCCTTCATGGGAGCTCAAAGCACTAGAAATTTCAAACTGTTTAGTTATAAAAAAAAACAAGAAACTGAGTCAGCGGGAGGCAAAACACTTCGGGTCATTTCTCATTTTAGAATGAAAAAGAAAGAATGCGTCCAATCCTTATTAACGAAATCCATAAGGCATATTGCACTTGCGGAGTTTGATGTAGATAAAAGTACAGTGACCCGACTGCTTGGACGCGTCTGATATAGCTCTGAAACCCCCGAGGTAAATTAAAGAAAAAAAAAACGTTTGACCTGCAGGGGATAAGAAACCGGGACCGCATTTGATACCATTGTTTTCAAGTTTTATTGGAAGCTATAAAATACCAAAGCAGAATATACCTTTTGTTAAATTTCTAAATCACTTGAATTCCTCCGCGTAATTTTCAGATGTCGGATTTCTCAGGTGGGGTTCTTTTTATTTTTCTGACGCGTATCAAACACAATTTTCTTATCCCTTCGATGACTAGAAACATTGATATCCTTTCTCCATTTGTACAAAGGCGCTGATATTTCACTATAGAAAATTAAAATTTTACATTTTCACGTCAAAAAATAAAAGGCTTCCTCACCGTCGGGCGTCGCTTTTTCACAAACGTGGCGCGCGCGGAGTTGTGGGACTATTGCCTATTCATCTTGTCCTTCCTATCACTCCCCGGCCATGCAGGCACACTCCTATTTTGCCCTTTCTTCCACGACATACAGGATAACACCTTTAATAAGGGCGATGCCTCCTGGGCGACTGGCAGCAAAATATAGTATGTATCTGAGGTGCATGGGTAGGGTACTCTGAGATGTTGGCCAAACGATCTTAACAAATACTAGCCTGCTAGCTGTTCAGCCAGCCTTCATGATCCTTTTTGGGTTTTATTTAGTTTATTGCTGACCTGATCTACAAGAAGATTCAGCTACAAATTACCCTTTTTTTTTATTAATCCGGGTCCGTGTAAAGTTTACAGAAATCACCAGATTAATTCTCAGTTGTATGTTTTGCTTTATACTCCTTTGCACACAACACATCCGAGGTTACAGGGCTTTTCTCGGCTGTCTATTTAATTACGTCGATACTCTGTCTACTATGAAAGGATGGCAAAGACCTGGTAAGTAATATTTTGTCGATAATGCTTTTTTCCAGCCCCAATTGTTTTATCATAAATATCATCTCCAAACTCTACTTTTGCCCCAATCTTCTATCCAATACTTGGCAACTCTTGATCAGCCAATCCCATTTTCTGCGTCTGGCCAATCTTGGCCAATACGGCTTATTCATCCAACCAGCAATGTTTAGGTTTACCTCCGCAACACTTTTGAACTCAAGAATTTGGTTTTATCAGCAGAGTTGATAAGGTAATTTGGACCCGTAAAGAGATTCGAGCGCTGACGTTTCGAACTTTAGCCCTTCGTCAGAACGAAATGACAGTTTGAAATCAAGTTGGGCCTGCACTACATTTTCATTAAAAGCGCGACAGTGGCGACTAAAAAAACAACTGATTATTCCACGTAGACTAAACAAAACATATAGATAATCAGATCAATTCAATGAAGAAGTTATGTCATTTGGGTCTACAGTTCACTCGAATATAGACTTTGCATGAGAAAATCTCACTTTTTTTCAAGCCTGTTCTATTCATAGAATTATAAAATAAAAGCATTATACTGATTTCTGCAAAAGAAAACATACTAACAGCAAGAAAAAGGAAATACTTGGAGAGATTTGCCAGAATTGATGTAATTAGGTTTTAGAAGCTTGCTTGCTTTCAAAACTAAATTTAAGGGCCAACGGGGCCAGATTCACGAAGACATCATCCTAAGTTAAGATGTATCCCAAGAATTGTTTGTGAACAAGAGTGTGCTGTTATTCCAATAAATAAATAAATAAATAGCCCTTTGTTAAGAGACAATGATTAAGATAAATCTTAACTTAGAGGACTTCGTGACCCAGTGAATCTTGTCCCAGCTAACATTTCAAATGGCCTTGTAACAACACCGCAGGTGGTCCATGCACGTGCTAAAGCCGACTGTACTCCGCTGGCCCTCTATTGATTGATAAGTCATGTGCATGTACAGGCACGACATGGACGCGATTTTCTACTTGAGAGAAATCGTAAATCATTCGGTGACCGTCAAGTTCTGTTGAAGGGCACCAAATTATTCAACATTTAAAGAAGACAAGAAAACCTTCAAAACGAGATCAAACCTTGGATGGAAGATCCGCATCCACGGCGCAACAGGTAAGAAACTCGTTATCGGCTTATGGGCGATTAACACTAACCCAGTAAACAGTGACTGAAGGCAGGTGAATCTAAACAATTCTACGTATTAAATGAATGGTCATATGCAGTTTTGTATACAGAAAACATTTTTGTTGAGATGCTCGATTTCAAATTGCTCGTTAACTAGAAATATTCGTCGAGTGTTTACCAGTTACTATACCAAGTGTATAACGCGAGTATAAAGTCTCCAGAGTCCGATACAAAACCGCTGAGGTCAAATGAATGATTAATTTATCTTTCCCAACAGGGCTCTTCACCATTCATCTGAAAGCTTTATCCTTTTCCTCTTTCTTATCCTACTGTTTATATTTAAACACTAACGAAATTAAGATTGTTTATTTGTGTTGGTGTTTGTTTGCTTGCCGTTGCGTGCTTTGGGGCATTCGTGTTGCTAACTAAACTGATAAGAAAAGCCTGGCCATAAGCAAAACCTTACACTTGACGGAGTCGTTACAAGGTCGGAAAACTCGTACATTAGGATTTCAACAGCTGCATAAAAAAAATTACGAAGTAACGAATTCATGATAAAATCATTTTGTGACCTGCAAATGGGCGTTTAATGAACTCGAGTGTCAAGACTTACACGATGGCGCCATTTCACGCTGTTAAAATAACCTATTAAAACGCCTCTCGTAACAAGGTGGCCTTTCAGAAACGCCGCTTTGAAAAGATGAATGTGTAAGATTGACCCAGTAAATTTGCTCTGAATTTAAACGAATGGGTCGATTAGTTACACTGTTGCAATAATGACTCGAGCCCACGAACACTATCAGTGGACCTTTTTAACTTGTGCCGGGAGCTAAACATTGGTCAAAAACATGAAATCTTGAATTGGGCCGGAATGAAATCCTAAAGTGCGATCATTTAAATGAAAGAAACCGGCCGTTCAGTAGTATTTTACTTTCAATTCGAGTATTTGGATCAAATACTGTAGTATGGCCCGTTACGTAACAGTGAAGTCTCGGTATTTTTTGTTATGATCTGATTTTGACTCCTCGTCACTAGCTGAAATTACCCTTTGGACTGTAAATATATAAGTGAATGACTTCATTTGTCGATTTTCTTTATTTGTTAGCTAATATGGATGTTACCTGATACGATAAAGTATGCCGGACTTCGTCATCGGAAAGAAGTAAGCGCTATTTCTTCACTTCCGTTGCCCCCAACACTTCACAAGCCAGTCGGAAAAATCCGCTTGATTTAGAACTTTAATCACAAAATACAACAGAAAAAATCGGTTTAAACAAACAAAATCTTGAACTTATATTTACGTCTGTTGCCATGAAAACACTATTTTTACACCGACGGCTGGTTTTCTGAGTCTTTCCTGATGGATTTCATCCGGCGATCGGTGCAACTTTTGAAGTGTTCGAAAAAGGGAAAGTCGGGACATGATTTATTAGTCACAGCAAAGGCACCCACAATTTTTTTCCGCCTAAATTCGCGTTGGAGGAAACGAAACATACTTTTCTCATTGTAACACAAGACACATGTACAATGACTTGACAAGAATGGAATTATTTACGGTGGAGATGTTTGTAAAATTCAGAAGAATAGATGTAGTAAGGGTGTAAACCGCAGTGACTGTGCTATTGAAAACAACAACAGGTTCCACTTCACTCGACACATGGAACAAACGTGGCAAAGCGGAGTTCTTAACGACTTTCACGCTTACATGATATTCTAATTCAATAATTAGTTCTTTTACTTAAAGACTTATCACGGATCCATCTGGGCCTAAAGCTTTTTGCATAATTAGACAACAACGTCCGCGTAGGGAAAGGATTAAAATCTTGGGCTTTACAATTCTGAATGGCATCTTTTGTTGACATCTCGGCATTGTTGGTTACTTAGCTTTTAATTAGCTCACTCCAAAGAAGGTTCTTTTAGTTAATCTTCTGCTTTTGTAGAGTTTATTATGAGTCCGAGGCTTAAGGGACGTCATCTCAATTTAAATGCTGTCATGGGAGAAATGACAAATTGCTATTTATTATTTGCAGTCGCCTGAACCACCATAAAAGAGATTAAGTTATTTAAGTCAACACTTCTCGGAATACAGGACTTGTGAAATAGAATGATGTTTGATGTTTGTGAAAAAAAAGAAGTTACTTTTTACATGAGTAAGTATTGAAGGTATGCTTGCCCAATTCTTTAGAAAGATTATTTGCGGGAAGTGGTAAATACCTAAACAAAAAGTTTAGCGACAATCAGGCGGTTGTCTTCAAGGGACAATCAACCTTTGAACAATGAGAAACTTTTGACCAATGAGATTGATGATGCTATCTAAGGAGGTCTGCGGGATAATACAATCACCCTGACATTTGAATTCTCGATGAAATGATACATACTTGAATACAATAGTTATGATTTAATTGTAGGATATGACGTGAGTGTATCAAACCAGCATCAATAGGGTCAACAAAGAACGAAGTTGCTTGGGTTTTCGCCTTGTTGTACATTTGCGTACACATAACAAAACAAATTGCGTGATAACCAAACTTTCCCGCAAGATACGCAAACCAGACAAGTGTAAATCTATATCCTGGCTATTATTACATCAGTTTAGAAACTTTATACTCGCGCAGTGGGACGTAAACACGAGATGTAGATAAATATTGACTGTTCCTGCCTACGTTGTTCTTCTGGAGCTAGACACATTCAGGTGAGCTCTTGTCACATACGTTCAAGTTGTGAATCTCTGGGCGTATTTGCTGGGCTCGGGCAGGGCTCGAGAGATTTCTATTGACAAATCATTAAGCACATTTTAATCGTGTCATCGTTACCTCCCACAGGCCTGTGTACAAAGTAATGCAAATGTCCAACAGGAATTTGTAAGCCTTGTTGTCGTCTGAGTCAAAGTTGAAAATGGCCTCCACGTACAAGGAAAACGGCTCTAATATAAACATCTCGAGCGGCGTTAAAGCTAAGCTTCAAAAATGGATGGGAAAGGCTAACGCAAACGTTCGCGATAAGCGTGTCGGCAAAGAAATCACTGCGGAAACGACGGATTACGAGTCTTCAAAAATTAAAGTCACGAATACTCTGTCGCCGGAACATTCACGGTCGCGCAGCACGCCGATTCCTATGCCGGGCACGGAAAAGAAGCTCAAAAAGCTAAGGAGAGGCTCTGTGAATTTCCCTCCCACTAAAACTTTGAAAGAAGACATCGTGCGTGAGAACGATAAAAATGATTCGTACCCGGAGAATGGAATTCAGCAGGGTTTCATAACTCACAGTGTGCGATTGCATGAGTCATCAAGCGCACCCACTAGTGTCCAACTAAAAAGGCAGCATGCCTTCGACAAATGCGTGGAAAAAACAACTCTTGAAGACCAAACTTGTTGTGTTGGAGTAAAAACTACCGACCGAACGGATGAACCCTTGATAAACGTTATGAACGGTTACAGAATCACACAAGAGGTGCCTGGATCGCGTGTTCGAACAAAACGTAATGTACTCAGTCGTACAAGATCTAAGACGTCTGTTGATTTATCTGGGCAACATGAAAGCCCTGAGAACGGCAGGATGTTCTCTGCTGTAAGCCTCGACAGCATTCCAAACAACGCGCAAGAATTATCGGGACAAATTCAGTCTAGACTGCAAATATGGGTGAAACGCGCATCGCACTTGGCGACCGTGCGCGGTCGCAGGCAAAGTGAAGAATCAGCAAGCTCGACAGATGACAGTACTAACACACCCGATAGTCCGAGATCGCTAACGCCAGGATCAGAGAGCGAGAGTCAAGTAAAGAAGATTAAAGAGCTGGAACTTGCATTGAAAGAACTGGTGGAAAACGTGGGGGTCAGAGGACAGAGTTGTCCTTCAAAGCTACAAGATGCCTGCTCAAATTCGCCGAGTTCGTCAAGTAGAAACAGATCGAGAAACAACTCAGAGAGGCATGGAAGTGATCGTCAACGGAATGGAGAATTTAATGGTAATGAGAAGGATGGTGGAATGGAAAACGTTTCACGAGATGCACAGCAATCCACGTCACAGAAGAGCCGAAACAACAGCTCGAGTTCCGCCGATTCAGACACTGTCATAAAAGTAACAGACGTTTTTGACACTCGCCAAAACGAAAATGATCAAGTAGATCTCGATGACGTTATCTTCATGAAAGCAAGTTATCCGACTCGTGACCAGCCTAATTTCAGCCCACGCGAGCGTAAATCAGTGAGCGAGCGTAATTTACAGGATGTTTTGATATCTGAGACCCTCATTGAGGAAATACCAATTCCGGAGGACAGTGACAACGCGAAAAAGACGACGCCAAAAAATCATGTTAAAAAACAACGCGACGAAACTACTTTGCAACAACGAGTCACTGAAGAATACTCACCCGAAGTCGCAGACAACAAAAATCGTTTAGGCAAGACGGTATCAACAGAGGAACACATTGAAAATGGGAACTCTGTCAAGACTGTGTACGAGAGTAACCTTAGTTCCAAGAATGGAACAGCGAGCAAGCTTGATCGCCCCAGGGTGAAAAGGCGAGCTATGTCTACAGATGCAAATTCTCTAAAGGCTTGCTCTAAACTGGGTGTTCGAGAAAGCATGAGGCAGTATTTAAAGTTTAAAGACGCTGATCTCTCGGCCTTTGCTGTTGAATGTGTTAGGCACGCTAATAAGAAGAAGCAAATAGTGCGGGAGGAGGGGGATCAAGCAACACCAGGAGAACAGGATGCAGAACATACGATTCCGGTAAAGAAAGCTGTGAACATCGAGGACACACAAGCTGTTGGCGCAATGGAGCAGAAACCCGTTGTTGTTATTTCGTCAGAAGATAACGATAAACAAACTGACATGGCAAACGGATTAAGCGAAGCGCCAAAATTGGAATTTGCGCGCTCGAGCGGGTCACCATTGGATAATGAAACCACAGAAGAGATCATTCAGAACGAGATTAGCTCTAATAACGTTTTTGCCCGTACTGCTGAAGAGGCCGATTGGTATGAAAAGGAACAAGTTCTCGCGCCCATGCCAAAAAGAAAAGAGTCCCTGGAACGGTCTTCGAGTAATCCACCGCAGGAAGACAGCAGCACTTCGCAGCGATTGTATAAATTTCCTTCCATGCCGATGTTTTACATACCCAGTGGCAACGAGGTCTCTGATGTAAGGAAACAACAAATTAAAGAGAAGAGAAAGTCCGCAACTTCATTCCCCCATGCACTTAATGAGTTGGTCAACACTGGAAGTGATCCATTTTACCATGGTGATACAAGATCAAGGACAAGAGTAAAATCTGTTTCTTCAATTAGCAGTTCAAATTTATCATCTAGAGATGAAAATGGAAATGAGACATTCGGAAAACCGAAATCCTCACCGCGGCCAAAACTGAAAGGAAGAAAATTCAGTGCGCCGGCAAGATCACACTTGTTCAGCTTGCCTTCAAAAATTCAAGTGGACATTGAAGCCCACATATGAACTTACTGAGCAGGATTAGCAATTAGCCACCAACAGAATGGCTTGTAAGTACTCTTGTTTAAAAAGTGTCTTGAAGGTGGGGGCATTGGAGCTGGAATTAACGTTTTCTTTTTATGAGTAATTGTATTTCCAAACGTTAAGATAGGAAATTGGGTTGCAAAGAACCAGAGCTGAAAAATAGGAATTTAATTCCCTCCACCTTCCTTCAGGATGCTTTTTGAATGGTTTGAGTGAGGAATTTTGTCCCAGGACTAAAAAGATGTAACCACATTGTCGGCATGAGGGAATAGGTCATTAAAACAAATTAATGTTTTGGTCTAGAAATGTTCTTTCTGCGAACGGGCTACTAGAATTCTTTTGATAAAAAAGTTTTATATAGTTTGCAATTATGGATAGAAAAAGAAAAATATATTAGAGAAAAATGAATCTGGACATGCATTGCATGGAATATATATTAAAGGCAGTTTTGTGTGAACGAATCGCTTAATATTTAAGCTAGAATGTAACTAACAAAAGACATCCTTTATTAATATTTGATTGGCATAGATACTGCCCATAACATAAATACTTTGCGTTCTCTAAATACAAACATCATTGACAACCTAGAGAAGTAATTTTCTAACTTCTCTCGCCATAACGAGGAGGCAACCAAGCATGGTGAAATATAAATTGCATATGCAGCTGTCAATTACCTGACATCAAATACTAACATTTAAACTCGTATAAAGTGCCCAGTTACGGCTAGAAATTCAACAATGCATGCCATTCTATATAAATACATATTTTTGTTACAAATGCTTTTTATTTTATACGGTAATAAACCTATATTTTATGATCTTGGAATTAAAGTGTTACGTCCTTGTTAATCCGAAATGTATCGTTAGTTTTATAATCCCGGAACACAAAATTCAACTTTTTTCCCTCTTCTACCTCAACAATCGGGCTTTCAATGCAAACGCGCGCTCGGATTGGTCAAGACCCGTTTGGGCATTTCAGCATGAGACGATAGTGTTGTGGTATCAATGAATGTTTGGTTTATCAACAAAGTTGATAACTAAAGGTAAATTGGACACCTTAAAGAGATTCGAATGCTGACATTAGCCCTTCGTCAGAGCGAATATTCGATTCGCTCCGACGAAGGGATAAAGCTCGAAATGTCAGCACTCGAATCTCTTAAGGGTCGGTGGCCAATTTAGCTTTAGTTATCAACTCTATTGATAAACCAAACATTCGTTTCTACTCCGCACCGACGCAGCACCGCAGTTTTTCAGAAACTGTTAGCCGCCTCCTTATCAATTTGTTGTGGTATCAGTTACCTTGGCAAAATTGGCCCGAACATTTAGAAAGTTTTAAATGTCACCACAATGAAGCGATTATTATCGAAAATAACGCACTACTCGTCTCATTACTTTATTAACTTGTGTCTTGGGTCGTTGCATTTCGTTCTGAATGCCTTCAGTTATACAGCAAAAGCCGTTCCACCCAGGGATCACGCCCTCAATACTCGTTCAGTTCAGTGGATGACATAAAAGTGGTTTCGCCAGCTAAAATTTCAGCTCCTTTTCCACGTTGTGACCAATGAACCATCTTGTTTGTAGAATTCATTGGGTTACGCTTTTAAATTTTGGCAGCTCAACTTTAACCTTGATCTCCCCATAAAAAAAGAAAATTAAATTAGCCATAGAAAATCGCAGCGGAATTGATCTTGATCATGATTTTGTAGTGACGACGCTATTTTCTCTAACCATAAATATAAAGCTGCGCAACATTACTTTTGATTGGCTGTTAGGATTAAGTTGTTCAATGATTTCCGCCCATCCATTCCGAACGTATTGAGACTAAAAGAATCTTTCCGTGACCTTTTGTGTGCTGATGGAAAGTCATTTTGCAACGGGAAACGAGGGATTAAGAATTAATTATACAATGTCCCGAAAAATTGTGTAAATGTTTGAAGAGCTATAAGGACTACAAAGTCACGAAAAATGTTTCTTGTGATCACTGCCAATGCAACCATTTTAAATGGCGGATTAGAAATCGAATTTTTAATTTCCTGCCTGACGAATGTGTTGGCCCTTTTGGGCCAATGTGCTGTGCTTTTCATTTATCACAAGGTGGCTAACCAGAGCCGGTTAAAAAAAAAAAACTCCAATCTACCGGCTGCACGAGTTGAAAGGTACCTTGACGCAATTTGTTTACCTACGGAGCTCAAAAGAGCCGAGTCTATAGGAGCTCAAGCTCGCCGTCAGAGGTGTCTGCGTTCCGATTTGAATGGCTCGAATTGGAATTTGGAAGTGTTGGTTTTGTGGAGGGAGGGAAACCGAAGAACTCGGAGAAATCCCTCGGAGCCCGAGGGGGGCGGATACTCCCCAGTATAGCCTATATGCGGCATTTTGGTTTTTGAGCCGTTTTGGTCTGAGATACTGGGGTATTGATTTTAACCATCTGCGCGGTCTGAAAGTCTGAAAGTGGGAATGGATTTTAAAGAAACACGAATGGATTTTGGAAACCAGGTCTGAAGAAAAAAAGGGAGCTGGAATATTACATATTTTGGTCTGAAATAGGCTCAGGGTTTGATGGAGAACCGAGTCGCCCGCACCCACCAAAAATTCCGGGGAGTTGTGCCCCCCCCCCCCCCCCCCCCCGCTCCCCTGGATCTCGAAGAAGGGACGAGAACCAAGTAATAGTAGAAACTGGTGAATAAATATTTTGTTTGAACAGAAAACAGCTAGCCAGGGCACACTGTTCCCGCTTCTTTACGCACAACGACCCTGCATTTGTCGCATTTATGAATCGTAGTTTCATAAAACTAAAAGGGCGCGGAGCGCAAAGTTCACTTCACTGAATCATGGAACAAATGCTTTATCACAGTCAGCTCGAATACATATCGTGAGAAATGTTGGAGAAAATATCTGTGGAACCGGAAGAGCTTTTCTCCAACCGTCTGTTTCGTGCGACTTCAGTATGGAAGGGCGAATGTCTGTACAATAAAAGGCGTTTAGAGCTGCTGATCAAGTGCGAGCTGAAAACTGAAATAGAGTATAATTTTACACGGGGTTATGTAATAGAAGACTTATAAATTGACTTGCCTTGGAAAATCTGATCACTAACACTTTACAGCCCTACTTAATTTAGTTTTTGCAGCTCTAACAAAAACAGGTGTCGCGCAAGGCGTCCTGTAACTCTTGTTTCTCGTTTTTACGGCTTGCTGCATTCCATTTCGCTATGCAATGCGTTCTTCTGAAAGCTGTTTGAAGCCTTCTAAAGCTACAATTGTAGCTCATGATCAGTTGGAAACTTTCCAATTTAGTTGAACACGCGACGATTGCCGGGCATAAAGCATGGCTCGTTTTTTTTTTTTTTTTTGGTCTAGATGACCTCACCTCACACGTCGCATTAGAATACACGCACACCGTCTGCTGTCTAGAGTTACAGTTTACCGTATGTAGTTACAGGCAATGCAAAGAACTGACTGAATAGCCCGAGTACCGGAAATATATATAATGGAGCCCTTATCAGACAATTGAGTGGGAAAGAGATTGTATATCATAGTGAAATACACGAAATATTAATAAAAGGCTTTGTAGATTCAACTTTTTTCGACTTCACATCTGAGTGAGCCAACAACACTTTTACAGAATGGAAGGCGAACTGAGTTGGCCACTTACGAGCTTCAGTTCATTGATGTCATATTCTGACTGACTTGTCTTTCTTTCGTGATTTTCTCTCCATTGCCATAGTAGGCGTACTTATCGTCTTTTCACTCATTAGTCTCGACGTTATTTTTCTTCAGGCAGTCTCTCTTTGTTTCCTGTTCAGTAGCTGATTTTACTTATCAACACAATCAGATTATACTGACTGAAGACCTTACTAAACTAGGATCTTGTATTGGATCTCATTAGGTTATCTTATGCGTAAGTTGTATTTTGTATTTTGTTACCTGCGTTCTCAAGATCTTCTTAAGCTGGTCATTGTCATTTTTCTCAGCTAAAAGATCTCTGAATTATTTTTAAACTGCTCCTATGGATATCTCAATACCATTTACAATTTTTTTTTTTTTTAGTCAAACGTTATACTCTTTCTTTCTTATAAGAACCTATCTTTCTTAATTTCAGTGTTAGAACCTTTTACAACGTTATAAGTGAGATTACAATGGGAAAAATTTTAAGGACTTGTTAAGGACATGCTCAGCACTAAATTTAGAAAGAGCGTCTTGTCTGTTTGGCCACTCAATTTGCAACTGAGACGACAGTTTGGTTTGAGTTAAATAAAAGCCCTAAATGCCACAGAGCATACTGATCTCACGCAGCAACTCAATTATACAGAATGGTTTTGTTATCATCCGTTACTCACAACATAAACTAAATGCTTCATTTAGCTAACGTTTACTTTATCATTTTTTAAGATGAAAATTAGCTCGTGATAAGAAAATCCAACGTTTCGACGACTGGTTTTTGAGAATGTAGATTAACATTCCTTAAGAACAAAAAAGTGTGAAAGTGCAAATATAATGGAGTCACCTTGAGTGTTCAATTTCTGCCCCTTGTTTCTAATTAAATTAAAAACATTTCAAACATCAGACACTCGAGTTTTCTTCGGCATTTTTAAGATAGAAAATTAGTCTTGGATATCCGTTGGCCACAATTTATGTTCACCTCTGAGGTATTTTCCGATGGCGGAATGTATGTACCCCCGGCTTAATGCACAAGTGGAGGAGCCGACACGTGTAGCCGAAATAATTTGTATCACAGAAATCGCTTTTAACAAGAAGAGGGTTTTATTTCCGGTTTTTTTTTAGGTCTTCCAAGATCTTTTTGCTTGTGAATAATCACGTTTACCTTGCATATTCATTCTTGATAATGGCGACGTGGAGTCGTCGAAACGTTGATCGGATTTTCTTATCGCTAATTTTCATCTTAAAATGCTTCTTAAAATCTTTACTTTATCAGTTAATGAGATTCTTTGACATGTAAGATAGAACGTTTTCTGTTTCACATGGCCGAATACGGTTGCGGCTCAATCTCAGCAAAACTCGTTACCTGCTCTTACAAAAAAGGGTTTAATTACACCGGTGGAATTTTACCGCGAAGATGTCAGTGCAGAGGCTCCATTATTTTTCATCATTTTGAAGAAATCCTAGGGGAAGGGGAATGCAGCAGGACTATGTGGTAACACTGATAATAAAATAGCCGATTTTGAAGTTCTCAAAGTATATAATAAACCTTCCATCCCTGCAAAGGAAATGAACCCAAAACGTGGCGGGAGACTGTTTTAATTTGCTGGTTGTTGATAAATCAAGAAAAAAAGCATCTTTCCGAAAGTAATTTTCTGGAAGGTTGCATTATGATTTCACTGCAACTGTACAGTTCAGCCACTAGGCATTTCAAGTGGTAGCATAGAGAAAACTTTTGTTCGGCTCGGACGCAAAAAGAAATCGTATAACAACAATGCATCCATTATCTCTTGTTATTTTTCTTTTACAGTTTTGGTTAGAAATAAATAAAAAATTGTTATGTAAGTGGGTCTGAATAACAGGTTACGATAACTCATTCAGGTGCTCTGTACGGGACACCCTCACCAAAAATCGGCCGGCAGATCTAGATTCGTGACAACCTTGGGGCCTTTAATTATGTTCACATGTGGTGATCGAAGCTTCGTGAACCGGCTTCTCCACCAAATCGATACTTGATACTTGGCAATGGTTTCCCATCACGTCAAGAGCGCTATTGCTGGTGTATCGTGAAAGAAAGAAAAAACTGAAAAAAGAATTCTCAGTTTATAGAGGTGCGCATGGTGTCCTTGTCATTTTGAAAAGAAAATAATTGTCTTCGTGCGTTAGTTGCGTCTCTCAGTTGTGAAAATAATTGTCATCGATTTAGGAGAAATTTGTAGTCAGTTTTAAGCGAGCCTTAGCCGTTTTGGTTGCTGATAAGTCATGAGGGAAGTTCTTCTGTCGGAACAAAACCAAAACTAAAACTTCTCTCTAATTGATACACAAAAACACAAAGACAAAGACGAAAGACCGCGTTCATTGGGTTGCCTGTGTGATCCTGAAAACTGGAGAGATTGCGCCTGCAGTGCGGTTAAAAGCCAGCGGTAATGATTTGGCGCTAAAACTAAAAATGGCGTCGACTTTGGAGGATGTGGCAAACCTTTTCGTTACAAGAACGACGGATTTAAAGCGATGCATGGAGTTAAGAAGTGCAGGTACAGTGATTATAAGAAGGGAAAACGTTTTTGTTATTCTGAAAGCCGATCTGTGAGCCTTGATCAATGCAACATTCACAATCGTGCAGTGTATAAAACTATCCGACCAGTAAAAACTGTAAACAGTTTAATAACAGGCTAAAAATTGTAGATTCAAGACACCGCTCGCTCCTCACAAAGTAAAAGCTTAAGCTCACTAATGAACCATTGCGTTACAGGGAATTCAACAAATTGTATTTCTGTGTTGAGGTCGATTGACAAAGAGCTACTAGAAATTGAAGCTGCTTTAGATAGCTTACAAGAACTTGTGGACAAGGAAAAGTCATTATTGGAGCAAGGAGAGGTACAGTAGGCTTACCGTTATGATAATAATTATTTAATATGCACTAATTAGCGATAAATGTGAGCAAGAAACCTGTTACTGATCCATCTGACTTGTGCCCAGATATCTCTCTTGTCTTTTAGTACAGAAGGTCATGCAGCAGGGATAGATGGAAAGAGAAGGGGAGAGGCTGTTGCAGCATTCTTCCTTCCCATCACTGTTTAAGCAGGGTTATTCTATGGTGCAGGATTGATATTGGCGCATGAAATTTACAGTCCTTTACCAAGGTCCCAAAATCTGGAACTCTCTCCCAATATCAATTACGTGAATTTGAATGGAATTTTAAGAGGTTTAAAGAAGGGATAAAAGAAAGAAAATGATTTTTGGAACACCAACAGACAGTTGATACCCAGGCAAGAGCACCCCAGGTTGCTAGTGGACTAACTTGTTATCTGTCTATTAATTATTAACTACAAATTCTAATTTTAAAACTTCACTAAATCTTATTTCTCTTAATTTTACCAATCCTTCTAGAAAAACTATCTCCTCCCAAATATACCCAAAAATTCACACCCCACAACATAGATTCACGGGATGAGCAGAGAGTTTTTGGATTGCTATAAACGTGAACGAGATATTTCCGTTAAACCGATTTTAAGCAGCGTGAAAACAACTTTCAGGTTTACCCCCGCCCTTAAGGAAAAAATTTTCAAGGTTTTATCTGTAAAATCATGAATTTACCAAGCCACACTTACACAGCACCATATTTTCTATTCCTTAATGACAGTTTAGGTGGCCTCTCTTGAGGTCTCTTTGTCATTACCTTGACTGGCAAATTGAATGGTTTCTTTTTTTTTTAGTAAGGCAAATAAACGATGATGATGATGAAATTTGCACTAGTACATGAGATGTGGCACACAAAATGATGTCGCCAAGGAAGGCTATGCTGCTAGTACAAAGAAACTTGAAAATTGAATACCTTTTGCAAAGATGTTCACACTCTAAATCTTTCTGCACTAAATACCTGAAAATGCTATGCTACAAATATAATCTGCTCTCAATGCAAGTTATAATAGGTTTCATTTATTCTTGTGCTCTGTATTAGAAGCTCCAATATCTTAAGACCACCTTTATGAAAAAAGGCCCTCCAAAATCCCTGAAGGGGGTAAACTGCATACTGGACCCTCAGAGGCAAAAATCTCTAAAATACACCCTGCCAACACACTCCTCATGAAAGACAAGGTAGAAGAATTGGAGACAAGTCAGTTGATGTACACGTGCAGTGTATCATGCTCAGTCAAAAGGCATCAATTGAACCTGAACAACTGGGCAAGAAATGGCTTGTGAGGCAGAAAAGAAATTTTTGTTGCCCATAATTTGCCAGCTCATTGTTATTGGTGTACATAATAAACTGAAAAGCAACAGTTGGTGGAAGTGTTCATCATTCAGCATTAACAGTACTACTGTAGCTGGAGTTTCCACCATACCTGTCAGTTATAGAAAGACTAGGTCATTTACAAGGTTCATGCCTGTTTGTGATGTGCATCTTTAAACACCAGCACTCAAATCTCCTTTTGGTGGCCAAATTAACTTACCAACTCTACTGATAAAACCATAAATTTGTTCCACTCCATACCACTGCAGCACCACAGTTTCTTGACTGAGAAACTAACTGCCTAATATCCATCATCCAAGTGAGTGTGTCGAAAGTAAATGCAATTGAGGTCTTTCCTTGTCAAGATGATGTTTGGTAACACTTCAAAAATGTCATTATTATAATAAATATTTTATTAAAAAGGGCTAACTATGAAAATGAACTAATTGTCAGTTTTAAATTTAAGGCAATGAAAGGCGTTGCAAACAAATTCAGAGAACGACTTGGACACATGGCATCCAACCTTCCTTCCCATCTGCCTGGTGTGGAAAAGAGAACTAAAAGGTACAGATACATGTACAATTCACCACAGATGTTTTGGCTATTAAGCATGTACAAGGTGTACCACTGCACTGTCATACATATACGTGTATTTACTACATGTATATGTGCTCTTTACTTAAACAGGTACACAGCGCTGTCATTAAGGTGATTCCGTTGAATTGCATTGCGCATCCTTGCTGCGCATAATTTTTCGCGTCATTTAGCACGCGCACGAGCGCGCGCACGCAGAACATTACGGGATTTCCTTTTCTTCTAAACGAGCACGGTGACCCCCATTTTTTAATGCATCAATTTAAATGTCATACGGTTGACCACTTTATATCGCGATTTAAAGAAAAGTTTAATACTCTACTTTGAGATATTTTTATTTGAATGCTTTAAAAAGCACGTATTTAGGTAGTACTGCTTACGTGCACACGCAGCAAAATCTTTAATTTCTTTCATAATCTTAATTCCAGTTCAATGAAAATAGTTTGTTGTGTAAGATTAAAGTAAATTTTGTTGAACTGCTTCGATATTATAATGCAAGAAATTAATTTTTCTACAAATGATAGTTCCCTTTTCTGATTACTAGCATTCCTAATATAAACCTCGTGAGTCATCTATTTACTATAATAGCCATCCTGGTTGCACAAAAACGAGCATGGTGACCCCCATATTTTATTGCATTTTTGTAATGCTCATAACATAGTCATAAACTGGACGAAGTCTTAGACAATTTTAAATACTCCTTCTTTTTCAGCGGAATCACCTTAAGAAGAAGCCAGTCCTACTTAAGTACGGTGCCTACTATTGTTACTGCGCATACGTTCTGGGCATCTGTGCATGGGTGGTGCCTACTAACACAGGGATTTTTATGGAGAAAGCAGAACTTAGGAAGTGCTCTTGGTATCCAAAAAGAAAATTGGGAGTAACCATGTATTTTTCAGAGATAATTAAGGTTCAATTTAGGAAAAAATCCCTTACATTGCTTTCAATTTTGGCGCTTTTTAGAGATATTATTGCTTAATTATCTCTGAAAAATGCCTGGTTACCCCCAATTTTCTTTTTGGATTTTAATAGCCTTTGCTAAGATCTGCTTTTCCCGCATAGTCATAAACTGCACAAAAATATTTTGGTATTAGTAGGCACCGTCCTTAACTACAGTAGAAAAGCTTCCGATCATGATCTGTCAGGCTTATTATGTTTTTGTAATCTTTAAACTCTGGAGTACAGTTTAGCTGGTCAATGTTAAGGCAAAATTCTTGAAAGGATTTAATTGTTTGTTTTCAATAAAGACAATAGTTTTCAGGGAATTTAACATGGATTGAGTACTGGAAATTCCAAAATTCCAATTTGTTTATCCAGGTTTGTGATATTTAGTCTCAGCTGCTCATCCCTACCCCTCCCATGGAAAATGCTTTGGTTTGGACCACTCTCCCCCCCCCCCTCTGGAAATTGCAATTTAGCAGGATACTTTCCTGGCTTTTGAGACCTCTGTCCCCAGAATTTCCAATGACCTTCCATAGATTAGATGTGCGTACATGTACATCCATGTTCTGGAATCACACATTTGCCAGGAGGTAGACCAGCAGGCTATATATTGCAAGCTGATGAATTCAACTTGAGAGTTCTTTAAAACAGTGTGTCACTCAGACTTGACTTCAAAATTGAAGTCCAACTCCCTAACTGCTTGGCTGCACTGTCAGCACAGTTGTGAGTTACAGTTACCTAATAATAATAATAATAATAATAATAATAATAATAATAATAATAATAATAATAATAATAATAATAATAATAATAATAATAATAATAATAATAATAATGATTTAAATTAATTTCCCAGCCAAAAAGTTGTCTTTCTTATTCCAGGCCTAGGGGTTCTGAAGAAGGAGAAGAAGCTACAAAGGAAAATGTGCAAAAGCCACGGAAGACACGTCGAGCTAAAGAGGTCTCCTCTATGGATAGTGGATCAGAGTTTCCCAAGTTAGCTTACCTGACTGTTGAAGAGCATGAAGAAATTCCAAAGTAAGTTTGCACAGTGCATTGCGGTATTCTTCCTCATATAATTTTCTTGCTAATTTTGTCATTTCAGTACAATTAATAACACTATATATCACTGTTTAATCAAACATACATGCCATGGGAATAAGAGGAAATGATCAGCAAAGATATTTAATGTTTGGATGTTTAACTGTACATTAAGCTATAGTTTAGGGGGATACCCAGTATGTACAACGAATAAGAAAATTTTCAATGTTTTTCTTCTTTCGTTTTGGACTTTTCTCACTCTCATATGTGACCTCCTCCATCTCTGTTGGTGTGATTTATAGCACAATCCAGAAAATACGTTTTAAATGGTATATCACATGTAGTCTCCCAGTTCATAGTTCGCGATTTAGAAAAATTCGCCATTTCCCTCGGACGGGAAAGGGTTAAACAAAATCTCCTTACTCACCAGGCTAGTAACATAAGAAATATAAAGTTTTCCACACAATGCCATACTTAAACTAGACATACGCTTCTACTCTGTTCACAAATTGTAGTGCTATAGGGAAATTCTTGCACACACTTATTTTCCACAAAGTGACCTATCCAGTAGATAAAATTATCCGCTCTTTGAACAACTGGGACCTGATTATTAGCGTGATTAAGGGCTAAAGGGTATGGATTTTCTTACTGACTCAGGGCTAGCCTCTTTAAGCTCGTAATAGTGACCAACATTGAGTTTCCCCTCACAATATCACTGCCTTATAAAATATACCAGTAATGAGAATGAAGGAAATGATCATCCAACTGAGGTAAAATGTCTTGATGCTGAAGCAAATTCTCCAAACTAGTATTATATGAATATCTGAAGAGCAGTGAGAAGAATATGCATGTTGATACATCAGAGAGGAAGTATAAGGATATAAAATGAGTATTAAATAAAAATTAATTATTACATGTGTAATTATTGTTAAGTTTAACAATTTAGTTAATAGCATATAGCATCGTTTTTAACTGTAAAATGAAATTTATTTAATTCATTTGATGTAATTTAATTCTTAAGAGATGACATGTAAATATGTAATTGTGGAAATAAGTAAGGGAGGAAATTGAATCAAAGTTAAGGATTAGTAGAGCAGGGACTTTTAAACATTTTTCATTCCCATTATGACAAGAGAGAGAGTCAGAATTTTTGTAAATTGGCCTATAAATGTAACTCAATAAAAAAAAATCAGCATCTTCAGAAAGTTCTTGCTTGCAGTAAAACTTAAAAAACTGTTGTAATGGTCACTTATAATACCCAGAGTAAAAAGTTAGAGGTCTTCATTGCTCAGGGTTGAGTCCATGATTAAAGAGAGTATTTTATTTTGCAAACTGTTTTGTTGAGACTAGCATTTGCACACAACAAGGATGAGCTGTTCTGAAACTTTGGTTTCTGTGCCAACAAAGTTCAGCAATGGAACAGTTTAAAAAACTACAAATTTAGTAGCATTTATTTCATAATTTGTCAAGAACACTCGTGTACATGGGTACTGTAAGTTACTTTTGAGAAATTAGATTTCTGGGGCATTGGTGGCGAAACTTAATTATACATATGGATAAACAGGTCAACTTGCCTGTGATCTATACACTGTATTGTGAAACATGAGCAGGAGAGAGCAGTAAGGAAAAAAATGATGGAGATGGTCTTTGAAACCTGGGACAAAGAAACAGTCTCTGCAGTAAACAGAAATTTAAATTTTGCTGCCCTCACGTATTTTGGTGGATTTTGGTTTCTGAAATAGAACAGAAATTATTTCCAGTCGTTCACTTACAGTGTTTTAAAAAATTTTGTTTTTTATGAACTGAGTTGATAAGGTAATTTGACCACCGTAAAGAGATTTAAGCTGATGTTTCAGGTATTGGCCTTTTGTCCCTGTATGGTGGCCAAATTACCTTCAAGTTGAGTCATTAACTCAATAGATCCTTCTCCAAAATGGCGGTCCAAAATTCTTATAAGTTAAAATTAAAAACGTATACCAGCAGTAGAAAGAGCACTTCTACTTAAGTAACCCTTCAAAGTTTCAGCATATCAGGTGTAATACCAGCTGAGAAAGTGTGAGTTGAAAAGTGAAAAATTTACAGACGTTTGTATGACTGGGGGTATGACGTATAACCCCAGTCATACAAACGTCTGTAAATTTGTCAAATTTTTTTCATCTTACATTTCCTAAGCTGATATAACACCTAATGTGCTGAAACTTTGCAAGGTTACCAAAGTAAAGGTGCTCTCTCCAGTGCTGGTATCAGTTTTTCATTCATTTCAATTTTAACTCATCCAAATCTGTTGCCACCATTTTGGAGAAGGCTCTACTGATAAAACCAAATAGTCGTTTCCACTCTCCCACTAATGCGGCACCATAGTTTATTTAGAAACCAGCCACCATAACTATCTGTATATTAGACAAATGACTTGTTTGTTGCTAACACCTGTAGGTACATCAAAGGCCGCATCTCTTATGATCAGGTCAATAATGCCATAGATGAAATCCACAAAGTGGTCACTGCAAAGTACAAGATTATGCGTCTTCCTCGTTCAGCAATGGGGGAACCAGTTATGAAGAAATACAAGGTACGTGAATAGACCTTATCACGGTTTTGGAAGCCATCTTGATGGGTAGACAAACACGCCTGGAAATAACAGTATTTGTATGGAAATCTGATGTCAAATAATTTTCATAAAACATTGCTTCTGAAAAATTCGTGAATTGAATTCTTTCAATTAAAGACCTTCATATGACTATTATATGAATGTTTCAGCTCTCAAACCCCTGTTTTCGATGGGTTTTGGGATAATGGGATATGGTTCTTAAGTAGCACACCATCTCTTCTAGACCTGTGCACTCTGATGAATCCTGTAGATTCTTTTGCCATGCCACTGCCCTTTTTACTATCCTATTTCTCAAAAGTTACTAAATTGCAAAGACAGAAACGAGAGCTTTCCAAGTTGAGGTGTCCGTGAAGAATGACAAAGTGCCATTTTTGTCTGTCACCGAATGTTTCTGTTTAGGACAACCTGCTATTCTTGTGTGTTGAAGGAAGGGAGGGATAAAGACTTAGTTTAGTGCATCTTAATCTAAAGTTTAAGTAAGCCCATTCAGTTGCCCATTTCTTTTTCTCTGAAGATACAGTAGGCAAAAAAACGAAACAAACAATAGCTGTCAGGGCAGAAAAGAATTCCAATCTAGCAACTAGCAATTAGATTTAGCAATCTAAAGTTTTAGTCCTCAAAGTTCAGATTCTTTTACAAGCATGTGCCAAAAACGGCCTCGTTTACTCAGTTGCATATACATGTCTCTTGCTATAGTGTATATACCCTTACAACAGTTCTAAATGAATGATTATATCGATTTCATTTCTTTCTTTCTTTTTTTTTTATTTGACGTGTTATTCTCACAAATAATCCTTCTTTTGATCTCCAGGCTTTCAAGGAGGCCGAGACACCAGAAACGGAAGGTATGCAACAAAAAGGCACACTTCTTCTCTTAGAAATTACTGTAGAGTATCTGTAAAGTTTATACAAAAACCAGGCCAAAGATTATCTGATTAGCAGTCCCCACTTCTACATCTACCGCTATTTTATTACCTGTTAAAACAGTATGAACTACATCACATCACAGTATAACAAGTGAAACAACCGTTCTATTGTCTTCAACGGATAAAATATGAAAGGAATATGACCGGTCTGGTCATATTCTCTTCATATTGTTTCCGTTGAAGACAATAGGACGGTTGTCAAAAGCTCATACCTTTTCAATTTTTAACCAGAGAACGTTTTAAAATTTTTAATACAATGGTTATTAAATTAAGGGTTAAAATCTAAAACCGCTCCTCTCGTTTGATGAGATGGCCGCGGAAAGCAGATTTAAAATATTCACTATCTTGGAGATTAACAATGTCGCCGGAGAGCTTGTTCCACTAAGTGCTTTATTGACCTCGGAAAGACAGGATTGACATGCTATGTTCCCGTCCCTTGAGGCATGCGAAATCGGGGCTAGATACGAGTCTGTCTTGATGTCAACATTTTTGTTAACACTGTGGAACATAACTAAGCGGGAGAGCTTCCGTCTATCTTCAAGGGATGGCCACTCCAGTTTCTGTCGCATGTTTGTCACAACACTTGACTGTCTTGAATGTACATGTATAGTTGTTAAAGCAGCATGTAACAGCACGTACAAAAAGTATGGTAACTAAACCTGTAAATGAAATTGTCAACTGGATTATGTTCTTCTCTCCCAACAGGAGAGTATTTTTTCATTGACGATGACCTCAAGGCCTACTCACAACTAAAAATGGACTCCACAGGGAGGGCGATACTTACAATGTTAAGACACTGTGGCCGGCTCAGAGAAGTACGAGGCAAGAAACTGCTGAGATATGTGCTTAAACAGTAGTGTTCTTTCTCGGGTGGCTTAGCGCCTGACGTGGCTGTACATATCATCGTTTGAGACTTAAGTGTGCTTTGTAATGGCTACAGTACAACAAGACTAAGGTACCCTAGTACCTACATGCACTTTGTCTTAGGAAAGACCTAATTCAGATCACTACTAATAACTTACATGTAGAACAGTAGTGGGAGTTCAGGAAATATTCTGCTGTGATCACATGAGTTAGAGAACTTGCCTACTGCCAGGTCTAGTTGTCCGTTTAACAAGGCATCCCAGGCATGTTCAGTTATTTCCGCGCACAACAGGAAAGGACCCGTTAATCACCTCTTTTCTCAGTTGACCCACATCATGTTAAAGTAAACTTTAAAGTGCATGTACTGTATACGAAGATGACAATAGAAATGCATAAAATGTCCTTTACTTTCCATTTATTTTAATAGTATATTTTTATTACTTGGATCAAAAATTTTATATTTTGCTATGCCTGTTCATGTATAAAACTTGCACAAAAAATTCTAAATGCACAGGTGCCAATGCATCACGCTACCTCGATTAATAAAACAAACGTGATACTGTCTCAAAAGAAGACTTCATTAATGGTGTTAAATGTTTAAAATACCTAGGAAAAGAATAATATTTGAATTGTCCTAAAACTTCGTGGTGATCTATAAAGCATACGAAATACATAAAAATGCAACTGGCAAAAGTTAAACTTTGAAAAGTTTAACAGTTCGGCCAATGCTACTGCTAAAAGCAGAAATAGTCATTTTTTTTTTTTTTTGCTAGATATTTGTCCCTGTTTCACTGCAAATACTTTCAGAAACTCTTTTTTTCCGTTTTGTGTGGTTTTCGGTCTTTGTTGTCGTTTGTCATACATGTAACTATCACGGTAGATGTGGTTTTGGTTGCGTTGTCACTATGCTTTTGAAATACTTGCTTTGTACAGTAAAAGACTTTCAAAGCTGAGTATTAAAATTGTTGTACTACGATCTTGCTATATTTTGTCACTATTTTGTTACAATGTCTTGGAAATTTCAACTTATGTTCCGTTTGCGTGTCATTAGTGTCATTCGATGAGTGCTTGCCAGTCTTTAATGTCCATTGTTTTCTTATTTTTGCCGTTACATATAATGGATGAAGATATTACGATTCGCTTTGTCAATATACTTGTCGGTTCGTGCTGTTAAGGTAAATTAATAAGGCGATTTTCTTCTTCCTCTCAGGGTTAGAGTGACATTACTTTAATCAGCTTGTTACATCTCGGTACTGTAAACACCACTCAAAACTTCTGTATATGACCGCGATAAAACAGTGGGTTTACCTACGGAGGCCAATTTACCATTAGTTTTCAACTCAGTGAATAAACCAAACATTCGTGAAGGATATGCTTTCCGCGAATTCGTTGTGTTGAGACGAAAACTGCATCTGCGTTACAGACGAATGACACCTAAAGAAATGACTAACAGATGCGGTAATACCTTGGTAATGGAACAGTATAGTAATGATCACTTATTGTTAAATTTTCTGTTAGCATCCCTTGTTAGTTGTTAGTCTTTATATATGACCCGTTATTGTAGTGTATTTTAGTCCTCTCCCCCTCCTCACACTGATCTAAACTAAGCTTCTTCAGCCTAACAAAAGACGGATCGAGACGCACCAATCACTTTTTACAGTCTTCACAGCCAATAACATCTGGACTTCGTTGACCAATCAGGTTAACAACCAGAGACGTATATATACCACCTACTGACGTTCCACAATTCACTTGACTCTGAAGATGACTTCCGCTCAGGTTGTCGAAACGTCAGTCAAAGTCACCACAAACAGTCCTTCTCAGGACTACACTCACCCGGATGATCATAATTTACGTACTTATGACATGACTCCTGGGTTCAAACCATTTACAATCTTTCGTTTTTTGTTCGCTGAGTTACGTTTTGTTTTAATATGAGTTAAGTTAGTAGTTAGTGGAGTTTAATTTTAATTTGTTTATTTTGGTTGGCCTTTCGTTTATTGTAGAATATTAGAGTTTAGTTCTTAGTTTAGTTTACATAATAGTGTTCTTTAGATTTTAGTGCAGTTAAGGTTAAGCTGCAGTTCAGATTAGTCTCTTAGCTATCGATTAGTGTTAACCTTTAAATAGTAAACTTTCGTTAATCTAACTTTAGGTGACATTAGTTTCGTTTAACTTTAGTGTAATACAGTTACGTTTGTTTTGTTTAACTTTGATAGTTACTATTAAGTCTTCCTTGAGTTAACTCGTGGATATTTAGTTTTTTGTGCTTTAATTTCGGTTATTTTAGTTTAGTTTACCCATGTTTCGTTTACTTTAACCAAGATTTGTTTAATAAAACTAGTTTAGTCGAGTTTAGTGTACTTTGGCTTTACGTTCGTTATTTTGCGTTCCATTGTTTTCTGAAATACGTTTCAACCTCCTGGAAAAACAAAATTTTTTAAATTTGTGAGCTATTAGTTATTTTAACCCACCGATTTTAGTCTATCACGTGGTACAAAATAGGACGGCGGTTATCAGACGATAAGAGTCGCCCGTCTTTAGAGCGATTTCCAATGAAATATCGTAAAACCAAAACCAAAGTAATTGCTCTGGCCAATCGCAAGAGATGTAAACAACACAACGAGCCAATCAGAATTCGAAGAAAATATTTGTAACTGGCGCCAAGCGCGGGAAAACGCGTGCGGCGGAAACACCATTGTTTTTGGTATGGATTACCATTGGTTGAGAAAGTGGCGCGAGTTTTGTTAACCAATCACAGAGCGTAGTAATGCAAAACCAAAGCAAACGCGAAATTGCTTTCGACACTCAATTGAAAACCGCTCTAATACAATCTGGTGAACTAGTCAGCAATATCGCCGTGGCCATCACTGACGTTGTTTACTGTTATTTCCTAGCCATATTTCGCTAGTAGATTTATACGGAATCACTCCTTGTTAGTGTGTGGTTAGAGTTTTGTTTGTTATTACGGTGTTTAAACAGTCACCCTTCATGTGTGGTTATATTACTTACGTTTTATACACACTGAGTGTTTTGATATCGGCGTTTGTGTCTAGCCGTTCTTGGTTAGTTTTTATTATAAGCTGCGTCACTCGCTGTTCGGTGAGTGGTATATATTAGTGCCATGCACAGTTAGCATGTTTGTTAATAAGTTAGCCTGTTAGTGGGGGTCCTTGTGGTGTCAGCATGGAGTGTTAGTTGTAATTCCTTTGTGGATTCACTGTTAATATCTTTGTTAGTTATTTAGATCTACATTTATTTATTATCATCAGTTTACTTTTGAAAGTTTACTATTTTACGTTTCTGTGCACCGTCTTCACCCCAGGTTAGTTCGCTTTTTGAACTTCAGTTTTCGTGAGTTAAATTGTTCTGTTTGCAATTGTTTGTTGTTTTTGTTCTTTCCATGTTTCGTCGGATGCAGTCTTGTTCGTTAACTTGTCCTTGAAAGCACCGTCTTTTCGGCGCCAATTTTTGTCAAAGCATAACATTTACTTTTCCTGCTCTTTTTAATAAGAACAGATATGAATAAAACAAAACTAAGCTACAACTGTAGGTAAAGAAAATGAAATAAGTCCTCTATTAAACATGTCCGTCTTTGTGAAGCCTATGTTAGTTTGCTTGTGCTTGTCTCACGCGGTCTTGTCTAAGTTTAGTCTCGTTATATCTAATCACACGTGTAACACGAACGTTCTTTCCTGCGCCTTACAGTGAACCTCCACGCCCCTTACTCACAATCATCACCACCTCTATCATATGACCCATCTCCCAACCAAACCAGTAATTTACAAGGAAGATATAATTATGGCCAAGGCCCTGACACGCTATGTCGTCAGATCTGGCTTTCACCATGCTAAATCCAGAAAATCATCTTCTGTTTTCCTTGATTAAATTCTTGACTCTTGATGGACAATTGATGATAATTGGTTGATCGCTGTTTGTTGCTTTTACGGGGCTAGATAATTCTTTTCACAAGGGTCGTGGTGTGTAATATTTTTTTTTAATCTGTGAGTGTTTTGTTTTGTTTTTCTTCATTTCATGGCTGTTATTGTTACCATTGTTTTGATAATCACAAATGATTTTAATTGTTAAAGTTTTAGGTTCATGTTGTTTAACTTACTTTAAATTTTGCTTACATTACCTAGATTGTTGATTTTCGTGATTCATTATTGACGCTTCTTGATTAATGATGGTTAATTGTTTTGATTAGATAATTCTCCACGTGAATCACAGTATGTTGTTAATTAATCTGTGAGTATTTAATTTGCTGTTGACAAAAAGGTATTCATGCAGTTGTTTTACATGTATAAGCTTTTAGTTTCATAATTTTCGTTTGCTGTTAATGTTGGTTACACTATCCATATTCTTGATTATTGATTAATAATTAATGACTATTAATTAATTGGTTTGATTAGATAATTCCTCACGTGAGTCGAAGTTTGTTAATCATTAATCTGTGACTGTTTAATTTATCGGTTCACATCTTATGCTGGTTATTGTTACCAATTTTTAATTAGTGAAAATTAATTGCTTATACTTGTGATTTTTTTCAGTAAGGTTTATGTTTCTTGGGTTAATGTAGATGTTAGTTTACAAGTTCTGAATTCTTGATTCATTGATGATTATTGATTGATCTTTGTTAGTTGTTTTGATTAGATAATTCCTCAGGTGAGTCGAAGTGTGTTAATCTGTGAGAGTTTAATTTTCCAGTTAACAAAAAGGTTCCCATGTAGTTATTTTATGTTTCTTCATCTCATGCTGGTAGTTGTTACCTTTGCTTTACCTTTTTGTTTTGAAAACTTACTGATTTTACTTGTCAAAAAGTTTTAGTTAGATTCTTTATTTGGGGGTTACCGTTAATCTAGGTTACACAATCCAGACTCTTTGTTATTGGTTCGAAATTACTGATTATTGGTTGTTCTTAATTGCTTTGATTAGATAATTCCTCACGTCGAAGTGTTTTATTCATTAGTCTGTCAGAGAAGAAAAAGAAAAAGATACTTTTAAGCTTTCTTTATGTCATGGTGATTATTGTTAACATTGGGTTAACAATTTACCGATTTTATGTGTTTAAAGTTTTAGCTGTAGTGTTTAGTTCTATGTTTTTGAGGTTACTGTTCATGTTAGTTTACCCGATCATCTAAATTTCGTCTTGTTTAGTTATGTGCATTTAACTAACGGCATTGTCCAAGTCTAAATTAAAATTTTATTTAATTATCTTTAATTTGTTACAAAATGTGGTTAGTTGGTTAAAAAGAAGGCCATGTTAGAAGTTTACTTTTATGAACTTTTTTCCATACTGCTTACTTAAGACGGTTAAGTTCAGCTTTTACAATATTAAATATTTTAACATTTGTTAAAAGGTTTAGTATAATTCATTTTCAGGGGGTTACTGTTAATGTTAGACAAATGTTGTTAAACTCGAATTAAGTTTAGCTTTTACAATATTAGATATTTTAACATTTGTTAAAAATTTTAGTTAAATTCATTTCCGGGGGTTACTGTTAATGTAAGATTAATGTTCTTAAAATCGAATTAAGTTTAGCTTTTACAATATTAAACATTTTAACATTTGTTAAAAGTTTAGTTAAATTCATTTTGGTGGGTTAATGTCAGTTTACACGTTCATCGAAATCTCCATTTTGAATGATTCCATTTGTTTTTCACATATTTTCCAACATTTAACAAATGCCCTCGTCCAAGTCCTTACTAAAGACTTTATAACAATTTAACACTGTTAGTGTTTTCGTTTGTGAGATGATGACTATTACTTATGATTATTAAGTGTTAAGTTGTTAGCATGATGGTGTGTTATAGTTCGAAAGTTAGTTTTCGCCTAAATATGTTGTACATCTGAGAGTTATTAAATGTTTAGTAAGTTACGTGTAGTAAGGCATAATTAGTAATTAATTAGTAATAATCCCTTTATTTATATTTTCAGTCGATACGTTTATGTCCAGTCATTCCAATTAATTTGAAAAACTAACTACTTACAAGAAATACCAAAAGAAAATTGTGTGCCGCGCATATCGATTGCCATTCTTAAATAATAAGTGTCCCATTCATCGTGCTAGCGGTTAACGAATTCAAATAATTTTTATAGGAAAGGTGCCCCCATTCTGTTGTGAGTATTCCCTTAAATTCTCCTTTATCTACTGTTAATTTTTTGTGGTCGATGTTTGTCATACAAGATTGTCAACTGTTTTGTCGATTTGCTTTGACAGTTAGTATTGTCTTATTCAAGTTGTTATAACGTAGCACAATTAACGTGCCACATTTTTCGATAGTACAAGTCCGTGTTCGACTTTCATGTCTGTTTAGTCGTCAAAGCAAAGAAAAAAAAAAAAAGCTAGATCCTAAAATTAACTTTCTCGACCCTGAAAGATCGACTACAGTTTCTTTGGAAACGAATAACTTATCCCTTTAAGTGTACAATGCATTTGTAGTTAAACCGCTCTGGCGTACACATCGTCCATCCTTGCTAAACGGGAGTATGAGCTTTGCCTTGTGAGTCTTTTGGACTCTTTAGAGTACTTGGCGCACCCTAGAGCACAACATCAAGCAGTGTTAGAATAAATTAAATGTGTTTTACTTTCGGACGCGCAGGGCTGGAGATAACATCAAAATGGATGATAGTGAATATGGTGGTTGATTTTGAAGTCTATAATAATCATTATTAAAAACTGGGTCATTGTATAATGCAATTCCAGAAATTTGATTGGCGAAGCAGCCATGATATATGAGCCATTATACCATGCCCAAGAAGTAGCGACCATTAAATTGTCTTGGTTGTTCTATGATCTTGCAAAGTTTATAATAATCTTTATTAAAAACTGGATCATTGTATATAATGCAATTCCAGAAATTTGATTGGCTTAGCAGCCGTGATATATGAGCCATTATACCATGCCCAAGAAATAGCGAACATTAAATTGTCTTTTGGTTGTTCTGTGATCTTGCAAAGTTTATAATAATCGTTATTAAAAACAGGATCATTGTATAATGCAATTCCAGAAATTTGATTGGCTAAGCAGCCGTGATATATGAGCCATTATACCATGCCCAAGAAATAGCGACCATTAATATAAATTGTCTTTTGGTTGTTCTGTGATCTTGCAAAGTTTATAATATTCGTTATTGAAAACAGGATCATTGTATAATGCAATTCCAGAAATTTGATTGGCTAAGCAGCCGTGCGACCATTATATTGTCTTTTGGTTGTTCTGTGATCTTGCAAAGTTTATAATAATCGTTATTAAAAATAGGATCATTGTATAATGCAATTCCAGAAATTTGATTGGCTAAGCGCCATGGTATATGAGCCATTATACCATGCCCAAGAAATAGCGACCATTAATTTTTTTATTGATGTTCTGTGATCTTGCAAAGCAATACAAAGATATAGCAATATTTATTTATAGTGTTCTTAATAAAACAAGTATTCCACTCGCGCTTGTTGGATATAAGATGATTATAGCCAACGAGGAGTGTAGCGCTGAGTTGGCTATAATCATCTCAAATCCAACAATCGCGAGTGGAATAATTGTTAAATGTAACCCAAGGATATGCGTATTGATACTTGTATACTTCATTGTATGAATATTTATTGTTGCCTGCCCGTGGGACCTCAGATATTAATTTGTTTCACGAAAAAACTTAGCGAAACTACCGGAAATGAGGAAGTGATTTGAGTCGTGTTACTCGTTCCTCCTGCAACTCTTACTTTTCTCCTGGATAGTTCTTAATATCGTTTGTATACCTTTTTGAAACTAAGAAAATAATTCGGTTTCAACTGGTAACAGGACAGTGCATTAAGAGTATCAAGAGTCGCTTGTAACAGTCGAGTGCGATGCAAGTCGATCATGTACCTTTAGAGCTTCTCGTCGCTGAAATTCCATCTTAGCTATTTCATTTTCCACCCATTCTGGAATGTCAGGAATGGCGTAAGCCACTGCAAACTTGATTCCAAGAACAAGATGCTGGAAAGGAAAGCGAATCCATATTGAGAAGTTAGAAGTACGATCGCGGTAACTAGGGTGTACCAGGAGACCATCGGAACGGCCAACTTGCGTATATTCGTGAGACGGCGTTTCCGATGATATCCTTATTTCTTCTGAGCTACTACTTTGCGAGTAAAAAGTTTTTTAAAAAAATCCTGCCAGAACCTTTCGATGAAAATTGCTCGTATGCTGCGCATTAACAAATCCGATTACGCAATCGTTTGTCATTTGTTATTCGAAATCATCAAAAACTCAATTTCTGGAAACGGTGTTTGGGTAATGGGCTCCTGAGTGCATCTAAACAAAAAGAAAACGAATTCGTTTTAATTTAAAAAAACGCGTCACCAAGAGAAAACGAATTTCGTTTTAAGTTAAAAGAAAAAACGTTTACAAGAGCATAAACTCTTCTGACTTGTTGTGGGTAATGTTGAAATTATGAGAATAAACTTTGTTCTATTATATTATTTATTTATTTATTTATTTATTTATTTATTTATTCATTTTCGTGTAAACCCCAGAATATCGTCATCTTGAGATCTTGAGAGTCGATTCTTCAGGACGTGCTCTCTTACTTTTGTTTTCTTAATCTATTTTATGGTTGTGGCAAGTGCAAATTAGAAAGTCTAACCTCCAGGACGACTATGAGAATGATTCTGTCCGTGACTGACATGTTGGGGAACATCCGCTGAACCGAGCCACCCATGCCAAGTAAAGCCAGATTCACCATCACTGCAACCACGCCCATGACCTCCATTGCATCCTAAGAGGAAAAAAAAATACAGTGCAACGCGATTACATTTTTTGACTGTTCTTGAAGTGGTAATCAGGAGCTTTTCCCTTTTCAGTGAGAAATAATTGAGAGAAGCTAACAAATATCTATAACTGTAGTTACGGTCAGTTTAAATGCGCCTGTTCCGTGGAATGGGAGTTAAATCAAGGGTATTACCTGAAATGCGATGCAGTATTAATCGGTTGCATAAGTAATACGCCGTCAAACGTGTTTTGTGGATTTAACGTCCTCAATTTTGATGCATGGTTGCCAAGAACAACCACAACTAACGCAAAGGCTAATGCTGAACTAGGAAGTGTAATTTGTTTTCTGCATTGTACGTACCTGCCATGTTCCAATGTTTTCAACTCTTTCTCCAAATGGCCTTCGTAGGTTGGTGCACAGCTTAAAGGCATCGCTTCTGATCTCGATGACGTTGTTTAGCAGAGCGCACAAGGCCGCTAGAGGGAAGGCAGAGGAGAACAGCACCACATAACCGAACTGTATGAACATTTCCAAGTAATCCTCAAATGTGTCCTGTGGATAACAAGTGATATTCAAGTTACATTTACACATCGCCATCATTATGGTCGCCATTTTCACTATCATCATCATTCTTATCATCATCATCATCATCATCGTCATCATCATCGGTGTCATCAATACCATAACGAGTGTTATCACCGTCAATCAAATGCAATGACGTAGGCAACTACAACACCCTCTCCTTCCTCGTCAATCAAATGCAATAACGTAGGCAACTACAACATCCTCTCCTTCCTCGTCAATCAAATGCAATAACGTAGGCAACTACAACATCCTCTTCTTCCTCGTCAATCAAATGCAATAACGTAGGCAACTACAACATCCTCTTCTTCCGCGATTTGTTATGGCTGCCAGGCGTTTGGTCCTGGCTTTCTACCAGAATGTCATCGTTGCTCTTAAATTATACCTCATATTCAGCCATGGTGCTCTCTATCTCAGCCTGGTTCATGAGTGGTGTGTCCAGTTCCTTGGGTTTATCCGATTTCTCGTTTCCGCCTGAGGCTGCCTTGTCCTTCCCTTCCTTCTCGTCCAGCTCCTTCTTCGCTTTGGCCTCCTGTTTCTTCAGCTTCCATTCCGTTACCTTTTGTTTGACGAATGGAACTAAAGCTTCTTTGACGTTTCCCACGACTTGCTTGGTGATGAGAAGTGCTGCAAGTTGCTGTGAATTATCAGCAAAAGTGATTAATTATTTCCAGCGGAAATTTAAACTAATGACGCATGAAATAGGCATGGACTGGAGGGCTTGGCCTTTGCCCTTATTTGTGACCATTATCAGCAATTATCATGCGCTTGCTATTCAAGGTAGTTCCAATCTTTACGTCTTTGAAGAAAATTTTTAAGTGTAACCATTCATGAAAGCTATTGAGCAGTACTTTCCTGAGGTTCTGTTTGACATGCTATTTGGTCAAGATATACGTAAGATCCTAAAGTATGTGCTGTCAATT
This sequence comes from Pavona decussata, assembly GCF_977016875.1. Classification (NCBI taxonomy): domain Eukaryota; kingdom Metazoa; phylum Cnidaria; class Anthozoa; order Scleractinia; family Agariciidae; genus Pavona; species Pavona decussata. The sequence continues at coordinate 3,261,728 of NW_028145434.1, read as the reverse complement.
GGATGTCGTTAGATAACACAAATGTTGAGAAATATATTATGTCTTCTCTTTCTCAAAGGAAGCAAATAATTGGTGCACTACGATGAAAATCTGGCAAAAGAAAAATCGAGTATGTACTCACGGTTTTAAGCCTGTCCATGTCCCGGATGTAGAAGGCGATGTAAAACAGTGCCAAGAAGGCGTTGAAGAATTGGAACTGCGAGTAAATGATGAAATAATAATCAGTAAATCACGAGAAAAATATTCACAGGTGAATGCTGAATACCATGAACATTTTAATCTTTTAAGGAGTCCAGTGTGTACTCCTTGGCAACGTTGTTAATATACTTATTTCAGAAAGAGAAAAATCTTACCGAGACAAGCTTGATGATCAAGTGATTTTCGTATGTCTCTTGGAGCCGATAGTTTTCTGTGAACAGAAAATCAGGACAAACCAAAATATCACTACTCAGGATGGCACGGGGAAGAACTTACTTGTAAAGACAACGTTTTAACGTTGAAAGAGTTCACGGAGGATTGCAGACAGATGAACCTGCTTGCGAGGACAACTTTTTAACAATGAAAGGGAAACGGTGGGAGAGGTTTTCCTAGCTTCTTCTTTCTACTTACCTTTGTCATTCAAATGATAGGCGACCTTCTTGTAATTGTCGTCCAACATACCGATACACACGGCCAAGGCGACTTTTGGCGCAAACTTGAGTGGCTTTGGTGGGTTCTCCATACTGTCCACCCAACGTTGAAACTCAAAACATAGCAACATGGTGAGACACACCACGCCCAGCGACGTCAAGATGATTGGCAACGACACACAGTAGCGAAAGATGTTTCTTTTCCAGGAAGGGTAGTGTGCTTCTATTCTTCCAGTTATTTCACTTGGTTGATAATCACCCTAATTGCAATGATGGAATTTCAGTCAGATAACTATTCATAAGGGACATTTGAGCTCACTTTGCTTTAGTTTATCGACAAAACAGACTTATCTGAGAAACGTTCAACAACGAAGACTTTGTGGGTGAATGTTTTGCTATTGTTTTAAGAACACTCTGGAGGGTTCATTCGGCGCCGAAACCAATCAACTGAACTAAAGCCTACTCCAGGAAGATCAATTACAGAAGTATCTGTATTGAAATCAAGCAACTCCGCTTAGTATAGAAAGAGCGTCACCGCTGACGAACTTAGCAATCGAGAACTTCAGTTCGATCAGAAAATTCTGTTCAGGATAAACTTACTGATTTGGTTGATGCGAGAAGAATGAATTCCTATGAGAGAAGTCTCAATTCTAAATGCGAGTGCCTACTTTTTCAGTCATTCTCTTCATGATAGGGAAATTTTCAAGTAGATCTAACTAAAACAGGTGTTCCATTTTCCATCCAGCAAACATCTTCGGACTTTCAGTTTTTGCCAGATAGTGACAACCTTGGATGGGAAATATATTCTTCGGCTTATTACTATGGTAAAGCGAACGACAATGAAGGCTGATACAATTGTGTCACAAAGTGCAATACCGATAACGCACCCTAAACAGCGGTCTTGGTTCCTTCAAGGCATCAGATGGCATATCCATTGTACCCCATTTGTATGCAAGCTCAGCACTTTTTCGTTTCCATGCCTCCAGGAACAGAGTAGCCCACACAATGTTGAAGATGTTGAAGAAGAGGATGCACCAATCACGTGTTACCTCGCCTCTGTTGGACAGGAAGAAGGTGATGATACCCAGGACAGCAGGAGCCACCAGCCATTTGGTGTACATACCCAGCCAGGCGAAATACATGGCAATTTTAACACCGAAGTATTGGCAAATTTCGTCTTTGGATGAAAACGAAATCACGATTTAAAAACTTGCAATATTGATATATACCTCTTTAGCACAAGCCTTACGCAGCGTGGCCGTGTGGCTAAAGTCACTGACCTGTAATTCGGATTTCCTAGGATGATAATTTATCCCTGATAATACTCCTGGTACGAAAGTCTCCTGATTCTAACTTTGGCTGTGCTGTTTTAATAGCGAAGCGAAAAGCTTCCTAGGTTTTCCCCCATGAGGTGTGAGCGCGGGCTCATGTCCAGAACAGCGGCTGGTAATCGAGCAGAAAAGCTCGGTCCACCAGTGAAAATAAAAACTTTGTTAATGTGTCGTAGCTTCTAGCCTACTAGAATGTACGCTAATTGGGGACACCTAAATACTTTACATTATAAAATATACATACAATCGATCAATACCACTATACAATGTATTAAAAGACACCCACTGACTACTTCACATTATAAAGTTAGGACTTTTAAAAGGCTTCAATTCGTAGGATGCCCCAATAGGCACACTGAGTGCCAACACTTCGACAATTCGTTACTATAGATAGCCTTGTTTACCGAAACATAATCTGTTTAACTTTTTTCTTATTGAATTATTAATTAGGGATACAATACAATACAATACAATATTTATTTTGCCATATACAACATTTACAGATGGAAAAAAAATAAAGAAAACTGATGTAAGAAAATAAATGGCGAGAAAACCTGAAAGAAACCACGAGGCTTATGACAAGTCAGGTTTCGTCACTTAACTCACTTAGAGATTCCCATCTATTTGGAGAAATTCGTTTTGCACGTTGAACTAAAAAACTAACAGTAGCATTTTACTACCGAAGTTTAAATCCGTGGGCTGTGTGAAATGAGAATAAGTTGCGAGAATAATTCTGCTTGAAGTATACGAATATGCTTGTTTCCAATTTAAGACAAGTGGCCATGGTGAAACCAAACAGGGATTTTCACTTGTCACTGAGACTCACCTAGTGGCTGTTTCTTGAAGAACGCTGAAACCCAGGTCTTTCTCAGTTTTGCAAGGTCATCGTGGTTATGAAGGGGGAACATCTTTTCGACCACGCCTTCCGATAACAGCTTTGGGACTAAAAAACGAAGTTTTTGTTTTTGTTAACGAGGGCTGGGCACAATGGCTGACACTCAAAGTTATTGCGCTCCATATAATGAATGTTTAACGTTTTACATAAAGGACGACTCATGCAGCATGGATAGAAATTAAATGGACTAAATGTGTAATTGACAATGCAGCAATAAAAGGTCCGGATAAACCCTTAGTATTTTTCAATATATAACGTGCAAATTCAACCGCGCGAGAGGTTGTAAAACCAAAACGTGGAGGATATTTACACAAGAATTAAAAAGCGCACCTCCAAGCAAAACCCTCAATATAAAGCTAAGCCACCAAAATAACGTTATCTTGGAAAATACACCACATATCGACTTATCGCTTTACAATAATATCTCCATGCCGAGATGCCAGCAGTTTTTTCGAAATATAAGCATACAGACCCAAGTGGTAGTTTTGCACTCTCCGCATTTGTTGAGTGAAGATAAGGTAATTTTGTTTATTTTGTATTTTCATGATATGGCACCTGGTGTGTTTACTTACCAATCTGCTGTCCCTCCACAAATTTGATCTTGCCCAGCTCATCTCCTTGGACTGCTCTAAGATCGTTGACCATCTCCAGAATCATACTCTGCCTTTCACCTGATGTGAAGAAAGTCGTAGGATCATCGCTGCCCTCGTAACTCATTCGCTCATCGTACTTAAACTCTGTTATTCCACCAGTACAGAGTTTCTTTTTCAGACCCAAGTTTTCAGCTTGTTGCAAGAAAATCTGAAATGAAAGGATTCGGCTTACTGAAGCAATGGGATCGGCTTGGCTATGTCCATTATTTCTCTGATTAGGTTCAGTGAATAACTAAAGTGCAATTCAGCGCAATTTAGCTTCTTTTGCCCATTCAGTTACAACGGGACAATGTAAAGAAACTAAACAACAATCTCCATTGAAGGATTAATGTAAATTAAAGAAAACCTGAGTTTAAAAATTCGGCAAGAAGTTTGGACAATCCAAATGGCTTTAACGCTAATCGAGTGGATGGCCCAAACTTATGTCTATAAACAAGGTTCGAATTCAGAAAATAATTGAAAAACAAATAAAAGTCAAAGGAATTTACCGAGAATTTAATAATTCCCTCCTAAGAGCGCCACCAAAGAGCTGTACGTCAAAAACTATTAAAAATAATTTTGTAAATTATTTGTAATTAAACGGTAGTATAAGAAAGCGCTGCTCACAGTCTAGGACCTCACCCACACATTGACTATAAAGTCATAGTTTTGAGTCTGGGTTTGAAACGGTTACGAAAATTCAAATGAAATTAAAAATCACCTCAAAGGATGAAGTGAGATAGAAGCCGTACACTGGCGAATGCGCCATTTGTCGAACGTGGACGTCAATATCCGGGACACGAGCCCTGAGTCTCGACAGCAGCCACATCACGGTATAGTCTTCAGTGTCTTTGGGAAATGTGATCAGAACATCACATGTTTTGGATGGAGTGGAATGTTCCCATAGTTTTGATGACAAGACAAACTTTCCAGCTTTTTGGAAACTCCCTGTGGAGAGTAAAAGGAGATAAATGACTTTACAGTGTGTTCTAGCTGACGCTGGTGCTAAAGTATCCCTGCTTTGTAACGGAATGTGTCTTATCGCTATTCTTGTCGCTGACTCGCTGAGCAAAGCTTTCCGTACATTGTTTTGGCAAGCCTTCGTGGACGGCATGTTGGACGGAAGCTCCCAACGAAACTTGATCTTCGCTGTTCAAGCGTAAGAAACGCGTTGTAGCAGTGTGTCGCAGTGTGTGAATGCAAGAGCTGGTATTAGCCACCTGTATGCCTGCGTGCACACGTGTGACGACGATATTAGTCAGTTGAAGGCATCGATTATTGAAAGCAAATTTCCGCCCTTCCTGAGAGCTCCTTTAACTACTTTATTTACAGTTGTAAATAATTAATGTTTTAATTTGTTTTCTTATCAGGAGATAAACTAGAAAGGGAAAACCTCATTTATCCCCTTTTCACTTGGATTTGTGAATAAACGGCTATTATTATTATTATTATTATTATTATTATTATTATTATTATTATTATTATTATTATTATTATTATTATTTTCATTATTCTTACTACTACTCCAGGATATGACCAAGATATGGCATTGTGGCCATATGCGTCTATTCAAGGATTGAAGCAGGTGTAACGGTTAAGCTTGACATGCTATAACACAGTTTTAGTTACTTTCTCAAAAAACCTAATCGTCTTGCCAGTACATTTTGATACTTAAGAGGAGGAAACCCAGCAAGCTGTCCATAGGCATGATTTTCTCCAATATATTGAAACCTTTTTCTATTCGGATTAGTCATTACCCTCTTCGCCTTTATCGCCAGTGAATACATCTTTAGCGGCTGTCTTCGCTGCAAATAAAAAAAGACAATATTTACCGACGTGAACAGTTTTTCCCTTAGTTATAAAAATAATACCAACCATGTCTCCAAGATTGACCGGGACATGGCATTGATATGGGAATGTCTTTGGGTGCCAAAAAAAAAGTGATCGTGCAGTGCTTTGTTGGTAATAAATCATTTAGACAATTTTGGAATGATAAGATAAAACTACTTATCAAAACCCAGCCAATTTCACTGGCCACACCCTGGACAGTTACCAACTTTATTTCCAGCGCAAAAATAAAATCTTTTCAATTTGGATTTAGATATTTGAGTTTTTTTTTCAGTAACGCTTAACTAATAAAGAAAAAGATCGTTCAAGAACTTGTGACTTTAAGCTAGCCTTTACTGACAAGTTAATATGCCATTATATTTTTTTTCAGAGTTTTGCATAATTAAAATCCTTATTTTTCAGGGGACGCTTTGCAGAATCATGTTATTAAAAATGGAGTGTCCTAAACGGCGGTTACGCAGAACTGTTTCGTTTAGAATTTTGCAAGACAATAACAGTGTAATAACCTTTCGTTGTTTTTATTTTTCTTTGCGTTATGATGGCGAAATGTATTTAAAGGAAAAATTATTTAACGTCCTCCTTGAATTCTTCTTGTTTTTCAAGAATGTATCTGTGCAGAGAAAAAAATAACGCTCAGCAGAGCAAAATGTAGCTAGCAATCGAATTCCTTTTTAATTTTATCTCGGAGAAAATTGCATTCGATATTTCCATCTCTAACCCGGAAACTTTGTAACGGCTTTCAAGCCTTGCAAAAACTGAGCACCCCTCAGGCTGGTTTTCCTTTTTATATATTCTACTTTATAAACGTGATATTTTGCCGAGCCATTAAACTAACGTTACCTTCCTTCCCGCTCGTCCTGCGATCTGGAATAGGCATTATCGCGAGTTTTAGATCCGAAACGCTGGCGCGCTTCTTCCAAGCCTCGCAATTTTTTCCGCGAAAACTAAATTGGACAACAAGCTCCTAGCTTACCTGCTTTATTTACATCTACAAAAAGACGCGCTTGAGCACGCAGCCTGATTGGCTAGCCGCCTGTCTGTTATTGGCTGATATTTTTCCTGTAGCAGGTTTCTAAGCCATACTTGCGGGTGGCTGTTTGTAATGGGAAGTCTGTACTGTCGAGTTCGTCTGATAACATAATTTATATCAGCATGCGGGAAATCCCAATTTGCCAGCTTTCAGAAATCATGGCATTTACTCAGTGTTGAGAAAATTAGCAGTTGCCACTTTCAGTAATTGTTTAAATTTGCAGTTTCATTGTTTAACTTTCTTCTACATTTGAAAGGTATTTACGAAAGAGAATTCTTGGTGTTTAAGTAGTAATACATGTGTATTTTAATGAGAATTTTCTTCCTATTAGAAAATGGATGATATTTAATTTGTTGCTACAACAGTATGGAACGTCTAGCCCTAATTGTTATGTTCCTATTTCTATCCTATAAGCTAGACTGAACAGCTGGACATATTTATTAAATTGTCAAGTACTGATAAAAATGTCGCAATTTACATTTTCAATGTTAAAAGTGATAAGACAAACTGAATAACATAACAGTTTACATTACACGTTTTGTTTATATAATGATACAAACGGTTTTGGTTTTTTCAACGACAGAATAAGTCATGTGGTGTAGTCATCATCATCATCATCATCATCATCATCATCATCATCATCATCAAATATTATTATTATTATCATTATCAGTGAAAAGTTAAATATTTCAGGGGACCAAAGGCGGAAGTAGCTTTGAAGTCACACGTTCCGGAAGCAAACGATCTTCCTTCGGTCTGTTGTAAAATGTAATGTAACCTACGCCTCAAGGAGTCACGTGACAGAAGCTCCCCAATTTCGTATCCAGAGTCCTCAGGCCCTTTGGTCAGCGGTTAGTAGCCTGAAAAGACTCTGGGTACTGGAAGTTTTGCACGACAGGATTTTTTTGGTAAAACAATCCAACTGAAAGGCAGAGCCGTTACGGGGCAGCCAATCAAAACATTACATTTTTACGATTTTGCCAGAATTTTCCCTGGAGACCAACCCCTGTTAAGTTTTTAGCGTGGGATTCTCAATTGCTTCGTAGATCTTCCTTCCCTGGGTATTTTTGTCCCGTACCGGCTCTGGATTAGGTATATTTTCACCTATACTCTTAATAACAAAGCTCAATACCGCTTTTCTTAAAGGAATTATCGTTATGATTATCATTGTTAAAGGCTTGCATCGTCATTGCTATTATCATTGATCACTTTTTACCATTATCATCGTCACTATATTTTCCTCTTGTTGTTGTTGTTATCACCGCTCTGTTTGATTATCATTAGCATTGTTACTGAAAATATGTCAGTCCGGGCATTGTAATAGTTATTATTTATTGTCCACTACAATTCCTATTGATATTGCAACTTACTTTTCACTAACTTAACTTTTTCCTGCTACTAACGGTGGGCATCCAAATTAAAAGATATTGTTAAGATACCACGTCCCGTACGATCCTTTACTTTTCCTTCCCTTCTTAGAGTATTTTTGGGACTAAATAATGTGTATTTGTCCTGCAAAAATACAAATCACTTGGCATAAAGTGACAATTTTTATAAAGCTAGATGGAGTCAAAATATACATAAGTTTACAATATGGTTCTAAGGTTTGAGTCCGTGGCAATGATTCTATACTGAATTCAATGAGATCGATCTGAGTTACTGAGCAATAATAATTCGCTGTAAAGTTGTACTATGAATTATTTTCAAACTTGTTCCGCGTTCAATTAAACGATATTATGTAACATCAAACGGCGTTTGCGTCAAAACTTTGTCCAACTGTTATTATCCCTAAGGCAACATTCATTAAATTTTATCATAGGAACCATGATGATTCAGGTCACGCAGAAGTGGCCAACTGGAGCACCTTGACAGAAACATTGTAAAAATCGGAAAAATGTTATCGATGTCCTGTACGAATGATACTAATTTCCATTCAGTTCTGAGTTTTCGGTTTTCCAGCAACGTCTCTCCAAGCGACATGTGAAGACCAAATATTGTCTAAAGAAATCTACCCGGTAGGGGTGCATTATTTTATTTGAAAAGCAAAACTGTCAGTGAACGTAATTTAGTAATCTATATGTAAATTTATGGCCATTGAGGAAATAGTTATCTCGAGGGATTAATATGCACACACTTTAAAAATCATCAGAATTTGCAACATTAATCGCGCAGCTTTTCTGCAAGTCATTTCCACAGTTGCCTTAATCTTTAAAGGGTTTCAAAACGGTCGCTGACTAAGATTTTTTGAAGAATCAGATAGTTTGTACAAAACAAACGACATAGTGTACGTTGAACAGATCTCACACAGTATTGCTCACTCACTTACCCCACTTCCACGCGTTGTGAGGCTTAGTTTTGGCGAAATTCCATGCTGTCTTTACGCCTTTCATTTACGAGAATCTGTCCCCTTCGATTAAATAGAAGCTCTCTCCTGATACGTCGATCATTGTCGAATAGAAAACACCCTCTTCGCTTGCTCATTGCTGTCGCGATAAAATTGGGCCTTGGATAGGTTTGAAATTATTCTCAAATTCACTTCGCGATCATTGGTCTCTAAGGCAACACTAGCCATGATAAAATATTTTTCGAGAAATTATCATTTTCTGCAGTCTCAAATGATTCGGTCTCCTTCTCGAAACTGATCCCGACTATTTTGTAAGTTGTAATCGCTTAAGAATCCATTAACGACCGATTGCAGTGTTTCAGAGCTAATTTTATTCACGTCACGGAGTGCGACAAATGACAAGTATTTCCATTGTTGTGAAATTATTATTGTTTACGATGTCAAAATAACACGGGGATCGGATAAATGTTGATTTTAATGTCACAACTCATCTACCACAAGCCTGAGAGATGTAGCTACCCACTGGGGATAACAAAGCAGTTGCAATATTAATATCACGGGAAGCTGGTCCTCGTCTCAAAGCAGTTTTGTCAAGCACTGAAGGTACGATCCCCTACAGGCAGGCCTGGGGTACCCCTTCCTAGATTTTTATTTTTGTTTTGTTTGTTTGTATTTAAACCTTGCATTGCATTTTGGTAACTTTTGACCACAATTCAGGCTGTAGTCGCTAGTACTGGTAAAACAAGAACAGTAAAAAAAAGCTATACTCACAATAACCAACAGTTAGCCTGGAAATATACAAATTCACCATGACAACCTCGGAGCCGTGTAGATGGCCGGACCGAGTGACTGGTTATGAACCATGGGCTTTCTCGGGACAGCTCGGAGTAACTCTAAGTGAATAGAGTTATTGTTTTTACTCTTCCAGCTTCATTCTTCCCTCCTTTCTTTTCTCCCTTCCTTCCCGCTTCCAGTCCGAATGAATCCGTTGTCCACAACTCAGCAGTTACAGCACCCTCGAGGGTCCCCGAAAGATTTTTCGGGATCCGAGACTTGCTTTTTTGAAGGCCAAGATTCGGTATACTCGAGGAAAAGGGGGAGCGAGATTCGAGATTGACAAAAATGTACAGAAACCAAGACTACTGCTTGTTTTTTCGGGGGTAGGGCCGGAGGGGTTCTCTCTCACTGACCCCCACCCATCCACCCCCACCACAACCACACGCCCTCCACCCCACCCCGCGTGGTACGCGATGCCTCTTCGGACGGGAAACTAGCGCCTGCTTGATATTGCAGCCATCGCAGCCATGATGGCAGTGAAAGCTGCGATCTTCGTTATCTTCTTCTTGTTTTCCAACCTCTTGGCGACCGCAGTGCAGTTTTCTCCACCTAAGTATTCTGCCTGTCACAGTAAGGACTTCGGTTACGGTGGAACAGTGTGCGTCTGTTCAGACGAACTAGAGTGCGACTCGTTTAGCGAGGGTATTCCCTTGTCCAAACAAGAGTATGCTGTTTACACGAGTTCAAAATCGGGTGATCGCTTTAGTTTAAGGACTGGAAAGATAAAAAAGGCTTTGGGTGGAAATAAATCGCCTGCTGTAGAAGACGAAATCACTTTCACCGTGAATCAGGGTGAGGTTTTCCAAACAATACTTGGAATCGGGGGTGCATTTACAGGTAAATATTTTCTGTGCGTGTTTTTAAGGAGATTTTAAATGTTGGTTACTACTTGGAATTCAAGGGTTATCTTGGAGAACTAGCGAGTGTCCATTCAGCCAGGTTTGGAACGAACTTTCCATCTTCTAGACAGGTTGCCTTCCCATAACTACTAGTCTTATCTGCTCAGTAGGGTAAGGGTAGGGTGGGGTGGGAGCTCCGTCCCCCCCCCCCCCCTTAATTTTTTAGGCCAAACCGAGGCCTGTAGGGCTGAGGCACCAAATGAAGATATTTTGTTTCCTGAAGATGAAGAGAGATAAGCAAAGTGTTCAAGAGTGGACCTCCACTTACATGAAGCCGACTGGATCCACAACTGAAGCTGCTATTAATAGTAATAACATTATTTTATAGTTTAATACTATCCACATCTAATGTGCTGGCTCTAATTTCAAAAATATCTTTTTAATATTTCAGATGCGGCTGGATTGAACATTCTAAACATTACCACCACCTTGCAAAACAAACTCATTTCTTCGTATTTTTCTCAAGATGGCATTGAGTACTCCATTGGACGCATCCCTATGGCCAGCTGTGATTTCTCCACCTATCCTTACTCTTATGATGATCATGAAGGAGATTTTCAAATGCAGAACTTTAGCTTGACTAAAGAGGATTTAAATCTCAAAATTCCTCTCATGTTGTCTGCTATGAGAATGAGCAAGCGAGACATTAAATTCTTTGGAAGTCCCTGGGCAGCGCCTGCATGGATGAAGACTAATGGAAAGATGCAAGGCGCTGGTGAGTTAAAGGGGGTAGCTGGGGACAAGTACCATAAAGCTTGGGCATTGTATTTTGTAAAGTTTCTCAGAGCTTATGAGAAGAATGGAGTTAAGATCTGGGGGCTAACAGTGGAAAATGAACCATCAACTGGGTTTATAGCAGGGTGAGTAGATATGCACCTTTATTTTATGTAACTTTTCTTAACCCTTTTATCCCCAATTATGGTGGCAAGTACAGTGCTCGAAATTAAAATTATTTCCAAGTTGTCCCGATACATAAATGCTATGCAACCTGAGCCAAGACTCAGGTTGCTCTGATACCTGCTAGGTTGTCCTTAACTCTCAAAAGGAGATTTTCCAAGGGGGTTCACTTCTGGTAGGTGCTGGTGGATGATGGGCGAGGGTTTGGAAAATGTCTGCAAATGTGGCATTTTGAGCTGTTGACAAAAGCTAGCACATATTATGAACGATTGGTGGCCAGTGGAATGCTTTCTACTTGCCGAGGAGCATTACTATTCCCCCTGCATGACTAGTTCATAGCAATTGGCCACCCCTGCATTATTTTTTGTGAAGTTTCCCAAATGATTTGCTCGCATGCAATTTACTTCTGGCCATAGAATGGCAATGTAGAGTAGAAGTTCTCTTACTAACCATCTAAACAGCACCTTAATGAGGTTGAAAAACTGCTTTGTGAAGCGTCAACAATAATTTCTGCAGGTATGCTTTCCAATGTATGGGTTTCACAGCAGAGACAGAAAGAGACTTTGTAAACAAAGACTTGGGCCCAACTTTGGCTCAGTTTGGATATTCTGATGTTAAACTGATGATGCTAGATGATGCCCGTATCTTTGTACAGCCATGGGCTGATACAATGCTTGGTGATCCTCAGACAGCTAAATATGTTTCAGGAATTGCTTTACACTGGTACAACGAGGCACTGGCATCCCCTGATGTGCTAACAGCTACGCATATGAAGTAAGTAGGGACGGTTGATTTAGAAATCTTGATGGAGTGGGCACTTATTATAAAAAAAAGTAGAAGGCTTGAGCCTCAACTGGAACCCTCAAATGAATGCAAAAAGGTTTCTTTTTGGGTAGGTAAAACCTGAGCTCCAAGAGAGTGTGAGAATCAAGTCTTAATGCGTAGTGGCCAAGATCCATGACAGACTGCAAGCAGTCACGCTTTTTCCTGAGATCACGCAAGCAAAGTAACGGCAAAATTATACAAATTAGAAAAGTGAACAAGGAGCTACATCCATTGCACACTACAGAACTTGGGAGAAGAAAGAGACTTCTCGTATTCTACCATCATGAGTGAATATGAATAGGCTAGACCAAACATTGGAGGCTACATGTTATTTTTTCCAACTCTTCATGAAAAGTGATGTCTGTGGTTGTTGAATAGCTCTTTTAAATAAAAGTAGGTTAGTATGGGATGGTGAAGAAGACAAGGCCTATGGTTCAACAACACTGCCCATCAACACAGTCAGCTGAATGGTGTTGAGATTTGCACGTACAGTAACTATCGCTAGTGTGACCTTACCTAACATGTATTGAAGTGTGCTAGTCTTGCCAGTCTTACCAGCTAGACATTTCGAATCATATCATGGATGTAGGTGTAAAAGCTTATACAAATGACCTTTTACACTGTTTAAGAGTATTTCAGAGCATTATAATTTATTATTATTTTGTAGCATGCTTTATTCAGGGCTTGCTTTTGAACCTGTATTTCACTCTAGATTCCCCGATCACTTTATGCTGAACACTGAAGCCTGTACTGGATGGACAGGCCCACCTTCTGAGAGAGGAGTTCATCTTGGAGAATGGTCAAGAGGAAGCAATTACAGTCACAGCATCATTGAGGTACTGACTAAATACAGCAACTTGCTCAATCTTTTGGACGTTCTGATGATTACAATGCAGTTAGTGTACTTTGTACATCTTGGTTAAAATCTATCTTACATATGTACTAATAGAAATTAGCATACCTCAGTGACCGACTATCGCATAACGCGCAATCTGATTGGCTACACAGGTGCCGTCTATGGATCGATAGACGGCAGTTTGTCAGAGCGCGAGCGATTTAGCATGCATCATTGCACAAATATATCAAAATTAATGAAATCAAAAGATTTTTTTGCTTGATAGATCATTCACTGAGGTATGCTAAAACAATTACAGTGGAACCTCTCCTTACGGACACGTCTATAATACGGACACCTCTCTATTACGGACAGTTCACTTGGTCCCTGAGAGACCGAAATCCATATAAAGCCTACCTCTCTAAAACGGACACCTCTATAATACGGACACTTATCCCTGTCCCCTTGGGGTCCGTAATAAAGAGGTTCGACTGTACATGGCTCGCTCTGGGTTTCTATTGCCTTTGATAGTTGGCTCGGGGCAACTATCAGCGGATAGAAACCTCGAGCTCGCCGTCTAATTGTTAAATAGTGAAAATCAATTTTATTTTTACACTAAGAGATATTAACAATCAATTTTAAATCCTTTTGTCAGATTAGGAAACTCTACCCTACCCCATCCCACCCATCCCTCAATAATCTAATCTGTCTACTACGTATCCAATGGACATAAATCACCACAGAGGGGGAAGGGGGATTTGGACTTACCTTAGACCACAAGCAGTCCCATTTTTCTTTGGAATAGTAAATTGCCTCTAATGATAAATAAATGAATAAAGCCAGGACAGCCTGTCTTGTGGGTTAAGTGTTGTGGACTCACATCTCCTTGCTCAAGTCTCGCTTTACTATTTCTAAGAAAAACAAGGCACTTGAGCTATAGTTTTTGGCCCAAGATGGAGAATTAGAGAAAATTAATGATAGTTTGTGAATATTTAGAAAGGTCACCTTTCCCTCATCTACCCTTCCCCAGACTCACCCCCATAAGCAAATGCCCTCTTGTGCCTTTTCATGGTAATGATTTATGCAGAAAAATGCTTATATTTTAGATTTTGACTGTGTCATTGCATTTATTTCTAGCCTTTTTGCCTTTCTGTATACCTAGTTTCTCAAAATTTATCATTGCAGAATTTGTCACACTGGTCTACTGGTTGGGTGGACTGGAATCTAGCGTTGAACACGGAGGGAGGGCCAAACTGGGTGAAGAACTTTGTAGATTCACCAATTATTGTCGACGCTGAGAATGGAGTATTTTACAAACAGGTGCCTACTAGTTAACAATTGATCCCAAATACTTCTTTGTTTTTATATAGTGGTGCAAATGTTGTAGGTTAAAACGAATCCCAGGTTAAAATGATTTCAACCTAGGTCAATTTGTATTTTCCCTTGTTTCAGATGTAAATTACCCAGCCTTAACAAAGGAAAATACAAATCAACCTAGGTTGAAATCATTTTAACCTGGGATTCATTTTAACCTACAACATAACTACATGAAACAGATTCGGTTTTAAGTTAAAATAATGGCAGTATGTGAACCTGTGCTTATGGTTACCTTTTGATTACGAAATGTTCACCCCCCCCCCCCCCCCCCTATCTCCCCCAGAGAGACTAAAATTCATTCGAACTCCACCCCATAACTCTACGGACATCTTAATTACGGGAAGATCTCTTGTTCACGCAAGATCATAAGTTACATAAACACTGACACCTCTATATTCAAGACGTAAGTGTTACTACGATGGTTTATTTTTGTACCGGAGAGACCAAAATGTTTACGAACTCTATCTCTTTTGTAGGGATTCATCTAATAATTATAAAAATTTGTAATATATGCTCATTCAACTTTTTATAATAAATAAAAATATTTTGTCTCCCGGTGTAGTCACTTAAGTTGTGGATCGCAACGTTTCGACTGCTTACTGCTGATCATGCTTTGAGGCCTGATGAAGAATAGCAGTAACGAAACGTCGCGATCTACGATTTAAGTGAATACATCGTGAAGCAAACGATTATTCTATTTATTGTAATATTCTATCACGGTGAGCAATAGTCCCTTTTGCGATACTCAACTCTTTGCAGGGAGCAGGGATAGCACAGTTGTGATGGCACTCAGCTCGCCTCCCACCAATGTGGCGCGAGTTCGATTCCCGGACTTGGCGTCATAAGTGGGTTGAGTTTGTTGTTGGTTCTCGTCCTTGCTCTGAGAGGTTTTTCTCTGGGTCCTCCGGTTTTTCCCTCTCCTCAAAAAACAACATTTTCAAATTCCAATTCGATTAGGAATCCGAGGGCCACAGGTTTGTCAGTCGTAACAGACTGTTTAAGTGCAACCCTCGTTAAACAAAGTTAAGTTGATTTACTGTAATTGTGGAAGTTTCACTGCTTATTTCGATTTATTTCGACTTGCAGCCCATGTTCTATCATCTGGGCCATTTCAGCAAGTTTGTTCCTCCAGGCTCGCAGAGAGTCGAAGTAACTTCCTCCCAAAACACTTCATTGGAGTACATTGGTTTTGTGACACCGGAGACAGACACTGTTATGGTGATTCTAAACACGGAAGCAAGGAATATTACGATCAATATCACCGATAAAGAAAGAGGAACAATTACTGGCACGATCCCCGCATATTCCATTCAAACTTATATTTGGTAAAAAGAAGTGAGGTGTCGGATTTCGTCCGTTTGAAAGAGTAGACATTGACGACTAACCGGTCGTCACCACCACCACCACCATCATCATCATCATCATCACCATCATCATCATCATCATCATCATCATCATCATCATCATCATCATCATCATCATCATCATCATCATCATCATCATCATCATCATCATCATCATCAACTTTGATTGAAGAGAAACACATAAGCGCCAATATCTCCGAGAGAAAATGGCAGCAAAATTAAAAATGATAATTTAAACTAAAATTCAAAGGAAAATGAATTACATAAATTAATAATACTAGTTTACCGGAAGCTGGAGTAAATCAGAACATCGAGATAAATCGATAGTATCCCGACGATATGTAGTAGTTTGCAATTCTTCTGTTAACATGTTCCACAAATTCGAAAAAAAATTCGAGAAAAATTAAAGGAACGATTTCCTTAGAATGTGGTTTTAAGTAACTCCAGATGTGATATTGGGCGGGTGTAGCATCTTGAAATGATTTATATCCCAGAGCTACGTGTAGTAAGTAAGTGATACCTTTACTGTGTAGACGCAATTACCGCCAAGGCAGTGGTCTAATTTCGCCCCCCTCCCCTCCCCCCATAAATAAATAAATAAATAAATAAATAAATAAATAAAATAAAATAAAATAAATTATGTCCATTATAAGTGGTTCTAGCTAAAATGTCCTAGAAATTTTAAACAAGTTCTTGATTAGCATTATTACTAAGGAATTTACTATTAACAGGTTTTTTAAAATAGGTTTCGTTGTGAATGGTCCTGGCCAGCATTGACACTAAGGGAATTTCAAAGAAGATTAGCACTGGCGTGAAATGAATGAAGACCTGATTTTGTGTGATACTTCAGTGGGCATCTCTAATGCGTCATCATACGCCACTCGTGCGTAAACTTGAGGGGAGTAAGTTTTCAAATAAATAGCATAATCAATAAGATATGACGGGCACTTTTCATTTACAATTTGGCGCTAACATATCAAGAACCTTTTTAGGGGTATCGAATGGCCTTTGCTCGATTTGCTCGCAAAATTAAACGAGTGCTCTCTTGCTCGTGTTCGCATATTTTGCGCAACTGCTCGCATGCTCGAAATTTCGTAAATCGTACTTTGTAGGTTTTTTGATACACAAATAAATTTATCTCTGTGGACGTGGTAGTGAACTTCAATAAATCTGGCTGTCAAGTTCAGTTGAAAACACACGACAATATGGTTAAGGCAATTATACATGCCATAACCAGGATCGCGATAAGCTGTAAAAGTGTTGCGTATTGTGGAGGTGTCACTCAGACTACCAGGCGCATTCTGGTAAGAATAGCGTCTAAGCTTTGCTGCTAGCGCAAAATTAACGAAGTGCTTGCTGCTCGCCAGTTGTATTTTCTAAAGTTCTCGCTACTTGCAAGATAAATTTGATCACTTCTCGTGCTCGCATGCTTGCGAAGGACCATTTGATCCGACCCCTGTTTTTATTTCTCGTGCTGGCCAGATTCCTTGTGTTTTTCAGGAGCAATTTGGTAAGTACTACTTACAAATATATTACCAAGAATAAGACGTAGCACTTGCTGCCGGATTAAGTAGCTCGCCAAGTGATCGTATTTTTAACGATATTAATTATTTTTAGTTGTTTAGTTTTTTTTAATGGTGGTAGCTGGTTGACGTTTTTATCCCGAGCAAGAAAGCTAAAGTCAAACAATAATTATGGCAATTTTTAAATTTTGTAACGCATTGAAGTTTTAATTACTTGTAAACATTATTGCGAATTTATTATTGTAATTTTATAATTTTAATTTGTAACTGAGTTTACATCAGCTCTGGGCTACCCTTTTACAGACTTTTTCAAATAAAGTTTGTTTTATACAAAGTATGTGTGTGCTATCTTGACATCGTATGTAGTGGACATACACTCACCGTTTTGTAATCGCGTCTTATTCACTGAATCTTTGCACAAATTCTCGCCAGTTATATACGCAATCTAAACAGTAAAACATATTCCCGTACTCTTTTTGAACAGTAATGCGATAGAGATAAGGGAAACGGTTCAATGTCACCATACTGAGAACACACAACAGTCAAGCAAAGTAAGCGAAGCACTCACACGGCGTGCTAATGCATGGACCATTATTTTTTTAATTGAGTGAAATTAGGATGCAAGCAGAAAACAAGTTGCGCTGTATTTGATCTGCAGGGCATCAGTGTTCACATGAGAGTATTTTCAGATACAGATGGAAACACAAGGTATTATTGAAAAGTGGATCATTGTATAATGCAATTCCAGTGATTTGATTGGCTTAGCGACCATGGTTTGTAAGCTATTATACCATACCGGAAGACTGCCAGAGAAATAGCGACCATTAAATTGTCTTCTGGTTGTTCTTGCAAAGCGAAATCAGCAATATCTAGCAATGTTTCTTGATTGTCTTTAATAACACAATTATTCTACTCACGCTTGTTGGATATGAGATGATTATAGCCAACTCAGCGCGTAATCATGATCAACTCATATCCTGACATATTTTCGTGGAATAAGTCTTAATTGCGACAGGACTGACGCCCATTTAATATGACTTCCTTAACGTATATAAGAGCAAATCATTAACACACAGCCAAATTCAGTGTCAAACCCGGTCTTTCATCTCCCCACCCCTCCCTCAGGAGTGGGGAGATAAAAGACCCTCCTCGGTCTGGGAACAAGGTAAGTTCAGTGTTCGACATTTCACCAGTTAGGCTTGAACTTAACGGATATATTTGGCACTTTTAGGAAGCTTTAAAGGAACTACCCAAAGAATGTTTACGAATGTTTCTGCTCTCCCTTGTCGGCTTGTCGCGCAAGAGATGGAAAACTTTAACAGATTGTTTGCATTATTTACTTCAGCAAATCTCTCTTGATTAAGAGCATTGCTGTTTTTCGTTAAAAAGATAACTTCTAATATAAATTCATAAGTTGCTTTTCTTGCTGTCGTCTACTAGGCCCTTCAGTAACTAACGAAACACGCGCGCGAGAGAGAAAACTTGCTTCCCGCGAGAACCCGCGAAATATGTCCGACCCACCTGTCCCTCACACCTATCACTTTGTAGAGACGAAAGCGAGGCTCTACCATGGTGTCCTCTGACTACTGGATGGAATCTACAACATCAGTTGTTTTGAATGTATCTTTCTAATTTTGGTCGTAAATTTTATTCATTGGGGCGATTTTAACGGATTTAAGAAATCACCAGTTTCTTTAATCAATATGGACATTTCCAAAGAAGTAGAAAGCGCTTTAGAGGAGGAAGGATATGTAAAAATCGATTCTACATCGCCGAGCACAATGACTTCTGCCACACTAACTTCTCCAATTTCTGCTTCCGACCAAACTACGAGTTTAACAGCTGGTAGTTCGCTCCAATCTCAGCCTGTAAATCCAATTGCAAGCCCAGTTCAACAGCAAATTAGACCGGACATTTCTTCGTCTGATATTTCGGCTGGTAGAAGTTCTACTGATCCTTCTTCGAGTTCGTCTACATTATCAACGTGGCAAGAGCAACATTCTGGTGAAGCCGATCAGTTTGGTGGTGTATGGGGATGGATGTCTAGCGCCGTGTCGGCTGGATTACAGACTACACAAAATCTTGGTAGAAATATCGTTGAGAAGACCAAGGTACATGTATTATTAGATCGATGCTAAAAAACTATAAATTATAATTTTTATCAACTGCTCAAAATCAGCCAATCAGAGGTTTGTTTCACTAAGAGAAAAAAAAAAATGTTCAAGGTGCATTGTTGAGTTATACAGGCATGTAGGAATTTTTAATAACTTGGAAGAAGTGTTCAAAAAAGCATGAACTGTAGATGAGTACCACTCGCACTTCTTTCAATGTTCTAAAAAAATTCCCAAGTGTTTAACTGAACGGTGCATGAGGAACCAGTTTTTTAAATTTCTTTTATAAAAATATTTTTAATTAATGGCTCAGGATTTGGGCGTTTTGTCAAACTCATAGGCAGCTGAGGAAACTTGATGACACTTTTACTCCCAAATTTCCTTTATTTAAATATAATAATTATTACAGATTTACTCAGTAACAGGAATATTAGTTTTCTAGTCAAATTTTTGGCCGGCATTTGCTGGAGCAATTCTTGTGTTTTACAACCAAATCTCAAATTCTGAGCAAAGGAAGGCCTCCCCAACAGATATCAGAAACTTCTTGATGTAACAACAATGAAATGCAATTCATGTACAACAATACATTGTTCTAAAATTATCCATTGTTACATTAATTTCTTCTTATGCATTCAGTCATTGAGTAGAATGCTAAGTAAGCAAAAGTAAGGTAAAGTAATTTATAACTTTTAATAGAGAGATTTAGCATCGCATTTACGGCAAACGGCAAACGGTAGGCTGAAATTTTCTCTTTGATGAAAAACAATGAAGCTTTTTTGGTTTAAGCTTATCTCCACCCAGTCGGCGACAGCTATTGAGCAAACACGAAAAAAAGAGAAGTAAGTACGAGAAACACAAGTTTATACATTTTAGAACAAACAGCGGCTTGACATTTCCCGTTTGGCGTTAGTTGTAAACGCGAAGTTAAATCTCTCTATTGTCAATAATTACATGGGGAGTGCTTAATATGTAATCTCCTGAACCAGAGGCTCATGGTAAAGTGCTTAATGATACACTTTAACCCAGATTGAATTGAAATTTGGAAATGTTGGTTTTTGAGGAGAGAGGGAAATCAGAGTACCTAATAAAAACCTCTTGAAGCAAGGACAAATACCAACAACAAACACAACCCACATATGATGCCAAGTCTGGGAATTGAACCCCGGCCACATTGGTGGGAGGCGAGTGACATCCCTGCTCCCCTATAAAACTAAACAGTGTTTGCTAATACATTAACAAAAGAGCCCCAAATATTGAGAAATTGAGTATTGAGCCACTGGGTGCCCCTGATATAATCACAAGTTTTATTACAGACTGATTTGGACCGCTCCCCTAGAACACATATAAATACCCTTGGAGGGGAATTTGCTCTTTCAATAAATAGTGAAGAAATAGGCTGCTGAAACTCCTACATGTATGCCCAATATCCCTATTGGGATGATATAGAGTTGTCTATACATTTAGTTTTGTTATTTCTGTTTGTTTGTGTTAAGAAAGTACAGTGTTTATTTTGGGGGAATGAACAATGTTCCTTTTGAAAATTGTATGAATTGTGTTGGGATTTTTACTTATCTGGTTCATTAATTAATTAATATTTATTTTATTTCTTTTTTCACCCGTAGGCCCCCCAAAGCTAAAAACTGTATACTTTATTTACTAATGTTAGAAAAACAGAACTTCAAGAATTTATGAATTCAGGGGAACTTGTATAAAATATAGGATAAGTAAAATAATAGTACCAGATCATTACAAACTTTTAGAATGCTTTTTCTCAATGATCCAAAAGCACTATTTACATAAAAATTAATAAGAAGACTAAAAGTGCTATTTACCTAAAAATTAATTAAAATGACTAAATTATTATAACTGTAAGATTATAAAAACAAAATCTCAGTATGCACATAATACACATTTATATATGTACATGTAAAAAGTCAAGTATTCAATTTACACTTAAAAGTATCAACAGATCCAATGTTCTTATGTCTTTCATGTCTTAATGTCTTCTGGCAAAATGAAATAGCTCATAAAAATGTACTCAGCTAAAATGCTGTGTTGGGTAAGGCATGGTTCACACTTGTGAGATTTGTACAGGAATAAGCACAAACACAAAAAGAGCATGAGATGAACAGTGCTTTTGATTTCCTTGTGCTTACATGTACAATGTATGCTTAGGCTGCAATAATCTCACATTGATTCCTACTAGTGAAATACATCTAAGCACAAGGTGACGCACATTTAGTGCTGCTGGGCAGCAGTGCATTTCCTCGTGCTTTTCTCAAACCAGTTCACTCTTTGTCTTGTGACATAAGTACAGTTACTTTAGCAGAAGTAGGCGTCTGTTTATCTCATGAGATAATGGAAGCACCTTGATCGATCAGGATCAGTCCTTTTTTTTTGGCTATGTCTAGAGTGGCTCAGCAGTCTCATCCTTGCGTGGCAGTCCCTGCCTCAGGCATTTGCCTCAGTCTAAAATGCAAACACAAACATACTTAACTGTCTATTTTTCTTGTGCACATGCTTCTCCTTGTGCTTGGTTCATGCACAATATTATTTTTCTTATGGTTGTGAGAAATGCTCACTACTTCATTCAGTTTATGTTATTATATAGCACTACTATAAAATGACGTCTTTCATTATCACATTATGCTACATGTATATACAGCTATTTCAATTAACGTTGTCGGTTCAAAGCATGAAGCTAAAAGACAAGACCAAAAGTTTACGTGGGATTGTTATGAATAAATTCATCAAAATCAGTTATGCCTGGAGAAAACAATAGGTTGTAATTAGCAGTACAATGACCTGCACGTGCAAGAATGATTTTGATGAAATTATTCATAAAAAATAATCCCACAAAACATTGCAGTCTTGTCTTTTAGCTTGATTTTAATCCGACAACGTTAATTGAAATAGCTGTATACATGTAGCTGAACTGATCTATGGCAGAAAGGAGTGTGCTTATAACAGCTTGCCATTACATTTACATATACCACTCATCAACATAATTATTTTGAATCCTAGCAGTATGTGGGATGTTTGTCACATGAACATTAGTCACATTCCTTGAGACCGTATTTCTTCTGTTTTCTTACCAGTGTAAAAAAGATCTTGGAGACATGGGTTAGCTCGTATCAATATATTGGATAAATTGGCTCAAGATTTAAGTGCACCCAATTTTATTTAGGCTCTGAGGAATGGGTGTTTCATGAATAGATATTGGTTTCACTGATTTGTATTTTACAGATAAAAAAGAAAGAAAACTCAAAGAATGTTCTATGGTTATAGTAGGAAATTTTCCTCCCGTATATTAAGGGTGCATTTTAATTTTCTTTTCTCTTTATCTCTTAGACTTCTGTTGAAAGTGTGATCACAACACTTGATCCAGAGATGGAGGATTACCTGCGTAAGAACTTAAATTTTTGTACCAATATTGGCTCCGTTTCTTTTGTCACGTGCAAAGCTAAGTTGTTCACTGATAAGAAGGGCTAATAATGATAACAGATATCTAGAGCATGAATTTTGACATTTGACATTTGACTCTCATTCTTTGATAGATGGAAGAGATCAGTCCATATCCCTAGCAATAACAACTAATGATTCTGAAGCCATTGAAGCAATTAAGGATGGTTTCCTGCAAGTTTTTGAGCATGTTGCAGTGCAGTCACATTCCTCTGTGTCTGGAATTGCTCCATTACCAGTGGGATTCTCAGCAGGAGTTAAGGGTGCACAGCATAGAATAGCAAACCTGGTGCGAGGGAAGAAAGTTGCTGAGGGCCAGGTGATAATTGGTGTTGAGGAAATGGTGTCAGAGCTTTTACCTGGAAAGTAAGTAGTATGTAAGAGATGAGAACGTATATATTAATATATAAACTAATATGGTGTTTCAAGTAGTACATGTTAGTCTGTGACTGGTTGAGGTGCTGAGAAATTGGTTAAAGATCTTTCCATGACTGAATTCAGAAAACCACGCCAGAGGATAAGAAGTGTTCTCATTTTGCCTGAATACAGGCAATCCTGTTTCTTGCAAACATTATACTGTAGGATTCATGTTAACTAACAATGTAGGAGAACTTCCTGAAAAAGAGGGCTGACTGAGCAGGGTAGAGATGTCCTGAATTGTTTCTCAGACTATACTGGCATAGGAAGGATTGGTGACACTAAGAAAGTGATCTCAGGTCTTGCTCGCCAATATTGTAAATACCCACTCCTGAAGGCAATTATAAATAAAATATTATTAAACGTTGGTTAACTTAATTATTTCTAAATGCATCTGTGCATGCACTTTAAAACATGTTAAACACTCAGGCAACTATTAAAGCCAATTAACTTTCATTTGTCTGTAATCTATTAAGTACATGTAACGTGTGACAAATGTCTCTTGATTTTGAAACTTTCTGGATGTTTCTTTCCTCAGATGGTTTGGCTTGACTTGTCTTGCCCTCAGTGACCCTGTGTCAAAGTTAGAACTTGAAACCTTTTCACAGTCCATCCACATCCCTAAAGTTTATATTGCAAAAGCAGAAGAAAGCACACCGTCAAATTACAACTTAAGGTGGTCAGGCTTATCATACACCCTTGGAGAGGTTGTTTTAGGATCTGGACAGGCACATGGCGATTGGCACTCTAAAATCTCAGGTATGTTAATATTGTCAACACTTCAACAGTTACATGGGGATTTTATTGCTTTGGGTTGTACCATTTTGATGAAACCAATCAAAACTTGGGAACTTGTGAAGTCGGCAGCCTTTGAGTGGAAAAGTCCAGAAGTTGAAGGACCATTTATGTTGCCTTTTTTAATAACAGAGATGGAAAATTTCGTTTTGTGACCACTCACCAACCTTATGTCATGCAGAATTTGTAGAAAGTGTACTGGTACCGTACAGCTGTAGCATACACCATGTATAGCATTTTCGTATAAGAAGAGCTCAAGCAAAACTTGTAAACAGAAACAAACAAAAACAAACCCCCAGAAAAGGTCAAGCTATAAGTTAGTGCTCACAGAACTTTACACATTTGCCACCAGCCCCTTCTTTTAGAGGGAAAGCAAAACCATGTGTTTTACAATTGTAAAAAATGCAAAACAAGCTGTGTAATCAAGTGGTGGTGAAGGCCTTGTCACTGCTAGCAGCCTTTCACCATAGTGAGTATGAAGCACAAGTTGTCACAAGTGTGAGGGGGAGCAGGGATGGCGCAATAGTGAGAGCACTTGCCTCCCACCAATGTAGCCGGGGTTCAATTCTCAGGCTCGACGTCACACATGGGTTGAGTTTGTTGTTGGTTCTCGTCTTTGCTCTTAGAGGTTTTTCTCCAGGTAGCCCCCTCTCCTCAAAAACCAACAAATTATTTGATCTGGCGAGTGTCCCCAATTAGTGTTCTGCACTAATACATCAACCCCTAAATAAAGTGATTTATTATTTTATTATAATTATTATGAAAAAAAAAACACTGCTAATCAGTGTTTTCTTCTTTCTTTGCCTACAGGGTCGTCTAAAAGACAAATTCTTACTTTAGCAGCAAGGTCCCTAGCAGGGCAATTTAGAGACCGATTAAAAGCAAGTGCAGATTCCCTGATGGAGAATGCTTTGGTTATGTAATGTAATGCTTGCAATCCAAGCATAATTAAAATTAATGGTTAAGTGGGTAACTTCTGACTTGTAATGCAGTTCAGTAGAGGCATGCAAGGCTTATAGAGAGAATGTTGACTTGGTGCCGCACTTTCAGTGACACAGTACATGTATTCTTTTGTGCAACATGCTAGATAGCTAATCAGGGCAAAGATGCACTAAATTATTGTGTTTCAATCTAAAGCCATAACTTTCTACCTTCTTACATTATGAATTTAGTACATGTGCACTGTAATTATGGTAAATGGTGTAAACACCATTCAGTGGACTACAAGCTCGCTTTACTGTCCCTAAGAAAATTAAGGGACTGCTTGTAGTTTACCTATTCAAGGACTTAATAGTTTTCATACAGAAAAGCGACCCAAAGGTGAAGGGTTGTGTATTAATAATAATTAGGCTGATTTAGCAACAGAACGGGAACGTCAGTTGACAACGGCGCGCGCATCAAGAATGCCCATATATAGTCGAAATAGACTCGCGTTCAGACTATTCCGCGAGCTCTCGCGTCCTCAAATGACGTTCCCGTTCTGTTGCTAAATCAGCCTATTGTTAACTTGTCTCAGTCTGAAGCTTCACATGAATTTCCTGTATTGATTGTTGAATGTTAGTTTTGACTAGCTGTTAATCAACAGTGGCCCATAATAATTATATTCTTTCACAACTGAACTGCAAATGTTAGACAAGAAGTAGTTGTGGAACTACATAATAATTATTTTGTAGGTGTATGTTAAGAGTTATCCATGGCTCCAGTTGTTCAAAGGCCGGATAACTTTATCCTGTGGATAAGGCACTATCCGACAGTTTCAATCTGTTCAAAGATTTCAGTATTTCCTCGTGTTCAAGCGAATATGCACACTCTAACCACAGTTAAGTTTGGGAGTGTACGAAAACCTTGGACAACGTTTAACGTGAAGTATATTTTAGACCCTGGATAGTGCCTTATCCAGCGGATAAAGTTATCCGGCCTTTGAACAACTGGGGCCTGAACACAACCATCGAGTACAACGTTTGGTGGGATAGTAAACATGACCAGTGGTGGCTCAGTGGTAGAGCATCCGAACCAGTAATCGGAACGTCTTAGGTTCGACTCCTCATAGGAGCACTCGGATTTTTTTTCAGTTTCCGAGTATGCCTGTGTCATTTACTGATTAATACATCATTCTCATGACCAGTGTTGCCAGAAATTCCATTCATCTCTGTACTCAGCAATGCATTCTTGTAGCTGCCTTGTCTTTGTATGCAGAATGCACCAAGGGTGGCTGTTGATGTCCTTTGTAATCATAATTATGATTTTTGAACCATGTTAGTCTGATTATAGAATACAGACTTGGGCCGTTTTTTCTGCAGATGAATTATAATGCCTGCGTTAGGTGTAAAACAGGTTTGAAAATGTAAAAATCATTCATTTTACTGACCTGGAGTAAGGATGCGTTGTGGATATTAGGTTGGTTTCTGCATTTTCGTGTACAAGTTACGGAACGCTTAAAAAAATGCTGGGGGAAAACCTGTCCTTCAATGAAATAACTTCTTGTTACTTTGTGTACATAGTAGAAAGCCTTGTACATCAAGTGCTCAATGCTGCAGAGCTGACTAGTTTGTTTAGCTCTGTCCTTCTGGGCCCATGTAAGCCCACTGGGTTTGCATGGGTTGTGGAAATCCCAGAGAGTCATGGAAATTCCAATGTTACAAACTCGAGGCCTGGAAATCCTGCAAAATGAGAATGATGTAAAGTCAAGGAAATTTACGGAAAGTCAAATCTTTTATGAAGATTACAAAATTGTAGTCTCAGTTCACGGCAAAAGGCTTCCCAATTTCTACTCTTGCATCGTTTCAGGCCAAATACCTGTACGTTCTTGGCCACATATTTTCAAAAAGACGTGTACACATGTAAGTAGGCTGTTTTCCCGGCCAATTGAAAGTTTAGAGATTTACTTTTTTGTGTGACATTCCAGGTTTCCAAGTTCGTGGATGTTGTCTCATATTATGGTCATGAAAAGTCATAGAATTTTAGAGAACAAATAGTGTACGATTCCGGAGCCCAAAGTCGAGGCAACCGGTTGTTGTTTGTTTTTTAAGCTGTACGATGCAGATCCTCACCAACCATTCAAAGGAGAACTTCGTCTCCCCCCCCCCCCCCCCCACTCCACACACTCACGCACCTGAGAGAATAGACTTTACAATAATACAATACAATACAAACTTTAATGACACTCCCTGAAAAGGGCTTTTCAGTGACAACAATAATTAATTTACAACATTATACGTCAAAACGAAAGCAAATCTTTTATAGACTTTCTATTATGGTGAAGCCGAAAGAATGTAGACATGTATGTGCGTTGTGGAATCGTACATGTATTTATAATATATACAGAGATGGTGGAAATAATAAAAAAAAAATGTGTATAAGTTAAAAAGAATAGTAAGAGTAATTAAAATAATTTCAGGTACATGTTAGATGTATGCCTAAATATGTTAAGGAAATAAGACTAATGATGGTGATTGCTTTAATATATAATCCCATTGTCTTAACTCGGTTATCCAAAACAGAGAAACCTCTTTTTTTCTCCTCCATGCCTTTGATCATTGATTTTCTATTTGAGGTCTTTGCTATTTTAAACCTCTTCCTTAATTTTGAGTTATATTAGTTTCCAAGTTGAGTATTAGGGATAGCGGGTTTTACTGTGCATTCTACTGTCATGTTGGTTATTGTTCTGAATTTTGCATGAATACTCTTTGCTTGAACTGCCTTTTTTTTGACAAGATAAGGATTTATTTGCTGGTCAATATCGGTAATTTAAAGACTGGAAACTCCGCAACATTAGTTATTAAATTAAATTTATCAAACACATTTTGCCATCGTACTTGCGCCATAATTCACACGTAACTATGCAAAAGCAATAAACTAATGTTTAATTTATTGAGTGGTTTTGTTATGGATCTTATGTCGTTGTTCTCAAGCGAAATCGTTTCCCCTACAAACCGTCAACAAATGTATGGTACTTTTGCTTGTTATCGTGAAACTTTTGTGAAAGCACAAGCTTTCCACTGCGTTTTTCGAGTGCTCACAGCACTTCTCTTAATTTTGTGAAGGGATTTTTTTCCCGCAAAATAACCCATGTAATGCTTGCTGTTTTTGTGATATGGCTTGCAACCAATCAGAAACCGTGTTTACATGTGTTTAGTTAAAACCAAAACGACTTTCTGTATGTAACGAACAAGTCTTCACCCCCCGCTCTGTCTGTTCTTGTGAGACCTTTCCCCTTCGTTCCGTACGCGTGACTTTCCATGACCCACACCTAAACTTCATGACTTTCCAGGCCTGGAAAATGAAATTCTAAAATTCCATGACATTCCAGGTTTTCCATGACCCGTAGGAACCCTGTAAATAAGATGCAACTTATGATGGTGATGAAAAATAATGGAAAGAAAAGTTTGCCAACTTAAACTTTTACTAGCCTGTTCCAGACTCTCAGTATATACTTACCTAGGAAAATCTCAAACTGAAAACGGTCAAAACGGCGAGCGAAGAAAAACAACTAGGCTGGTTGACTCTGAGATATTTTAAATGACAACTATTACCTACCTAGATTTTAGGTCGAATACTACTCTTCTAGGGAAAAATAAAGACTGCTTTCATTTACTGATGTTTACTCAAACTATAAACATTCTAAGCCACGTACCTTTAAAATGAAGCAAAAAAAAAAATCGCACAGTCAAACTGCGCATGCGCAGTTTTAAAAATTTTGCAAACTGAAGCGCTTAGACAAATTTAGTGTCGAAAATCGCTAGATGGTATGAGATTAACTTTCAAGGTAAAACACAGCTATATTTCGGGAGAATGAGATGCCTGTTTCTACCGGCCAAACTAAGTGTCCCATAAAGAAAACAGGATTCGTGGTTACTTAAAACACTGGAGTACAAGTTTCAATCATTCGGTTGACCTTCTGGTTCAATAAGGAGATGATGATTGGTCTAATCACTGTACAATCAGTGAGACGTGTCACTACCTTGTTACGCAGAGACACGTGACCTCTCTGATCCTGCCTGAAAGACAATTAGACAAAAAAGCGAGAGAGGACTGGGCGCTAGACTAAGAACTATTGTATGATGGGAGAAATGTGCAGCGAGAGTAATGGTTCGGTAGTGATGATACATGAAGCTTATTTCGGTACGTATTAGATAAGTAGGACATTTTGCCCTTTCTCTTTCTTCCTTTCTTTTTTTTTCCTTACGTTCATACAAGAATGGGATCAGAGTTCTGGGTAACGTAAAAGAGGAAGAGAAAGGTGATCACAAAAGCCAACATCCGTTCAAATAGTTCGAAATTCTCAGCTGGGCAAAAAAATCGGTAGAAATATTTATTTTCTCTTGGTAGAACTAGACATTTAACAGTGATTTGCGAAAGGTTTCCTCGCAGTCAACTAATACACTTTTAAAATTTAAGCCATCAAGGCTTAAATTTTGAAAGTCAGAGCCCCACTGAGATCACCTGGCCTTAGTCGATAGCACTTTAATTTGCTCAATTTCGATCAATGAACGGGATCCCTAAAAGCGGTTCCCTCCCAGAATCTTTCACGTTGCTGCAGACGATACCGCCGATACAGACGCAACCTTTGCCAAGTTTATCAGTACGAGATACATCTTGCAGAAGCAAACTGTACGACTCTGGGGGAAGAGAATATTTTTGAATCATGTCAAAAACATTTCAGTTTGCTCACAAACGCAAATTTTACCTCTAAAACCTGTTTCTCAATAACAGTCACTTCTGAAGAAACGATGTTTCCACAACGCTGTCTTTCCCAGCTTGACCCTTAGTTACTTGAGTGTCACTATCCACATTAAAGCTATTCAGAAGTTCTTTTATACCATGATCTTTATTTTTCAATTACAGACTTAAATAATAGTGCAATGAAGGGCTTAAACATCAATTTCCTGAAGAGTGAAAGTTCTGTTCTCAATGAAGCTATTTTCATCGAGGTTTACATGGCAAGCAACTATGACCTTGAACTTAACGCCCTTAACAAGACAGGCCACGTGCTTAACAAAACTATCCACAAACTTCTCGTCACGCGGCAAGGCATTAATGGTTCTTTGAGCCAACGTTTTGGCGGGAAAGTCTTGAAAAAGGCGGGAAACGACGCGACTAAATGCTTTTACTTGTAAAGACACGTGGGAGTCGGCGAGGAAAATTGTCAGCGGTTTATAGTAATAGTTAATAGTGTATTTGTAAAGGGGATTTGTGACCACACAATGTGAGCACTGACCAAAAACACCGTTTTGATCTTGAACAAGAGCCCGCGAGCAGGAGCCGCAACCAAGGTACACTAGCTTGTCAATCTTCTCTTTGAGCAGATCTGTCGCGGATCCAGTTTGGTGCAGAATGAAAGCGTCATCCGATTCACATTTAAATTGTAGCGAAGTTATCTCAGCTTCTACTTCGGCCAAACCTGTGTATTTTGACTCCAGCAAATCAAATAGGTTCGCGAACGTTCTCGTTTCTTTGACACTTTCATCAAATCGCGACATGATTAAGCTGGCGTTTTTATCGTCTGGGGACAGTTTTGTCTTTGTCGATCTTGGTGTTGAGTGCAGCGAAACACAACCAGCATCCTGGTTGTACCTGGCTGTGAGGTACTGGAACGCCCAAACTCTCCCCAGACCCTCTTGTAGCTGGTTCATCCAGGCTACTTGTCTGCCCCAGAGAAAGAGCTTTACCTCGTCGCTCGGTCGCTCTGCTAAAACTTGGAGACAAAGTTTAAGGAAAAGATTAAATCAAACTTTAATATTGTTACATTATGGTGTTCTGAAGGTCCATTAAACCTCTTATCGTCATCAACAACGATCATATTTATTTATTAGGTTTACATTTAAGGTGGGGGTTCACCTGAAAGCCGTTTTCACGCCGCTTAAAATCGGTCAAATGAAAATATCTTGTTTGCATTTCAAGCAATACAAAAACCCTCCATTCATAACACAAATCAATGATTTGGGGTGTTTTATGAATTTTTGGGTGATTTTTAGGTATATTTGGAAGGAAGTAATTTTTCTTGAAGGATTGGTAAAATTAAAAGAAATAGGAAATGTTGAAGATTTAGTGAAGTTTTAAATTAGAATTTGTAGTTAATAATTAATAGACGAATACCAAGTTAGTCCACTAGCAACCTGGGGGGCTCTTGCGTGGTTATCGACTGTCTGTTAGTGTTCCAAAAATCATTTTCTTTCTTCTATCTATTCTTAAAACTCTTCAAATTTCACTCAAATTCAGGTAGAGCCCCACCTTAAAGGGGGACAAGAACATAGCTTTCTTAACATTTAAATCGAATTTACAGTGGCAGATATATCCATCTGAAGTAGATACAGGTTAAAACGCGCCTTTTAACATGTTAATATAACAATGAAAAAAATTAAAAATAATTTGAGCAAAATGCTCCCCCGTCTCTGCTCCCCCCTACCACCCTCATTGGGGTAGAGTTACTGGGCGCAGAGTCTCTGCAGAGTCCCACCCTCACTGGTCCACCCGCCGAGGGAGCTCCGAAAACCTGATGATGCTGAAAACATTATATATAGGATGCGACAGCGTCTTTCCCTCTCATGTGGGACACATTTCCTTAGACGTGCACGAGGCACGGCCTCGTTTTGGTGCAAAGCTTGTTTTCGTCCTATAGCGTCATAAAATCACTTTTTTCATTCACAACTCTGACAGAAGTCTTGAACGCGTGGATTTTTTGACATCTTTTAGGTTGATGTCGATTACATCAAGGATTTTCTTGAAAATGTTCGTCTTAAGGTGGGGGTTCACCTGAAAGCCGTTTTCACGCCGCTTAAAATCGGTCAAATGAAAATATCTTGTTTGCATTTCAAGCAATACAAAAACCCTCCATTCATAACACAAATCAATGATTTGGGGTGTTTTATGAATTTTTGGGTGATTTTTAGGTATATTTGGAAGGAAATAATTTTTCTTGAAGGATTGGTAAAATTAAAAGAAATAAGAAATGTTAAAGATTTAGTGAAGTTTTAAAATTAGAATTTGTAGTTAATAATTAATAGACGGATACCAAGTTAGTCCACTAGCAACCTGGGGTGCTCTTGCGTGGTTATCGACTGTCTGTTAGTGTTCCAAAAATCATTTTCTTTCTTCTATCCATTCTTAAAACCTCTTCAAATTTCACTCAAATTCAGGTAGAGCCCCACCTTAAGTACTTTAGTCAGTCCAGTTATTTTTTCTTGCACTGTAAATCATGTAGTCTCCCTCGCAGCCGTTTTTTGGGCTGTCACGCAACGCTCCCCCCAAAAGAAGCTTCTTTTGGGGGGAGCGTTGCGTGACAGCCCAAAAAACGGCTGCGAGGGAGACTATAAATCATGTTGCCAAATCACTGTAAATCATGTAGTCTCCCTCGCAGCCGTTTTTTGGGCTGTCACGCAACGCTCCCCCCAAAAGAAGCTTCTTTTGGGGGGAGCGTTGCGTGACAGCCCAAAAAACGGCTGCGAGGGAGACTATAAATCATGTTGCCAAATCACGAAATAATAATACATTACATAAACAAAAACAACAGTCACAGTAACGCTTACCTGCTGTAATTTTGGTCAGCTGGCGACCACCAAAGCGATAAGTACTTGATGGTGAAGACGTCCTGTGAATGCTCATCAGTTTACCTCTGAAGTGCACCAAAGTATTATCTCGCAGTTGTGGAATTTCAGTGAATTCAACAGCACCCTTCACACGGGAAACCCCAAAGAAATAAGGGTGTTCTGATCTAGCCCATGTGACTAGGCTATCGAACCTTTGTTGTGAAACTAGCTTCAGACAAATGTTTGATAGAACTGTTTTTGGTTGATGCAGATTGTAGAATCCTGAGTTGAATGTTGTCTGCCCAACATATTCATCACGCCACTTGCCGACCTTGATTAATGTAGCAACGGCAAAGTCACCTGTTGTTATTTTATCAGTCCACCTTGAAGCTTCTCTCCACAGCGTTAGTTTGAAACAAGACTTAGATTCATCAGCAACTAGTACTGAGGAGACTGCTACGAAGCTTCCAGCATTAGTGCCTGATTTGATCTGTACATCACGAGTGTCATTGACTTGGATAACAACAAACAGTATGTTTACTAGAGAATTTACTCTGGTACACCCATTTAGTGCGGTTAATTTTTCAAAAACTCTAGGTACTGTAGAATTAAATGAGAAATTCTCCACTTCATGTGCAGCATCAATGCGTTTTGGAGAATCATTGCAGTCCACTCCCAATAAACCCTGATTATTTCTGGCTGGTTTGGTAACAGGACTACAGCTATCACTTGACGTAGACTGGCATTTTTCTTGAGTGTAAATGTCCTCCATTGTTAACTGATGTGCGTCAGTTCTACAATCCAAATTGAGAAGTTTCT
Source organism: Pavona decussata (assembly GCF_977016875.1). Taxonomy (NCBI): domain Eukaryota; kingdom Metazoa; phylum Cnidaria; class Anthozoa; order Scleractinia; family Agariciidae; genus Pavona; species Pavona decussata. The sequence continues at coordinate 3,228,333 of NW_028145434.1, read as the reverse complement.
CACTTGTTCTCTTGACACCTCTCCTGTCTTCATCACTGGAAGCACTTGAGCTCGGAGCACCAGTTTCAACCAGGAGTCTTTGACTGGCACATCTGATATCTTCAAACTCCTTCTGTAGATTTTCCTTGCTTGTAATTTCATCAGCTGCATCACATAACCCTGCTTCAAATCCAGATGAACATTGGGAAGACTGTGAGGAGCTTTCAGTGTTCTTAAACTCACTTTCTAGATAGAAATAAACTGACTCCTGGATATCCAGTGGCTCGTATTCAAGCCTTATGCTGCTCTCTTCAGTGAAATCATCATCTTTGATGTTGGAGCTTTGTTTGTCTAAGGTAGCAAATGAATTGTCCCTCAGGTTTACAGTTGATTTCCTCCATCGGCTACCTACATTTGGTTGGCCTCCTACACAACATGGAACAAATCATAAGACTTTAATTTAAGAAATCTTAAGACTATAAGAGCTGCACCAATGTTTTTTTGTTTTGTTTTGTTTTTTTTTTTTTTGAGGGAGAGGGATGTTCAGGTAATTTTTGCCACTCTCATTTTTCCTTCCTGAAAAAAAGCTTTGGCAATGTTTGAATTTCAATCCATCCGAATTTTAATCTGTCTTCAGGCCTATGTTTTCCACTGAAAATAAACAGCGTTACTAGAGTTATAATAATAATCTTTATTGTGGAAATCAATTTCACTGATAAGTGAGTGGGGGCACCATTGGCCACAAACGAATGGCTTTGGAGTATTCAATCTGTTGAATGGTGTGATATTTCTAGACTTGAAAATGGCCTTAGACGCCAAGATGTCACCTCACCTTTACATGTAAAGTTTGGTCCTTTTTGTATGCATTTAGAACATAAAATGGGCGCCGTAAAAATGAGAACTTTCGATAATACCGATGACTTCTGTTCCGCCATGCTGGATTTTGGCCAGCACTTGCCCGGCAAAGATTATGCTCCAAAATGGTTTGAGCATGATTTTACGAAGTTCACCGCAGACCAGGGAGCAAAACGCACGTTTACCAAAGAAAAACATGAGACAAGCTAAATATTTCGATATAATTGAGAGAAATCAAAAGAAATGAGCACAAGAAAGGGACAAAACGCGAAAAAAGGCCAACGGCACCAAAACACAAAAGCGTACAAGAACGATCTTCATGACACGAGCAAGGTGACAAAGCAGATCAACGGTTTGGTGGTCGGCGGTGTTTGTGCTAGATGCCGGGAGATTATAGAATGGAGAAAGAAGTTCAAGAAATATAAGCCTCTTGCTGCGCCGAAAAAGTGGTTAGTTGATTATTTTGTACAAATTATAATGAAAAATGCGCGCATCTCCACCCCTACCCCCAGGAGGAGACGGAAAAGGTGGTGAGGTGGGAGGGGGAGGGGGGTGTTCATTAGATCAGGTCGCCTCTCATATAAGAGTTTGGAATTCGAGAAAAGAGAATCCAAACTAGGTTTGGAGAAAATGGCTAAAGGATCTACTGAACAGGTAAAAAAAAAATGTTTTAAAAACTGGATGGTTTGAATGATTTCCTTTTATTTCAGTCTATGGTCTTTCTCAAGTTGTAACAAACAACAACTTAATTTCATTTCTCAATAAGTACATTTAAGTTGTTGTATACATTTTGGTCAATATTATTGCTGTTGAAGGGTGCTGCAGTACCGACATATACCAAGAAAATGTGCAGTTTTTTTTTACCCCGGAGAATGCCAAGTAGTGAGCCTAAGTTGGTCGTCCTTTGCACACAATATAAATATTGAAATGCAATGTGACTTGTTGAGCTACACTGTCATAAGGAAGATGTGCTATCGTGCTTATCCCCAGTCCTCTAACATGAGGCTTTTTTTTTTTTTTGGAATAATAAAAAAAAAAAGATCAGATTGGTTAAGCCAGCGAGCAAAAGTAGATTCCAGGCCTAACTGAACAGGGGATGCCTACTGAGTCCAGGGGCAGGAAGTTGGAGTGAGGGAAAGTTTAAACAGGCAGAAAAAATTGTCCCAAAGAAACTTGTCTTTTATTTACCAAAATCGGTTGCGCTGTAGACTGTTCACAGTCCCCTATTTTTCCGTGTGATCGTGGAGATCGAGCGCGTCTTACCGTTAATAGCGGCCATCTTGATTTTTAGATGTACGAGGGGGCGGGCGTCGGGGATTATAGCTCTAGGGGGTGGGGGGCAAGAAAAAACTATTTTTCTCCCCTCCTCCCAAACCGTCCCCGCCTCCTAAGTAGACTTGATACTCTTCCCCAGGTTAGACTCGGTACGACTGAAAGTCAAGATGGCCGCCATTAACGGTAAGACGCGCTCGATCTCGATGTCTAGTTTCACTGGTATTGACTTTCCATCACCCAAGCTCTACCCCTGGGTCTCCAAGGATGTATAAATGATGTGTTTGTTGGTTGGCAGTGTTAGATGTGAACAGAAGACAATAAAGCATGCATACCACACTGTTTGCACCAGATGTGCTCAGCAAGCAAAGGTGTGTGAAAAATGTGGACAGGCACAGGAGATTGTGGCAAAGTAAGGATGCCATTGAACTTGAAATTTAAATCTAAAACATGTAGCTAATGCAGCAAATTTGTATGCTAATTAATTTTGCGATGAGAGAGCCCATGTCCAAGGAAGTAGTATTTTGTGTTTTGAATGTATCAGGTGCAAATCCAGGAAAAATATGACCATTTTTTGATAACGCAAGTCAGAGTAGAAGTGTGAGGTTCTAGGAGGTCTGGGGTCATCCTCCTTCTTGAAAGTGTCATCCCTGGGTTTTCAAGTCATCCTGACTGGCATTTTCCATGTACTTAAACCTGGGAATTTTCTTTTATTCTAAAACTACATGTATCTACATGTATGTGACGGTTTTTTATTTTTTTTTGAAATGGTGGAAAGCAGTCTAGATTCACGCTTGTGTATGTAACAAAATTTTGATTGATTAATTACCTTATCATTTAATTTCAAATATATAGCCTCTCAAATGCCTTTCCAACAGTAAGCCTGCCAAATGTATGTACATTGTGCATATTAACAGACTGTTAGAGTTTGGTGTTTTCAGCTCTTATTCGTGTATTTTTTAAGCTGTTTTTGTTGTCAAGCCTGGCCAATCATGAAAAGCAAAATCCCTCCCAAGTACAATAAGCCCCCCTTCTCAGGCCCCTCAAACAATAGCCTGCGAACGCAGACGCATTTCCGGCTGTCGCTTCTCTCCAAGAGAAGGAGAGAAGGAGAGAAGCGACAGCCGGAAATACGGCTATGTTCGCAGGCTACTCAAACAACACCCCATTTTTTTTATGTTTGAGCATGCTCTGCAGTTATAAGAAGTTGTTGACCAGTACAGTGACAATTGATTACAAACTGAATTTTTTTCAGGCTTTCTTTTCACAACTGCTTAACTTGCGTAAAAAACTGCAAGGGTCTTCTGTTTAATCTTTCATCCATAGTTCAAATATATGTTTTTTATATTCTTTTTCATTAAATATTTTACAACTTAAAGTACATGTAGCTTATTAAATTAGACTACAGTGTCGGTATGTTTGTTGACCACTGCATCTTTGTTTTGAAGATCTGAACTAACTCCAACAGAAAGAGCATCTGAGGATAGCATGCTACAACATGAAATACATGCCATGACAGAAAGGCAAAGAAGTAAGTCTATTAGACTGATCTGGTCAAAGTGCCGAGGGAAAAAGTCTACAACTGGTTGGCGCTGTTTAAACTACCATTTCTGTTGGGTTTTTGGACCAAATGCTAAGGTGTTATCCAGCTATCAATCAATTTGTGGTCAGCGGGTGGGCGCCAAGAGAGACTCTGGGGTACTGGAATTTTATTACCGCAGGATTTCTGCAGTAAAACAATGCAAGCCGTTATGGAGCAGCCAATCAAAAAAAATTTAATTTTTTCGAATTCTCCAGAGTCTTTCCTGGCGACCAAGCGCTAGCCAAAGAGCCTGAGGACTTTGGGTACAAGATTTGCTATGAATGGTAAACTGCAGGAGGAGGGTGGAAGCGGGGGGGGGAGAGAGATTTTCTTTTTAAACGGCCCACTGCAGGACATTTGTAGAGAGTATGAAGCATCACTAGGCATATTTTTTTATTGAAAATTTAAAGTTGAAACATCCACTGTTCAGAAGTCTCCATTACTAAGCAAGTGAATTTCAAATCTTGTTTATGCCTGGCATCTCCTTACCCTCTGCAGCTCTAATAATGCTACCACTGTATGGTAAGAGAAGTCTAAATTGCTCGAGAAGCTTACATGCTCGACTATAGCACAAGATGGAGCTGTTGATTGTCAAAAATATTCCACTTTTGACCAAATGGTTATGCTTTCTCTCCAAGGAGTCTTAACATTCAAAGGAGATCCACCTCATTCAATTTTCAGCATTAAATGTATCATCTGAATTAAGGTGTTTACGAAATACAACTTACAATAAACTTCATTGCAGATGTCGTAAACTATATCATTTTTATTTATTTCATAATTTTCTTTTATTACATCAACATTGGATTTACACTATAGTCATAACATTCACAGGTAACTGCCCCATTTAGGGTTTAGCTACAAGTGTATCATCCAAGTTAAGATGTTTACAAAATACAATAATAGATTTTATTAGAAATATCTTATCCTTAATTTTTGTTATTTGTTCTATTATCTAAAGATTATTATGAAAGGTGTTCTAAAGATTGTAAAAATGTCAATTTTATTTTTATAAACAATTAACAAAAAGCATTTCTTGAATCGAAAAATAACCAATTTGTTGAATGCAAAATAATAATAATAATTTAACAATACATTTTAATTACAAGTCCATCCATCCTGGCATACAAAATAATGAAGCAGTGTTCCAGATAAGAGAGGGATCGCAGATGAAAAACCCAACGAAATGAGTGGTGAACCTAAGAAGATTTTGAGACAGCCACACCCATGTGTACTGACCCCTCAAAAGTTTTAATCGATTCACTGACTTTCAAACTTATCTGGAACACCGATTAAGAATAATAATCAATTCCTGAATTCAAAAGTGATTCAGGTATTAAAATCATCCATTTCTTGAATACAGACTAATAATATTCAAATAAACAATTCATCTTATACATGCTCCCCAACCCGATGGAATTGACATTCCTGCTTCAGAAATAAAAAATAAAGATTTCTTGGTCTAATTTGTCGAAGGTGGTTGGTGCTGGTGTCCATTTCTTTCCAGCACTTACACTTTGATGGATTAATACTGCCATTAAAGGTATCAGTTGAAAGAATGGTTCTATCACAGTTAATAAAGGAGAATGGTTATGAAGCCAAACAAGTTTCTCTGTTATATGTTTTTGTTAACATTTTTGGCCTTGACCGTGCACAAAGCACAATAGATTTCGAAATGTGTTAGAGCAACTGGCCAATAGAAACGTTCCAGTAGAACGTGAAAACAAAGGATTGTACACGGTCGCAACCTTTCCCACCTAAATTGCAGCACCATTGTTATCAACTTTGAAAACGGCAAGGTTCGTAACCAGTCCCTCGATTAACTGTGGTTCTATTAATGTGTCAAAGTTGAAATGCTGCAAGTGATGGAAACCAGCGCCAGCTGCCTTAAATGCAGGGCCAACCCTGCGCTTTCTGGACGCTAACGCTCCGCAGACTAGCATCATTCATATTATTTTTCACAGGAACATTCTTCAGGCACCATGAAAAAGGAGATCAAGATGAGGAACCAACAAGTTCCACCTGTCATGCACAAGCCAATACTAGTACTGCATCAAATTCAATCTCTAGTGAGAATGAGAATGAACTATCAGAACCTGAAGAATCAATGGATCCTGAAACTGTTTCTTGACAGCCGAGAAATATTTGGGTGGTCTAGCCATCTGCATTTTTGTCAAAGGAAATAAGGCGCCAACTCTTTTAAGTCCTAGCTGAAATGTAAGGGAGTTTTTAAAAGAAGCTACTGCGGCGACAGCAATGTGAACATCACAAAACAAATTAGGATTTAACGAGAAAAACAAAGGCCTTGCACATGCATTATGAATTTTGGTACATTTCTTCACCATACTCGGTCAAACAATGTAAAATGACTAAATTCAAGGTTTTATGGAGAAAGTGATCACATGATGGTATTAAATCATTCTGTCTGAACTTTAATGGCATGCGCACCTGTTCAGTTACTGGATAGTTCGACCACATTGAAGGAACGAATTGAACAAATAATAATGGAATAATCGCGAAATAGTGCAAGTAACACAAGCTTATATTTTGAAGCGAAGGATTCATTGGTGTTGCCTTCGTGGTTTGTAGAAGTCCGTATCTTCATTCTGCACCCTCGCACTCCCACTTAAACTTACATGCCAGCTGTGTAGTGCTTCAATGAAACACATAATTTTAACTGCATGTCAAAACCAAACTATCTCTGTAGCTACCCAAAAACCTCTTATTTTCTCTCAAAATCATTGCCAGCATCTGTAGCTATTGACGGGCTTGAGTAAGAGGAAACTTGTCGTGTTTTTCGGGGTCCCAAATGTTCTTTAAACTCTCCCAGTCTGCATGCACTGTATATTTGTATGTGGTCCGTAGTAAGACATCGCAAGAATAAACCTTGCTTTGTTGTGACAAAATGGATTCATAGAAATGGCCTTTCAGACCAAACATGAAATAAATATGGAGTTAAACACAAAATCCACAGTTTTGGGCATTTTTCAGTCACCTCGGCCTCCCTCTTTCACCAAACCCTAACTTCTTTGTGGTTGCTATTGGAAATCACTTTCAGAAATTCAGTCTTAACCTACCCAAATATATATATAATTATATTTTTATCCCCCCATTTGCATCTGTGTTTATTTTTTTCGTCCTACCGCAAATCATTGCAAATATCTCCTTGTATATCACAGCCAAGATGATGTTGTGACAATTAACATAAAACAAAATGTCGCAGCTTGCTCTAGCCATTTTACCAGATGTATGTCTGTATTGAAGACGCTGGTACAGTTTCTCTGATGATACCAGCGTCTGGATCATGAATTTCCAGTGCAATTTCCTTGTCTTCCGTGTTCAGCACCACAATGGCTGTTGAAGCATAAGGCCCCGGGGTATTAAAGCCAATGAATTCTAGATTTGACTGTTGATTTGCTGTCACGTCAATCCTCACTGAGTCGGCTGGCACAAACTTGCTAAAATGACCAAGGTGGTAGAACATGGGCTGCAAAATCAAAGCAGTTGCCATACATTTCAGTTTCATTTTATCACCTCTACAGCTATGTACCAAATTCACAAATGAGTTGGTAGCGCACTGCACCGGCATCCCAAACGTCATGGGTTGGAATCCCGTTCAAACCTGAATATTTTTCAGGCATTCTTTTCGTAACTGTTTACATTGCATACATAACTGCGAGTGTCATTCACTTATTCCTTCAATTGTCAGAATTGCTACCACAGGATTCCGAAAGAGATGAGCATTCAATTTAATCGTATCCAGCTCAGCCAAGTTTAAGCCTTTTACCTTTTAACTTTTTATTTCGAGAAGAAACAATTATCATTCAGCCAATTTACAACAAAGCAAACACCATCAGCAGTTGCAGGTTGCGGAAAAATGCAATCAGAGAACGTAAAAATATAAACTGATTCCAGAAAGAAGTGTTTTCTACCTAGTATGTAATCTTCACTTCTAAAACAAGGAAGCATATTTCAGGAAAAGAACTAAATAAATATACTTCTTGGAATGTTCCCTGGGAGGAAGACAGGATAGATGCAGGATTTAAGAAAGTGTGGTTATCGCACCTGTTTGTAGAATAATCCATTTTCAGCGTCAACAATAATTGGTGAATCTACAAAGTTCTTCACCCAGTTTGGCCCTCCTTCCATGTTCAACGCTAGATTCCAGTCCACCCAACCGGTAGACCAGTTTGATAAGTCCTGAAAAAAAAAATCACTTTGTTCGTCAAAAAGAAGATATTAAATAATACATATTTTGAAACCAAAATAAGACAACCACCTTCATCAAAGTCAATTTTTTCCAATTAACATTCTTAAATTTAGTTCTCACATTTATGAAGGGATATTTATGATTGAAAACCTTGTTTCAATATCCCTAAGAAAAATGATAACCTTGTGACAGTTGGTCAGAAAAAAAATCCATAACTTGGCAAATAATTAACAATAAAATCTTATCCTGCGAAATCGCACGGAGTATCCCCTGATACTTAGCTGACAGGGGTGTAGGCCGAGTAGGCCAAAATCAGGTGATATTCCGCAACATTGAGCAGGAAAATTGATTCAACTTGTTAATAACCAAGCACAGTTTATTGCATAAAAGCTGGAGACAGTCTTATCTTAGGAACTGGTGATAATTCAACACCATCAGGACAAGCCTGCTGCTGTTGATAAGAAAAATACCTCAATGATGCTGTGACTGTACTGGTTTCCTCGTGACCAGTCTCCCAGACTGACCCTCGGTGGTTTGGACGTCTGCGGATCAGCACAGGCTTCAGTGGAAAGGATAAAGTGCTCAGGAAACCTGGAACAGAAACTAGTTTGAGGCCCATCACAAAACGTACGTGGAATATCATTAAAAACCACGACCAGCGCTATAGGTAGGGAAAGATTCTGCTCAATTCTTATTGGTTGAAAAAGTAACGCAAAGTTTATTAAGAATCACAGAGAAACAATGGCAAAGCAAGCGTTAGACTTTCTCAAAGTCGCTCGCTCGCTTCTCTTTGAATGGACCTGGCGCGAGCTCTCGTTCGCTCGCGCTCCGCGCTCGCTCATTTGAGCTCTGATGATCGCGCTTCGCGCTCTCTAAGCTCCACTTGTAAGCAAGTCTAAGCAAGCGTTAACTACTTTTCACCTTCATTTCAAGATAAACCGCTCCATTTCACTGGACATGTAACTATATGTACATGCATGCTTACTTGTTATGAGTATCAGTCAGCACAGTTGTTGGGACGTATTTATCCAAATACCAGTGGACGCCAATCCCAGACACATACTTAGCAGCAACCGGATCACTTAGAATGGTTTGTGCCCAAGATTTCAGAAACAGCCGCTGATCATCAAGCATGATTATTTTGACATCACCATGACCTCTAGCAGCCAGCGTTGGTCCAAGGTCCTCCTTGATAAAGTCCCTCTCCATTTCAGCTGTATATCCCATGCACTGGAAAGAAAAGCTGTTGCAAAACGTATTTCTCAGTTCCATGAAAACGCATGACGAAGTGGTCAGAGATGTGGATTTTTGCATGCAATTCATTGGCCTCTTGTTCAAGTCCCCATACCCCTTGCTGTCGCTGCCGACCTAAGCGCCAGAGAAATTTGTTCCATGGTATTCATGCTGCCCATTAATCCTTAAACATTTAATAACATTTCTTTCCAAAGTGTTTTTTTTAGTTTTCACCATTTCGTTCATTTTTTTTTAAAATTAGTATCCCAGTTAGTAAAAAGAGTGAAAAATCCATTGACACCATCATCATCATCATCATCAAAATTATCGTCATCATCATCGCTAAGGAGACCTTGGGTCCTATTGATTCAGTGTGTACTTACATACCTAGAGAGGCTCCCCACTTCCCACCTAAGCTAGGCATAGTATTCTACAGAAGATCTAGATATGTACAGTTTTTGTTCACTTCCCACACATTTCCCAGCCAGCTCCACCTTGCCCTTTTTTAACAGAGAAAATAGGGCCCAGCAAGACCGAAGTTCTTTTTTTTTTATTTTCTGAAACATTTCTGTTCCCCCTGCCTCTTTCCACACTGCTTTAACTTACACAAAGTATGGTACTGGAAACAGATTTGTGTATAGCCTTCCTTATAGTTGGATTTTACCCTAAATGCCTGCTTACTGTAATACGCATTTTAAATCAGGAGGGCTCCATGACTTTGCACCTTGGAACTCAGTTCACACCTCTATGCTGCATATTTCATGGCACTTTTTAGATAACAAGCCAAACACTTACAAAGGAAGAAATCCATCTGATGGTTCATTTTGCACTGTAACCGCCTGGATCTCTACTCCTTTCTCCTTGTATGCCTCAATAAACTTTGCAAAGTATAGTGCCCAAGCTTTGTGGTATTTATCTCCTGCTTTGCCCTTCAACTGGCCAAACCCTGTCATCTTGTCGTTTGTTTTCATCCAAGCAGGAGCTGACCAAGGACTTCCAAACATGGCTATGTTTCTCTTACTTTTCATCCTTGCATACGATATCAGAGGAATCTTTAAATTTAAATCTTCCTGAGCAAGGCTGAAGTTTGCCATCTCAAGATCACCAGCATGATCATTGTAGGAGTATGGTCTTGTAGAAAAATCGCAGCTGGCGATAGGGATACGTCCAATAGTGTACTCAATACCATTGTCAGAGAAATATGAGTCCAGAAGTTTCTGCCTCAGAAAGGAGCTGATGTTGTAAATATTAATAGAAGCAGCATCTGATAAGCAAAAGAATTAATAACAGTTCAAAATTATATTAATTTCTGAAACTACATCTATTTCTAGCCTCAACTTAGGCCAAACAATAAAGATTCTGAAATGTTTTCTATCCTCCACCTCCTTCCCCATTTCTTTTTTTGCTGGCGTTAGGGCCCTTTGTGAAGCTCTAACGTAAGCCTGGTCGCCCAAAGCTGATGTTTCATCAGTACTTTGTCAGGCTGAGCGTAATCAGCCAGGCACTAGGGTATTATTAAGTCCTTGCCCAGGCATGAAACTTATCCAGAATAGTAGTACATGAGCAACCTCCTTTGTGGCTGTCAGGGGCTGTCCATATTACACTGGGAGGTGCACTATAAGAGAAAACTGTCAGATTAAGCAATGTACATGTACGTACGCTTACGTAACCCACAAAATCATCATTTAACCCCAATAACATTTTAACTCCTTATGCATAGATCAAATTTAAACTGTTTTGACATGGAGCAGCAGGGGAGCAGTTAGTGGAAACTCATTGACACTACTGGAAAGTACGTCTTAAAATCAAAAACGTTGCCAAGAGTAAGAGTGAGATGTTGAAAACACCCGCAAATTACAGTAAGTCTCGAGATTTTACAGACGTTTGTATGGTGGGGGGCAAGTTTGTGCCCCTTGTAAAATTTCGCGTCTTTGCAGAGCTATATCACTTCTATACTTGGCAAGTTTACTAATTTTAAGGCGCCCTTCCAGTAGTGTCGATGGATATTCGCTAACTGGTCCTTGTGAAAAGTTTAAAAAAAAAAACGTGGAAGGGTACATGCTGACCTGTAAAAGCACCTCCGAACCCTAGGATCTTTTGAAACTTAACGCTGTTATTCACCGCGAGCTTGACGGTCGTTTCGTCTGATTTTACGCCCAAAGTCTTGTTAAAGCTTGCAGTCTTCAATTTGAAACGATCCCCAGCTTTGGTGCTCGTGTAGACGGCATATTCTTGAGCGGAGAGCGGCTCTCCCGTACTGAACGAATCGCAGAATTGTTCAGTGCAGACGCAAACTGTACCCTCATGTCCAAAATCTTTGCTTTTGCACCTGGAATACACTGGCGGTGTAATAGCGTTCGATAGAGCTAATAAGTAGCCCGCTAGTGCAAGAAATATTGAAATATGTGGCATGATGGTTCTGGAAATATTGGGAAATCCTACCCTGAAATATCACAAGATGTCAAAAATCGTCAGGCGTTCTTTTCCAGTCTCCAGCGCTATCCGTATCGTGACTATTTCATATTTCACGCAAGTCCTCGGACAGCAGCACTAATAAAAGAGATCAGCTTCAGTCGGTTATTTGATTTTAAAAGTATAAACCTCCTTGAGGAAACAAGTTCCTTCCAACCACAATAAATAACTTTTCGCTAGAAAAATTTGGAAGCCGGTCATGTGTCGGTCACGAGTCTCGCGTGACACACTTGCTTGCAATGCATCTCGGGAGCTCACAACGCGCCAATTTCAACAACATATTCGGCAGGGCCGGGGGCCGTTTTCAGCTAGCAGCTTTTTATTTTAAAGATTTTTATTCGATTGGGACGTATATATGTATGGATGAGGAGTTATTTGTGGCGATCGAGGCGGAAAATTACGGGTAAGTTCGTTGTTGATTAGCTACAATACCTGTACATTTCATTGCTTATATATCATGCATGCAAGCAGATGCAAGGTTGCAATCAGACCGATGTTGTACTTTCTAGTTTATCCTATTCAGTTCTATTCCGTTCGAGGCATTTTGCCAATGGAAGTCTAAGATTTTTATGGCTCGCAGTCGTCTTACAATTCCACTACGACCATCACTTTATAATTACGGATCTGGAGTCGGACAACACATTGATCTTCGACTCATAAGTTTAATCTAACAATTTTTCCCTCACAAGACTTTAATTACAAATCCTTGAACCAAGTCTCTGATCGGCATGATTTGCAAATTAACATTTTAAGCCGATCAGAGAGATACCTTATTATTAAAAACTGGATAATTGTATAATGCAATTGGCTTAGAGGCCATGACATATGAGCCATAATTGCTGGATCGAGAAACAGCGACCATTAGTTATTAACAATCGTTTTTGTTTGTTGCTAGAAAAGCGAAATCAGCAAGATCTAGCAATATTTCTTTATCAATTGTTTTTATTGAAACAATTTTCCACTTAAACTTGTTGGATATAAGATGATGATAGCCAATTTTGTGCTACATCCCTCGTTGGCTGTCTATCATCTCTTATAATCCATCAAATATTTTCGCTCGCGCGCGATTGGTCTAAACGCCTCACGTGACCGAATATACCCCAGCTAAAACTGGGGAATATCCGAGGATATTCCCCAAGTGATATTCCCCAATTTCAAAAACTTCAAGGAGCGTCAAGTTTGCAATTAAAATGAATATCAAGATGGGGGAAAGGTTTGCTTTTGTGACAGAAGAAGAGATAAACCTGCTAGTCGATAAAGCAGTATCAGAAAACAACATACGCTCTAAACGTTTTTGACGGTAAGCTGTTCGTTAACGAAATGTTGAAATACTCAAGCTCGTATTTGCGACATTTTCTCTTGGTTTGACTCTGTTTAACAGTCCTTGAATTAAAAATGTGGTAAAACTGAAAAATATGAAAGGCGAAAAGTTTTAGCCCATCTCATTTAAGAGTATTTATGGTTTTCTTTCAGTCTGGCGAAATGAAAAAGCCATCAACAAGCTATTAACCGAGTTTTATTAATAAGCTCGAAGCTCGCTCACACGACGGCAAATATTACAGTTGTAATTCAATGAGAGCAATTCGTGCTGGCCTGGATATAAGGAATTTAAATAACGAAAACATAAATTTCAGTACCATTACTGACAGAGTTCAAACAGGTAAATGATGTTATCAATAATGCTCACCTGGTCGAGATCGCTCGCGAACATAAAATCTCGTCCACGAAACAAAAACCAGCCATGATACCCCGAGATGTCGAAATTCTCTACGAAGAGAAGCAGCTTGTCCTACTCTCGAGCAACAAGTTTAATCCTCAGTGATTGTGAACGACTTCGTTGCCGGCTCCATTCAATGTCAAGTTAGCAAAGAAAGCGCTTTGATGGAATCCAGCAAAAACAACCGGTGGCGTCGTATTCGACTGCAGGTTCAGCTTCGATTTCTTCACAGGTCGTTTTCAGCTAACAAATTCCACAATTGTATTTTCGAGTGCTGCTCCAATTGAACACGTCGAAACACGAGATAAAGGAAGAGAACGACAAAGCGCCGGCTGTTTCGTTGACGGCAGTTTACACTTTTTACGGAATGCGATACTTTACAGTTTTTCGCTTTCAGTGATCTTTAGCTTGTTTTTGAGAGGTAGTTAGATTCCCTGTAACCTTATCCGCCACTTGCATCTTGCTTTTGTCTTTCAAGGAATTAAACAAGTTTACTTTCCTTTCAAATGTTTTACCTTTTCCCCAAACAAACGCTTTCGACCTGAAGCGAAATCTGACGTGGAGACGTGGAGATTTTGGAAGCCAACTGACAAACTTTGACGTGATTGACATATGACAGAATGGCAGATCCTGCCGATTCCCGCGAGATTCCCGCATGTTGCGAAAAATATTTGAAGGATAATAAACACAATAGCCTCCATTTGACTTTAAAAATATGCTCAGATATTTTTCCTTGGACATTATCTGCTCCTTGAAGCTCACAGTTTTCCTCGAGCTTCGCTCTCGGAAAACTGTTCGCTTCGCGGAACAGATAATGTCCGCGGACAAATATCTGAGCATATTTTCGCGCCAAATGGAGGCTATTGTTTATATATCCAACACACTACAATCAATTCCCCTTAATTAAGGTGGCCGAACACAGTTTTCTAGTATACATGTGTTAGTAAACGTTATTTGGAAACTACGTACTGCTTGGTTCCCAAAATTAGCATGGTGCAAGGTTAACTAAGAAGAAATATATTTTGATACTTCTTGTTGAGCTACATGTAGGTACTATTGCCATGGCAACACAGCGAGCTATTAAACGCCCATAAATAATAGGTTTCCTTTATTTTTAGAAAATGCATGCATTACTGTCATACACTATACTAACCCTCTAACAAAAATGGCGAGCATAAATAGAGTTTGATAGTTGCATGATTAACGTGTGGCTGTGCAGAAATTTTGCCTTAAGATGCAAATGTAATGTACTTGAATGTACACGTATGAAATCACAACCTAAGTGACATGTATCAAATGCGTTGAACTGTCATGTTGTGGTAATTAATGATTTTAAAGCTGTCATATTAGACCTTCACCAGCAGCCCTTGTTATTAACTGCTAGACTGGCTGGATATTTGAGACAGGACACCAACGACTCACAAAATGTATATATTAACCCAAAGTGGTCTAACTTCTTGTTAGGGACCACCTCCCGTTAACTAAGCTGCTCTGAAATATTTTAAAATTTTATATCTTTTTAGTTTACAAGTCATCAAGCACTGACGCCCAAAATAAGTACTTCCCTAAAACATTGTTTTTTTTAGGCTTGCAAGACAACTTTTAAAAAAGGGTGCAAAGGCTGATAGTCTTGTAAGAGATGGTGTGAGTCCACTGCACCTCATAGCTGGACACGAGACTGAAGAGGCCAGCAATGTTTTGGAGTATTGCGCTCAACATGCCAACCCAAATGTAAAGTCTTCTGAGGGGCTCACCCCTGTTCATGTTGCTGCTCTGTGGGGAAGGCTACAAAACTTAAAATGTTTGATCAGTCATGGGGGTGACATAAACCAAACTGATGTCGAGGGGAACAATGCTCTAGACTTTGCCCGCACCTCAGATGAGAGCAATGCAACCGCATGTTTAAAATTTCTACTAGAGGTTGAGAGCTCCAAACCTGAGCTTGATTTGCATGTGGCACAACAGGAGCCAGCATCTGAGAGTGAATTTACAGAGTCATTTTACACTGCTATTGGAGAGGGAAATGATAGTGTGCTTGACCAGACAGTTGTGACATTTCCAAAATTACACCCTTGGAATGTCAGAGCTTGTGCAACTGACTTTGACACCACTATCATCGATGGCTTTAACAACCTCAGTGTTGTCAATCAAAGGTAAGTACTCAGACTTACATGTACAATTAAACAGGGTCAGTCATAAACAAAAGAGTGGTCTTTGTGATATAAATATTTGAGACACAAGGTAATGTCAAAAGCACATGCATCCCGGTTCAGAAATTCAAACTAATATTTATTATTCCAAGTTCCAAAAGGAATTGTGCTTAGGTCCAGTCAGATACTTTAAACACTGAAAGGTCTGAGTCAGAGGAAGACTAAATTAAAGTAATCAAAGGTAATTCTTTCTCTGTAGTAGGACTACATGATATACAACTGTCTAAGCTCACCCCAAGTTAACTTCGATACTAGGTGTGCAGAATGCCATTTGGTAGTGGTTAAAGGTCATCACGCTCATAACAAACTCAATACTACATCTGTTTGTTGATGTAGTATTAAGTAACAGGGCTACACTACATGATCAAAGTTTGAGCAACATGTTGCATTGAAAAAATAAATGGTAAATAAATAAATAGATAAATAGATAAATAAAAAGAAAAAAGAAGCTGCAATCTAAGTTAACACTACCTGGAACATCATGACCCCATCAAGGGTAGTCGGCCATTACAGGTGTTTCAGGTCACAACCCATAGTGACAGCTCTTTGCAGTATGTATTTAGCTTTTATTAAGTCTCATTTGAACAATTACTATTATGATCCAGACCCCACTGAGCCTTCCCTTGGCCAGGATGAACCAAGTGATAGGAAAAATGCAAAATCATCAAAGTTCATTTTGATTACCACTCAGTTTCCATTGTTGTCAATGAAATCTTTCCACCTTCAATTATGAAGTTTAAATTGAGTAGGATGTCTATTATTAAACATGAGACTTCTCTACTTTTAGAGCTTAAGACAGGGCTCCCCTTACATGATTACAAGAATCATTGCATGTGCAGTTTGTTGTGGATTACCTGTGAAACCACTCTATCTTCTTGGAATTAGAGTGATTTCTCAAAACTTACATTTTATTGTCCTTTTTTCTTTCCTGATAACATTAGCTTTTCAGACTCTGATGAAACTGTTGTTGAGGGAAACAGCCAGCTTGGGGAAGAAACAAACTCATATCATGGTGGGTATAAACGTGTACACGACTTGAAGTCCATGGCTGACATAAGCAGCTGACTGCTGGTTGGTATGGTCAACAGATACAGTGAAGAAAGCTGGTTATTCAGAAATTAAATAGACAACAATCATGGAATATGTTTAAAGAGTCAGATTCCTGGAAACCTTTTTGAAACTATTTAATAATTAGACTGCAGGCAGTCTCTTTCTTTTCCTTTTTTTTTTTTGTTGTTGCTGTTGTTTTTGATTGAGTGCAAAGTTAAGAAATACGAGCGTTGAAGTCAGGAAAAGTTGTTGGCATGGGGGCAAGGAAGGAGAAAGAGACATTCTATTTCTTTCCTCTCCCCAATTATTATTGCTCCTCATATTTACCATTGATTTGCATAAGCTATTCATTTTAGCTCACATGCACAATCTGAGGACAATAGGATGGCTGCTCGCAGTCTATGTTTGATACAAGAAAGATGAAGGAGTGTCGAGCTCCATCACTTGGTGACATCCCTATATGTTCTTTCCTTCTTTTCTTCACACTCCTTTTCGCTTACAATATTATTAATTTTAAAAAACAATGCTCAGCCTGCTGCCTTTGAGTTGCTAATCATTTTCACTGTACCTGTTGTTCAAAAAAAAAAAAACAGTTGACAAGTTACAGGATGTTGAAATGAATCTAAATACAAGACTTTTTGAGATGACAAGAGAAGCATTCTTTCAAATGAGCCTTAAGACTTGCTAAGCCTTGCTAAAAAATTTGAGACTCCAAGACAGATCAAGACCATGTGACCTGTGAATTAACTAAAAAATCTATTGTGAAACATATTTTTGGAAAGACGATTTAACATCCCTTGTTATTGAGTACGAAAGTGATGATGTTGCAAAAATTAAATTTCCGAAATTATGGGATTTGTTGAGATATTTTGAAAGAGCACGATGAAAATGCCTACTGCCAAAAAATCATCATCTTATTGCAATTTGGGGGTGAGATAATAGTATTAACATTGTTATGTTAAGTCAGCCCCATGCAAAACCTTGTAATTTTGTCTCTGTTCTAAATGTTTAGCACAGAGACAAAATTAGAAGGATTTGTATGGAGTCATTGGAGCAAAAAAGTCCCAATATCTCACTCCCAAATTGCAATAAGATGCTGATTTTTGGCAAGTAGGCATTTTTTTCATCATGCTCTTTGTGAACTTCTAAATAAATCTCATAATTTCAAAAATTCAAATATTTGTGATATCACTGACTTTCACTGCAAGTCAGTTATATCTTGATTTTTGCTCAGTCAGTTATTGTCTACAGTTCTAGCATCCATGGTTTCTTCTTTGATCCCTGCCCTGGAAAATCTAACCCCACAATACTGTCTCTTCATGTTTCATAAACGAAGACCTTGATGACGAATTTGGAGACACCACCATCTTCTATGACTGGAAAGAATGCTCTATGATCGATCAGACGTCCTTCAATGAGTCCATCGTCATTCCTGTAGAGTTTACACATCTTACTATAACTGAGCTGAGGAAAAAGCTGCAGCAGTTTGGTGAATATCCTGGGCCTATTACACCTGCTACAAAAAATGTGTACGTAAAGAGGCTGGCCAGATTACACAGTGGCGAGACACACTCTAAGGTATCAACTGAACTGTGCTTTGTGACATATGAAATGTGACCCGGTCCGACACCCAGTCCTGGTACCAGTCACCAGTCACCAACGGTCAACCTTTCGCTACTGCGCATACGTTTTGCGCATCTCGAGAACCTCTGATTTCTTGAGGTGCCTTGAGCTATTTTTTTTTTTTTTTTTTTTTTGCGGTTTATCAGGATTATGCGCGAAAAGAAGATCTCAGCAAGGGGAATTGGAATCCAATAAGAAAATTGGGGTAACCACGCATTTTTCAGAGATAATTAAGCTTCAATTTGGAAATCGAGTCCATACATCATTATGTACTTTAAAGCCTTTTAGGAGTATTTCCACTTACTTTTAATAGTTATCTCTGAAAAATGTGTGTATCCCCCAACTTTCTTTTTGGATTTCACACAACAGCCCTTACAACGATCTGCTTTTCTCGCATAGTCATAAACAGCGCAAAAATGCATCTGTATTAGTAGGCACCGTCCTTATAATGAACACTTCTATTAATAATAAGGTTTTTTAGCTTGTAATAATAGTTCAAAATTCATGAAAACTGTTCATAAAGATAATTTGGTTAAGATATTCGAGTGTTGACATTTGGAGCGTTAGACTTTTGTCATTCTTTTTACAAGTGAGTTGATAACTTAAAGTAAATTGGCCATTGTAAATTAAAGAGATTCCAGTGCTAATGTTTCGAGCGTCAGCCCTTCGGAATTCGCTCAGACCAAGGGCAAACGCTCGAAAAGCCAGCTCTCAAATCTCTTTACGATGGCCAATTGACTTTAAGTTATTAAATTTAAATTAAATTTTTTAATACTTATATAGCGCCCTTTAACATCTAAATGATCAAAGGCGCTTTACAATCCAAGAAAGCTAATTACAAATCAAATCAAATCAAATCAAATCTTGGTTTTTGAGGAGAGGGGAAAACCGGAGTACCCGGAGAAAAACCTCTCGGAGCAGAGTAGAGAACCAACAAACTCAGCCCACTTATGACGCCGAGTCCGGGAATCGAACCCGGGCCACATAGGTGGAAGGCGAGTGCTCAAACACTGCGCCAACCCTGCTCCCCAACTCTGTTGATAAACCAAACATTCGTTTCT
Source organism: Pavona decussata (assembly GCF_977016875.1). Lineage (NCBI taxonomy): Eukaryota > Metazoa > Cnidaria > Anthozoa > Scleractinia > Agariciidae > Pavona > Pavona decussata. Next base: position 3,209,069 of record NW_028145434.1, on the reverse strand, counting down.
ACTCCCCACCGACACAGCACCGCAGTTTCTTTAAGAATCTAGCCTCCCCCCCCCCCCCCCTCATCCATTTTTTTTTTTTTTTTTTTCACGACTGCTCTTTCTCTCAGCTTTCACCCTGGATTGTGCATTATACCTCGCTTGTTTGGCCAAGGTACAACTTTCTGCTTTATTCTCTCCAACTGCCAAAAACGTTCTTAGCATGGTACTGTAGTTCAAAATTGACAGAAACTTCTAATTTACCAATAAATTTTCTGTTATTTTCTCCAACAGTAAAAAGAAATTACATTGATACATTGTATTGTCTTTCAGGGCTCACAATATGATGAATTTTTGCCGGAAATCCGTAAGCACATGGAAGGTAGAGCAGAAACCCCAGATCTGTGCATAGAGGAGGAATCCATGTGCGAGGCATTTGCCCAAAAAAATAATTGGAGGGAGGGGTGAGTTACTACAATAGAATGCCTGAATTCCGGCTTTTTCATGAAATGAAGTTTCTCACTCTTTCACACCATAACTTTGCAATAGAAGCATTTGTAGGCTGCGCTTAAATGGTTCCTACGTATCAAAAAACAGTTTTCTTTAGCGCATCTTGTTTTTCAACTTATTTGTACAGTGGAACCTCTCCTTACGGCAGGGTCCGAAATTAACTTTTTTAGGCAGGCGCCAAGTGGCGACTGAAATTTTTTTTCAGTCGCCATATGGAAAAATGTGGTCGCCAAAAAGCAGGAAAAAAAGTGTCATTAAAAGTTTTCCTTCGCAGCGAAACACAAACCAAAATTCTTGGTTGCCAGATGGAAAATTCTGGTAGCCAATTTTTCTTTAAGAATCAGAACGAAGAGAACGCGTTTGCGTTTGGGGCCCCAGTGGCGATTTATAAACAAAAAAAAAAAAAATCAATCAATCAATCAATCAATCAATCAACAACTTTATTTAAGTCTCAATCTGAATAGCCGAGCACGAGTGCCCTACTAATTGGGGAGACTAACAAAAAATGTAAAGTAAAATCTATTCAACTAAGATTAAGTAAAGTTAAGAAAACCTAATAATTAATTATCATTAATTAACACCTAAAAAATTATTTATTTGACAATTAACTAGATAGATGAACAGCAAGAACAACGCATACATCCGTCGTCCAACAGAGAGCTGACGTCAAACTTTCTTATAGCGATTTTAAAGTTGTTCAAAGTTTTTGCGGATCTAATGTTTTTAGGCAGTTTTCCCCATAATTTTGGTCCAAGGTAGCGCAGGGAATGTCATCCCCTCCATTCTTCGAGTTGTCACAGAGGGTTGAGCCATGAAGGCATGAAAAACCATGAATACTTCGTTTCGCACCTTTTCTTCTCTCCTTCTACGCGTTCACAACAGAGCAAAGTGTACAATGCAAATTTGATACAGACAGCAAAACACGTTTGGCATCGGATGTTATTATGTGCAAATCTCACTCAGGCCTCGACCAAAACATGGAGCAAATATTTGCTTGTTTTACAGGACCTCACTCACCGAATATTAATCATGTTATTGACCTTTTCCCCGGGGTTGAGTAAGTTATTCCCTCTCGCCAATTCC
>NW_028145434.1:3095000-3202500 GCF_977016875.1 Pavona decussata | reverse complement strand
TCCTGGTCTTTTAGTTTTAATTACTCCTTTGCCCTTTCTCTTTCTATTTGAAGAGAGATCGCTTGTGTTTAAGGTTAAGTCGTTGACAGATAGGACTCTGTTCGTTTGCCATAATGTAGCTTGAACACTCACGCGGCAACGCGCGAAGCAAATTTAAACAAGAACTCATCGCGATGGATACAGATACCCGCAAAGTCAGTTTAGTGGACATGCGCGCGTTCAACGGTGTTGAATACGGTAACCAAACAACTCCAACATTGTTGTTCATTCCTGAGAACAAAAGAAATATTGGACGATGTTTGACGGAAATCAAACTTCGTTCAACATCGTGCAACATGATGTCCAAACAAGTGCAGTATCCTTTTGACTGGGCCTTTAAAATCAGTGGGAGGTTTCTAGAACCATTCTCTCTGTCCCGAGCAATTTTCTCGAGAGCTAGATTTGATCACTCGGCTGAAAGTGGTTTGCTGAGGATAGCGAAAACAAACAGAACGCGAGAAAGTCTTCCGAAGGAAAAGGGAAAGACTGCGGAAAAATTCACACTTATCTTAAGTTGCCTTGTGCTACCGGGCACAGGAAATCATCTAACATTGCACCAATATTGCGCGCAACGTCTTGGTTACGAGGTCACACGCTGTAACATTTGCTGCGTTCAGCATTGCTCGTAATATTGTTCATCTATATTTTTTAATGAGGTAACTAAAATGTGGACACTGGTCATGAAAGGAAAAAAAACAGCCTTTGTAATTACGATTGCGGATTACTTTCCTCGTTTGTTTTACTTTGTTTATTAATCTGTTTTTGTCGTTCTTGGTATTGTTGTTGTTGTTGTTGTTGTTGTTGTTGTTGTTGTTGTTGTATGTTTTCTTGCTTTTTTCTTAAATTTTCGCCGGAACGTAAGGCTCCAATCCCTCATGATCGCTACTGTCTCTAGGCCTCGACTGTGTACCGTATGCTAGTCGAGCAAAATTGAGAGCAACACCTGAAACTCAAGTTATGCAACCAACGATTTTGTTTTCCTTGTGTAGGGCTCTCGCGCCTAACCAACCAAAAGAGGGGCGACTATTACGGTAGAGCTCTGTCGTGGCCCCAAAAGAAACGAAGAGAAATGGGAGTCTACCTCCTGAAAAGAGCCCTAAAGATCCTGCTGAGTGAAGGAGAAAGACAGTTAAGACCTGGAGATCTACGAGTCCATTCGTCATCTTCATAGGTTCTAGGTGAGTCGTTTTCGTGTAACAACGACATAATTTCAACACGAAATTGGTATCATATTCTGCGGTGATTTATTCCTTTCGTTGCCGAAAATTTACAGGTGACCAAACCGATTTTATAACTGCCGTATTGCCAAAAATTAAAATCAAATAGTGTCGTTTTGCAGAGTCGCCATGGTTCCAATTCCGTGCCTGCGCATGTCGTCTCGAAAGGTTTGGAGCTTTCTTGCAAATTCCAGTCTTGCTAAGATCTGCTTACCACCCACAGGTACTGCCCTTAAAAATCTCGATGTCCTCGGTCCATCTCGGTCCAACCCGTCATACGAAAAACGCATGCGCAATAACAAAAGAAGGCATCGTCCTTAAAGTGTATATGACAGATTTTTTTTATTTGCTTGATCGAATCTTCTTGTTGTTCTCGTATGAAAATCGAAAAAATAAATTCGCTATCGATTTTTCTTCCCCTCGTTTGAGGCGGTCAAAGACGTGAAATTTCACTTCCGGGTGTGTACAAAACCGCGCAAGGCGGGAGACTAGGGATAGTGGACCTGTGACGTCAATACAAGAACGCTGCTTTCGCGTAATTCTCTGTTTCACTTTTTAACGTCTTTCGTGTTGCTGCAGCCGTAAACAACGCACCGCAGCACCATCTTTCTTCCTTTGCATAAAGAAAAACTCTGAAACAGAGAATCCGCGAAAGTGGCGTTCTTGTATTGACGTCACAGGTCCACTATCCCTAGTCTCCCGCCTTCCGCGGTTTTGTACACACCTGGAAGTGAAATTTCACGTCTTTGACCGCCTCAAACGAGGGGAAGAAATATCGATAGCGAATTTATTTTTTCGATTTTCATACGAGAACAACAAGAAGATTTGATCAAGCAAATAAAAAAAAAAAAATCTGTCATATACACTTTAAGTTGTAAAATAAATGCTGACATGTGGTCGTTCACTACTGTAAGTACTGTTAGTTATATACGGAGCTTTCTGTATGGGAACGGGGAAAGCTTTCGCTATATTTATTGCCGGCCTTTATTTTGTGTTGTGTGATAGTTTCTTTGTCCTCTACGTTTTATTTATTTATTGTTATTTCTTTTAATGTTCCTTACTGATGGCGCAGTGGTGACAGCACTCGCCTCCCACCAATGCGGCCTGGTTTCGATTCCCAGACTCGGCGCCACATGTGGGTTGAGTTTATTGTTGGTTCTCATTCTTGCTCCGAGAGGTTTTTCTCCGGGTACTCCGACTCACCCTCTCTTTAAAAACCAACATCTCCAAATTCCAGTTCGACCTGAAGAGTGTCCCCATATTGTAAAGCGCATCAGTTGATCATTTCGTCATGGAATTATGTGCCCTAAAAATGTTAGTTTTAATTTAAATGTTTGAGCCTATTACTAATGAAGTTCTTCTTATGTGATCATAGCTTTTTAAATCTTGTTAAATAAATGCCTTTGCTCAAATTACACCATCAGACTGAATACTAACCCAAAAAACATCGTTTTCATAGGCTTCCATGCGGAGGAAATTAACAAATTTGTGGAAACCTCATAATGCAATATAAGAAGAGCCACGCTCCTGACAACAGGCCATTGCCGAGTTCCTTTGAACCTCGTTACTAAAAGTAAGGCTAAGTGCAAAGCTTTTCATGCGAAAATTAGTTTTGTTTGCATCCTCGTAGCCTCGCTTTCATGATGAGGTTCAAAAGCAACTCGGAAATGGCCTTCAGTGTATTACACTGCAAAATGTTGACGGTGAATTTTAATTAAGTTATTTGACGTGGTCGCATTTCTTTGTAAACACTGTACAGAACACGAAAAGCGATAGATAATAGTTGTGGTTTTAATTCTTGCAAGTCAATGTGACTTTTTTTCTTATCAGACAAGAATATAAGGATTTCAAGAGTTTTACAGTGAATTTTTAAAACAAATTACAAGTGTACGTTAAAAATTTTTTATAGGACATCTAGTTAGAAGCATTTCGCTTTTAATTTTGTAATAGTGCGATATTTTCCGAGGCCAACCTAATTGGTAAGGATAAATCGCAGTTTTAAGTTGCAAACGAGAAATAATTTGTACATATTCAAGCTTGCATATGTTGTAAAAATTTTAGCATAGTAGGTAATGTATCAACATTCAAGCTTTATTAGAGTTTTAGAGTTGTAAATAAATCTGGTTTGAGTTAGACTGCAGTTGTCTCCAGTTTTGTAGATTCTATGCTGCTGATAAATGAAAACAGCTTGGCACAAAAACTCTGCCTAATATGCGCACCGAGTTTGGACGAAAAACAAAATGTTGAGCTCTCTTCCGCGAATTTCGGATCAATGGGCAAGTGGACTGTGCACCTTAACAATCGGCAGCTAACACAAACCTCCGCTCCGATAACTCACCGTCTCGCTATCATGTTCAAATTCAACGATTAACTGTTAATTTTTTCGTAGAGTAAAACTCGCCTATAGCCTGAGCAAAACGCTAATTCATCAATTTAAACTTTGCAATGCATGTTTTGTAGCATTTTCCTTCGCAGAATTTGGACTCTTTTCGTTTCTTTCCCCACCAAAATAACAATTTCGTTCGGCGCGTGGATTTCCCGTTCCAGGGCTTCGCTGTCTCTGATCACACTTTTCGGAGGAACTGAGTACATTTGATTGACTGTTGCGTTCCTTGGATGGAATATTTTGACTACCCCATTTCCTGTCGAGATAACTACTTGTAGCGACGAATTTATAGCCAATTGGTCAAAAGTCGCGAAATTATGTATTCGCTGACACCAAGAAGTAATGGGCTCGTTCCCACTCCAATTCCCGGATTGTGTGGATGTTGATCTGCGCATGACAAGGACACATAATGGCTGGTATAACTCTGCATCTTTATATTGACGACTTGTGACAGCTGAAGCTGAACATACCTTAATAATTTTACCACCATAATCATCCATGACATGCTTCCGTCTGGCCTTGTTGCTCAGTTGGGTCGGTAGAGCAAAGGTTGAACAAATACGACTTTTAGGTGTCAACTGTGAAAAATCGTATACAGTCAAACCCCTCGGCACCCAGGTTGTCCGCTGAAAACAGGTTCGCTCAGGATTCGTCTTAAAAGGGTCATATTAATATTCTTCAGTACTAAAAGGTCTTGAAAGGGCCAAATACCATTCTCGTGAACGTATACGATAACTGTGGAATGCCGTATTTCCATAAGCAATGGCAGGTATAATATATGTGATAATTTGCTTTATTAGAAGATGTAAAACGCAACAGTATCTATATTGATCGAACATGTAAAGGTTCACACAATCAAAACAAGAATAAAACTTCTGTACAAACAATATCGAATAAACAAAATGTCGTGTTTCTGTGGTTCGTGCAGTAGGCTGGTGAGAATATTTTGTATAGGTAGACCACAACAGTAAACTCTAAGCGAAAAATACAAAACAAAGCGTTAATTCGTGGCTGTTTCAGTTTCTAAAGCCTACTTATTTGAAGTAAGTCATTGACTTAATCGATGGCAAGTGAAAGGTCGTCTCTTCTATGAAAGCGAAAATACTCCAGTAACATATCTGTCAATTTGAAAGCCTCACGGTCAGATTTTAAGGCAGGTTCTTTTCCGTCTAGTTCATGCTCTTCGCCCGAGTCGCTATCCACGTGTACTCTCTTTGCTGGAGTTAATTCTACAAAGATGTGACAGTTTTTTTTTTGTTGGCAAAGTTAAATGACCGATCTGTTAAAACGTGGACAACAAACATGCATCCTTTTTGCAGTGTCCGCTTAATACAGGTTTTTAACAATAGAAAGGACCATAAAAGTCAAGTTTAAGGTGTCCGCGTCCGCTTAATATAGAGGTGTTCATTCAATACAGGTTCTTTTTACACTAAATGTGGGGGAGAAAAAATAGGACGTGTGCTGCTGTCCGCTTAATACAGGTTTGACTGTATTGCGATCTGAACTTTGAATTCTTGGTTGCACGCAACGTCGAGAACGTCGTAACTGTCATAACTGCGTTACGAGTTTGTCGCGTCAGAGAAAAGAATCGGCAAAGCGTCGGTCTACCTACGCATGCGTGCATTTTTGATAGTTACGAGGGTCGAACCTTTTATGCACGATATCCATTTGGGATGAACTTTTGCTTTTGTTCCAACAGCTATGAGCTTTCTTTTTCTCTGCATTTTTTATTTAAATTTTTTTTAAATATTTTAAAGTATTATCTACAATCTAAATAAACAAGATATTTAAATAACGAAAAAAAAATAGCCCACTTTTCCATTTGTTTCCGTGAAAAACAAACATAGCAAGGATAGTCATGCCTTATTTCCTGCTCCTCTCCATTTTTTTTTTCTAATTCCAGTAGCTGCCTAAGTCCCAATTCCCACAATAATTTAGCATTAATCATAACCCACAGAGAAACCCAGACAATTCATCAAAACCCCCAAGCTCGGTCACATGCAGCATTTCCTTAAATACCCGCCAATGAAGAAGTCTCTAACATAACAGGACGGCATGCCAAGAAACACTCTTTTAACAGCTTAGCTAAGTGGATTGTTATTCAGGGAGAGTCGTTTCTAGACAAAACGTAGTCTCTAATCGTTCTCAGGGGTAGCAAAGCGCGCGCGAGGAGACGCGCGCTCTCGCGTGGGTTTCACTCGCACTTTACCTTCCTCCCCAAAAATAAGAGACTGATGGTAAATTTAAGTCATTTCTAGCTTGGTTAACTTACAGTAATCACTGTTATTTTGTGTCCGTTCAGCGAGAACCCAAATCGAATCGTCGTTACAAACCGTGCAATATTTATAGTTGTCGGGGAAGCCTGTAGATGATTAACCCATGAACTTTGCCCAAGTTTAAAAAAAAATTCTTGTATGCAAAAATTACAAAATAAACTGTTTTCAACGGAAAGCACTACCTAACTTTCATATCCATAATAATACTAATAGTGTCACATTCGCAGAAGCAAATGCTCAATCGTACTGACTCGCTGAACATTTTCTTTCAAGACCTAACACGGAAACGTACCGGAGAGAGAAAGAGGACGCGAGGGGAACGAGCAAACAAAACCTGTTGTTCCAATTGTCGCTTGGCATGCAAGTGCTATAAAAATATATCGTCAGCGCAAAAAACAAAAATACTACTTTGTGCCACAAGGATTATATTTCATGGGAGTAGTAGAAGGTCGTGGGGAGTTCAAGGTTGACTGCACGCGATGTTTTTCAAGTCTACACCATAAACGTGTCATTTGGAAATAGAGGAGCGTTTTCTTTTCGCAAAATCAAACAAGACATCCTGTCTAATTTTCCAATACGAAGGACACGTGTCTCCATACGTTGCAATCTGAAATTTGCCTTTCCGTGATTTTAGTTTCAGAGTGTAAACTGCGTCCGCCATTCCGTCATAGTCGCGGTACTCCAAGTGATACGTGCATGTATATTTTTCAAGGTCGTTGTCGTACACGATGAAGAAATAAAGTTTAACGGCCGAGTCATCGTCGTTTTCATGTAGCGGCTCTGGCTTCAAGTATTGTCCGGCCTTTGCAGCGTACCGCCCAAGACAAATTTCCTCTCTTGTGAAAAACGTGATATTGAGAGTTTGAAATACACTCTCTCCCCAGACATCAACAAGCTCTAACAAAGCGTCTGCTATTTCGTCCGCCTCGTTGAATTTCCCTTCCGACGCTAGCCGTGACATTTCTGCAGTCGCCATACAAAACATGGCATTCATAGAATCGACGCAGGCTGAATTAGGGAAGAGATTTTGTTGCTGCGGCCACACAAGTGCGTCCTCCAGCGCGGACAGGAGTTCGTCCAGAGCTTCGTCGCGCGTGAAAGTTTCTTCATCGTCGCCTCTGAACTCAGAAAATTCAGAGTCAGTATCCACGAAGACCCAGTCATCGCCAACGTTTCCGTTTAAGAAGATATCTTTTCTGTTTTTACACACACATGAGCAGCAGTGCCCCATGTTACAAAGCAATGCTTTTGGAGTAATATAAATTCCGCTCTAGTACACAGGTGACTGAACACCGTTGATATATGCCAAAGTTCACAACAGCCTGAATTGCATATTTTGACAACACGTTTTCCGGCTGTCATGCAAGTCAGATCTATCACTTCAAACCTCATGGGGACTTCACCTGCAATGTGAAGAACGGAAAGTCGGCCTTCATTTGCTCGTGCACTCACGACGATTTTACCGGCTCTTGAATCTGTCACCAAGAAGTCCAAGGTACAACTTAAAAATTCAGTCACGTCCCTACACCCGGAAATCCGTCATGTACAGCTCCTTGATGCGCGTCACGTTTGCAATTTCCAACGCTTGGCCATGCCTTATACAGTCACCCACGAAATCATTAAAAAAAAAAAAAAAGAAAATGACCCAGCCCCGTTTGCCACCTATAATTGGTATTTTTAGACTTCATAAACAGCGAGGAAAAAGCTACTAACAATACCCGTGATTTAAAATGTACACCCCTGTACGTAGTTTGTTTGTTTAGACAGCGGAATGCCCGAAATCTCAATGAAGTGTTCCTTTCTTTGGCATTTAGAAACAAGAGGCTTAATTGACAGTCGACTGTCTGAATGCCTGTAAAAATGTTTACACTCTTGTTATATTGTTTACTGCGTACACTGACCTCATTGACGTCATTAGGAAAGCCGCTTAATGTACCTCGCAGGCTCATTCACGTGATCGGGAGAATAATCTTTTGATTGATTTAGAAAACCGTTATTGTGAAAATCGTCCGACGCTGATATTAATTTCAGTTCTACCTTTCCAGAACATGCTTTTGAAAGTCCCTTTAAACAATTTTGTCAACTTGCTTTGCCTTAATTGAAAAACATACGAACCCTGAACTTCAAAACCGAGAAACGAAACGGTCAGTTGAATCCTGAATTTCAGGGTCCACGTGCTTCTGAAAGGCCCAAACAACCACAACAACAACAAAATCCGTAGCATCTGATGCATGAATTCACCTTCATGCCAACAAATATTAAAACAGTTTGAAGTATTTGTGTAAAACTGCATATGCTTTCCATCAAATTGCTCATTACGAAACTTATTCACGCGAACTAAAGCCAAAGCCACATAATTTTCCTTTAGAATGGGCCGATACCAATACCGTATACTCGATATCATCCATGATGAAGTTTCCTTGAAAAATATCGATACTTGCGGAAAATATCGGATTGTTTTGATCCCTTTTGATACTGTTCACGTGACTGTTTTAGAGCCGTAAACCATTTTTGTTTTTCGTTTCTGTACGTATGTGCTGTTGCACTGAGATTGAAGCAAGTGTCACAAAATTAAACTTGAAATACAGTCGAACCTCCCGTAAGCGACCACCCATAATGTCAAGGATATGTGGTCGCTTACGGGAGGTGGTTGCTTACCAGAGGTCAGACCGCGGGGGGTCTAAATTTCGGGTAACTTACATATGGTAATTGCGGAGGCCTGAAAGCCTTTTGCCAGTGCTTATCGAAACCCATAGTAATAACTTTTCTTAGCTACAAGTATATTAAGACTGGTCTAAAATTATTCTGGGCAAAAAATCTGAGGGCCTATGGTGATTATTGGTTGTATCTCGCAAATTACTTAATACAGCGATTGACACAATTATTGTGAAAGAAACTTGACTCTTTTATTTCTCCAGGTGGCGCCGTCTAAATTTTTCAAGGAACGGAACATAAGCAAAAAGATTCGATCTGATTGAAGTTTATTTCAGTGTGAAGTATAGTGCACGTGTATTTCATTAGCCTGCGTAGCAAGCGTTTCCGTGCTGTTTCCGAGCAAGGACCGCGCGAAAAATGGCGCGAGTAAGGGGGGAGGGGCTCTCGTTTCATTTCTCGCGCGGCCAAAACCGAGAATCTCGTTCCTCGGTCTTTCTTTGCTCCGAAACAGCACGGAAACGCTTGCTACGCGGGCTAGTATTTTATCAATTGTTTCAATGCTAAGCTATATCAGGAAATGCTTCCGGTAGCTCCGACTGTGAGATTTACGGCGTCTGCTGTAATGATGTGGCCAATATGTTACAGCGACACATTTTTCTATTCCCGCCCGTGAGAGATACAGCAGATTGTGTGTCAAGTGGTCGCTTACGGGAGGTTAAAAACAATTGAAATTTATAAACAATCATCTCTAAAAGTGGTCGCTTACGAGAGGTGGTCGCTTACGAGAGGTGGTCGCCTACGAGAGGTTCCATCTATAGTAATTTGACTCGAAATCTTTTGGTATTTTGGAAAAGTGGTCGCTTACGAGAGGTGGTCGCAAAGGGAGGTTCGACTGTACTTGTTAGGGCTGTGGTATTTTTTGTTTAGTGTTTACGGACCATAAAGAGTGTTTGCAGAGTGTAGGTGATAACATCACAGAAAGCTCTTGGACGATGACGTCACCATATCGCTATCGAAAAAAATGTCACATATCGTACTCGTATCGGATCGATTAAAAAAAAAGGTATCGGCCTACTCTTAACAAAAACCAAAGTACAGTAATTACTCTGGAAAATCACAGCAAACGCAAACAGCGCTATTAACCAGTCAGAACTCGAAGCAAATGCAAGTAAGCGGCGCCAACGGCAGGAAAAGGCGATTGGTTTTGGTTTTGCGTGGCATTAACTAAAAAATTGCGGTGAGTTTGTAAACCAATCACAGAACGAAGTAAAACAGAGCAAAAGCAACGCCAAATTTATATCTTTCGACACTCAATTGAAATCTGCATAGATAAGTGAATGGTACATCCAACCTGGCGATTGGTAGGATGCTTCTGAAATCTGGGCACCATAATTCTAGTCAAAAGGGTTTGGAAACCTTACAAAATTGCGCAAAACATTTCCACAATTAACAGTGACAAGTCGCGCGTGTACGCGCATTCCTAGTTTTTTCGCCTGTGGCAAATCCTCGTAACAAATGCTTACAATATGTTTTCCAGCGGTTAACTGCGGGGGACTTTTTCGATCTAAAGTTGGCAAAAATTATCATAAACGACCATCGTAAACAACCCGTTACAGAGAAAATTGAGACCACCATTTAAGTTGGTATTTACTACAAATGAGGTCCATTCCGAGGCAAACTTTGCAGATCAATTATTTTTTTGGGAGAACGTAATGAGCGCCAACTGTTTTTCGTGTTTCACACATTTATTCATCTCTAGCTTGAAATTCAGTTTTACGTGAAATGCCGTGCCATTTATAATAATTTTTGTACAATGCTCTCCGCTAATCTACGAATTTAGATGCACGCTTTCTTGTCTTTCTTGTCACGGCATGATATAAGATGTTTTCCCTTTTTCAGTGCTAGAAGGCGATTATAACACTCATTAACGCATTTGTAAATAAAATTACCATATTAGCATAATTATAATCGAACAAAGTTCTTCAACACGCTGTTTTGCTTTAAAGCATTCAACGCTGAAAGTTGTAAACAACACCGTACCTGTTTAAAGATATGAAATGAGAAAATTCTCAGATGTGCGGCCAATGAGACAGTTTTGCCCACATTTCACGATCGCAAATTTGGGAAAATTTCCTAAGGAAAACCGTAGTTGGAAATGTTGCATTATTAAAGAATTGCTTTGCGGTAAATTACCTTCGGTCAAGGCTATTATCGCATTTTGCAAGAGCACCATCTTCTTTGCAACTAAAATCCCGTAGCGTGTCTTCCCGGACTGTCCAATACGAAGGACAAGTTTTACCGTATTTTGCAATTTGCAGATGGCCCCCGGAACATGCCAAACAGAGTACATGGAACTTCTGCAAAATATTGCTACATTCCAAGTAGTATGTAAACACGAATTCGTTGGTTTCTGCATCTCTCACTTCGAAGAAGTACAATCGGCAGATTCGGTCGTCGCTCTCGTAAAATCGCTCCGGTTTAAAATACTGCCCAGTAAGAACAACAGCGTTTTTCGTCTCGATTCGTTCGCGTGGGAAGGACTTGATCTTAAAATGTTCGAAGACTTCGCTTCCCCATGCAATTGGAAACCTCAGAATCATTTTCGCTATCTCGTCCGCCACGTTAAAATTTCCCAGCTCAGTCAAGCGACTCATTTCTTCGCAAGCCTCCAGGAATAACTCGTTTACTGAGTGGGAAAATTCCGGGCGCCAAGAGAAGTCGTGTTTACTCGTCCAACAGAGCGCTTTCTCCAATTTGGAGGTTACTTCCCATAACGAGTTGTCCTCAAGACAGACATTTGTCAGCTCCGTCGAGAGGAATTCCGTGCTTCTTTTCGTCTTTATGACCTCTTTCTTTGTCATATTACGCTTTGTTCCCGCTTCCTGCGTAAACCTTTCTCCTCTAGACGGAGAGCTTCCCATGCTTACATCAATTTCAATTAGTTGAGTGCGAAAAAGTCAGTGCTAAATTAAGCCGGCTCTAAACAACTGAGCGCAATCAGTCCATCATCTATTTATCACACAACGGCTTTTCCTTTATTGCCCACAGAACGAGAGAGAAAAAAGTGCCTCAATAGATATACTCAAATCCATTATTCATCAGTTCACACTAACTCAGGCAGTCTATTCAAATGGAATAAAAGACGCATCGAAAGTCATTGAAATTTTTTACGCTATCGCTTCAGCCTTCATTAAGACACCATGCATGTCCCACCTTATTCGTTATCGCCAAATCACCGCTAGTCATTTACTTCTTGGAAACCTTGGAAACGGTTTTATTATCGGGCGCAATGCGCATCTCATTTCTTCAGGCAACAGGATTCACGTAGTTCTTAAAATTCTTCCAGACAATGATGTCTCTTTGCAGCTGCTTTTGATTTGATGTATATTTTTAATCTTTACAGGCATCCTTTCATTTCAGGAAAAAAAATTGCACGCACGCTATTCAAAACTGTAAAACCGTGGTAAACATGCAGTGTAAAGCTAAACTACAATTGTCATTGTCTTCTCTGAAACAGCGTGCACATGAAGTTTGCTTTAATCAGGAGGCGAAGGACTGAAACAAGCTTGTTTTTAATTGCAATTACCTTAAGAATAAACGTTTTTCGTCGCCTTTGAGCGCCTTGGACGTGTCTTTCAGTTTACGGAAGTGCATTTTTATCGGGTATCATACCATTGCCAACTTTTGGTTCTTATTTGTTTGTTGTATAAATTACTCAATTTTCTGTTTTTCGTGCACTACCAGCTAGTAGTTAGAGGCTCTTGGTAAGCGGCGCCGGCTTCCAGTCGATCGTTTAAGTCTGTAATAATTAACAAGAAAAATGACTTGCTAATCTCATTCGATGGTTACGAAATAGATTTACAAATTATGGTTTTAAAAGGACACAATTTACCTATCGTGGGAGTAAATTTACTTTGAAATCTTTGATACCCGCCAGTCTGGCGAGAGGGGAAAAAAACTTAATTAATTTCAAACCATGGTTCGTCCGCTTTTTTCCCTTCCAATTTTTGTGAATTATAGATTTCAGACATGACTGTATAACGATATTTAAATGCAGCCTGCCTTTCGGAGTAGCGTCCTTTTAAAAGCGTTATCATTGAATAGTGTTTTTAGTGAAGACCATTCTGTAATCAAGATACGAATACTATGAATTCATTTTAAAATATGTGGAAACTGCAATTGGAAATCTCTACTAAGGATGACAAAACCCACAATTCAAAGAACAGAGAATACATTTAATTGATGCACAAAAAGAGGAATCAATGTTTGATCGTACTTTCGTCTTTGTTGTCTTATCACAAAACTTTGATGTAATTTGTGCACTCATACAATGAGTGTGAATTGACCAAAAACAGCCAGTTTACGACAACTTTGTCCAAAAAAGGTAAATTACTGCTCATTACGCTACAGACAACAAACGAAGATTAACTTTTTTCGGTCACCAGTTAACACATTTAGTCCATATCGTGATCGACTTTAGATAACAGTTATGAGTTCACAATTTCTCGGCATTTGTGTAGGCAACAAACAAACCCTAAATAGTTTCAGCTGGCACGAGGACCTTAGAGAAAACTTTTCACCACTTTATCGGACTTTAGGCGCCAGTGGAAATGTAGTCAGATTTCAGTCAAATGTGAACTATTTTCGCTTTTAATACCATGAAATTAAAGCAAAAAAAAAATGTTACCAAAGGCGAAGAAATAACAATATAATATTTTGAACTGCGGATGAAAGATCAAATAGAAGAAAGATCCTCGCAGTTACTACCAACGCAACTTAAGCAGTTGCGAAAAGAAAGCCTGAAAAATTAAGGCTTGAACGGGATTCGAACCCATGACCCCTGCGATGCTGGTGCAGTGTTCTACCAACTGAGCTATCAAGCCAACTGGGAGCTGGTCATATTGGGAGTTCGTAATATACCTGTGAAGGATAAATAAATAAATGTAAATATATGAAACATATATTTTGAGCTGCGGATGAATGATCAAATAGAAGAAAGATCCACGCAGCTATTACGAAACTTAAGCGGTTGCAAAAAGAAAGCCTGAAAAAAAATCAGGCTTAAATGGGATTCGAACTCAGTTGGTAGAGCACTGCATCGGCATCGCAGAGGTCATGGGTTCGAATCCCGTTCAAGCCTGGATTTTTCTCAGGCTTTCTTTACGCAACTGCTTAGGCTGCGTAGTAACTGCGATGATCTTTCTTCTATTTGACAAAGGCGAAGAGTTAAGAAAGAATATAAATATTGATTAAGCCTGAATTTCACCTGTTTCCTAAATCCTGGCAAATAGGGAGTCATTCTTGACTCCAGAGCTCTTCCCTTTTATGCATGACTGACGGCGGGAAGGTGAATGACGTAGTCAAAGCCGAGCGGCCATGGGGCCGAGAATGATAGGGAGTTTAAGCAGCTACATTGGCGACGGCAACAAGAACGTCACAAAATAGTATGATTTAATGAAAAAACCATTAATTTTAGTACATTTCTTCGC
Organism: Pavona decussata; assembly: GCF_977016875.1. Classification (NCBI taxonomy): domain Eukaryota; kingdom Metazoa; phylum Cnidaria; class Anthozoa; order Scleractinia; family Agariciidae; genus Pavona; species Pavona decussata. Next base: position 3,188,438 of record NW_028145434.1, on the reverse strand, counting down.
CGAACTCGACCAAAGAACAACCTGAAATGACCAAACTCGAGGTTTTTTTGGGAGAACGTGAATACATGACGGTAAATTTTTCATTCTCAGTCGTATTTTGAACACCGTTTCCACCTGTTCTGTTACTGGATAGTTCGGCCACATTGCATGTGTTGAACGAACTGGAATAATCGATAACTAGTGCAAGTAACACGAACTTACATCTCTAATTAGTGATGATAGTACGGAATTTCAATTTCAGTGTTTCGTTTTGTTCAAGTACTTTCAACAAATATATCAAGTTTTGTTATAACACTAGGAAATGAAGCCACTCGTGATTGAACTGTTGACAGACAAATATTTTGAGTTTTTGAATTTCGCGTGATACTTTTAAAGTCCATGTCCATTTTTAGTCCCGTATCTATGAAGAGACAAATTTATCGCATCAATAGAACTTGATCATATGCACTTTATAATGTGCGATGCGGCTAGATTGCAGAAGGACTGCGGGAGCGCTCGTTTTACTCACTTAGATTTAAGTATCCATCGACTCTGGGATTGCAAGACTGCGGGTGCACTTGTTTTCCTCACTTCATTTAAATATTTATCGACTCTGGGACTACGGGAGCACTCCTTTCTCAAGTACATTTAGTGGGCCAGGTATTCTGCAATCGCTCCTTCCATTCAAAGCGGCAAATATGGTCAAATATCTATGAGCAAATTTTAAACCAAAAACAGCCCAGAAGCTCTATTCCTTGCGTGCGGCAACACACTTACATTGACGTCCCTACGTCACGTAAGCGTTATTGCGCTGTGTCATGCTCCTGCGAAGTTGACCTTAAAATTTTTAAAAGTTCCGTTAATGTGCCGCAAAACACGGAAATTTCTTTTATAGTTCTCGACTGAATGAAATGACGTACGACTTTAATTTTGCACCGGAAGTCTATTGAACTTTCATTTCCCACTTTATTTACTTTTTAAATATGCAAACAAAACCCGAGGGACTCCAGCCATTGTTACGATTTTTTCAGCTTGTTTGTGTAGAGATTTGCATTTAGTTCACGCATCGAATCATTTTCAATTTCCATCGAAAATTAACGCTTTGCCTATGACAAGCTTTCGGATCGACGAGTTGAAACGGTGAAGAAGCGGCGAAGAAGATCATGGGTTGTTTTCCTAGCAGAAAGCGTGCTGACGATGCAGACAGCGATTCGTTTATAGACCTCGATCTTGACAACGCTCCATTACTTCACGAAACTTCAAGATCACAACAAGCACGGAAAGATGACGTGCCGAAGTCCAAAAATGGATATCAAAAGCTGCCTGTGGACAAAAGGTTAGAAACTCTTTTGCTCAAACTAGAGCATGCACGAAGCTTGCGAGAAAAAATCCAACGGATGAGATCCAAGGGAGATGTCGAAAAGTACCGATTAAAGATTATTGGAATCCTGAATGCGGCCACTATGGAAATGAACCGATTGACCAAAGAAAACAGACATCACGATGCAGAGAAAGTCGTGAACAGCATCATGCGATTAAAAACAGCACTCGGTGAGGATTTTTTCGAAGCGGCAAGTATAAATGCATTTGGCAGGGAAATAACTGATCTAGGATCTTACCTACTTACCGGAGGACAATACTTTAAACCTGTTTTAATCCAAGAAGATGACGACAGCATTGTTAAACTTTACTTCTTCATCGTTTCTGAAGCGGAAACAACAAGTGTTTTGTTTCGCTATTATCTCGAGCATGCAAGCTTTCTGGACGATTACTTCGCTCTGGGTTTGGTCACCCCCGAAGGACACACACAAGTTGAAATATATGGCAGCTCGTGTCCACCTTATTGGAAAATTCGACGGGACGTGATTAACAATGCGACAGCTCGTCTCACTCGCTTGCAGGATTCGAACGAATTTGACGGTCTCTCTGACAGTTCGCTGCCTTGATGATTGTTAACAAGGCACCGGAATATTTAAGTACCAGTGATCAGAAACTGTTTGAAATTTATGAGGCGTTTTCAATTCCCACCGATTCCTAACATTAACTTGCTGTTAATTTCTATAGGAACCAAAATGTAAAGGTTGTATATAAAACTGACTAAACTCATTTTTTTAAAAACTGTAAACAGTTTCAGTTTATAAAGTTTTCAATCCTTTTGGATGCTTGATTTCTTACAAAGAACATGTGCCCATTTGCCCGTTTTTGTTCTGTCGTGAATTTTGTGAGGAAAATAAAAAGATGCTTGCTACTTTCGATGCTGTCTCGTTGCCCAATCTCAGTGCAGCATGATCGAAACCCGTTTCCAGGTAACTACACTTACTTCCTTGTTTTATCATACTACACCAAACGACAGGAAGTGTTAAGACTAATTTACACGCATCAATTTATCGACGCCATGAATGGTATCAATGTTTGCCGATTCACACATTACCATTTGTCGGCCAATTTCTTTTTTGCTCTTGGTGTAACGCAGGGTAAAAAAAGGCCTGATTCACAAAATCTGTAGCACAGCCACCGATTGAAATAAATCGGTCCGATTAATTGGTACGTTTGAACAGCTTCCGCTTTGCTGAAATGCCTGCGAAGTTTGCGCAACGGTTTTGAGGTCAATTCTATTCCCAAACAACACAAGGTAAACATTAACAAAAGAGCGTCAATGCCGAAATTGAAGAAGAGAAGGGATGGTTTGGAAGTGTTGCTCAGTGGTTCTTCCTATGATTTGGTTGAGTAGCGACATAACAAGGTTTAATCCATAGACACAACGGTCTTAAAACGCTTTGGGTCGGATAAAGAGCACCACAGGAAGCATGCACGGTCTGAATAGCATATGAAAGATCACACCTTAGAATTCCTAACATGTCCCAGAAACAAAAGCCTTAGAACCACATTCTACAGTAAAATATACAGCACCAGTGCGGCTGATTTGAATCACACTAGTACTCTTCTCTCGGCAATCTATTATTAGGCCCGAAGCTTGTCACCGTAATAGGTTTCTTCGTAGCCTGCGAACGCAGACGTATTTCCGGCTGTCGCTTCTCTCCGGCGGCGGAGAAAAGCGACAGCCGGAAATACGTCTGCGTTCGCAGGCTATTTTCTTCGTCATGCGTGGTGAATCTTAATTGTCATAGTAACCATCGCTAAAATCTTGGACAAAACAATGAAAAATTAAGACCACCCTCCCCCCCCCCCCCCCCCCCAATGATCAATGATCAATTCGCGTGTGCACAAACCAAAACGCTAAAACCCGCCGTTTTTCCATCATCCAAGCCAGTATTAAAACTTAAATTTGAAAAGAAACCCATGTATTTGGAAAAAAATCTGGAAATTTTGGATAAAACTTCGAAGAGCTCATGCTTTCATCACAAGCGTCCTAATTGCTTACGCGGACGAACCCATTCCAGTTGGGCCGGGTATATACTGCCCCTTCGGTATACACACTCATTCCAACCTAACCGTCAACCTTTTCGAGAAGTAAATGGCCCTTTCATCGTAAATATCGTCAGATAAGCTGCGTGTCACAGGTTTCTTTAACGGTGCTTAAAAAATGTTAAGCGTACGGCATTTTAGTTTTACAGCGAAACAGTGCATTAACCACAAGGGTGATATCAAACATCCACTATGAGTGTTTACTCGTAAGTGTATATAAATCATTTAAAATATGCTTAAAATTTCTTGTGGTTAGGTTATTGATTTAGGCACCCCAATTACGTAAATCCGCAAAATTTCACTCGGCCACGTGTTCTCACAGCGGACCTTTGTTACCTGTTATTAAAACCATGATGAAATTCCCTTTTAAAAAGCTAGAGTTGTTTGCATGATCCAGAGACAGAGACATGGTCCAACCCTTTTAGCTTTACAGAATTATGGTATTTTTGTTATTTGTTTTTTGGCCCGCAGTAACACAATAGCCATCAAACAGTCGATGCGACTACGCCGATACAAAGGAATTTCCGCTACTTCAAAGAGCTAGTCACATTACACCGCGTACACATGTTTGAAAAACACAGAATTATTTCTTTTTTTTTTCTTCTTTTTTTACTAACCGTAAAATAATGTCTCAACAGAAAGAACTTCATGACTTTACAAAGCTTGACTTCATGTCTGACTAAGAAGCGTGCTACAAAACATTCAATGGCTACCGTATATATAAAACCTGCAGAACTCAAAAGATCCAAGCAAATAGCTACATAATATACTTTGATGTCGATTTTTTTTTTTCACGAAAACCGAGTACTGAGTTTTACTAGTGCGTAACTCTAGCAGGAATTGTCTAATTTTCCAAAAGTAGATACCTAGATCCATCCTTTCTAAATGAAATTTTTAGAGATTTTATCACCTAGGGCAAAATCACGTGGCTTTAGAAATATGCTAACACAGGGAGCAGAGGAGTTCCTTTTGAATTAATAAATAAAAAACGTCTTACCTCTTTGAAATGCTCTGTTGCGTAACTTCTCTCGGTTAAAAAAAAAAAAAAAAAAACCATTTGCGGGCACGATTACTTTGTTTTCGCCGTACCGTTTTGCTCCCAGAACGATTCGATCGCCGGACCGCCATTATTTTGAAACGCGTTGACCGCTGACTAGCCGACCGCAGTCGTCTAAAGCTGCGAAAGTAATAAATCTTTTTTCTTTGCCTCGGCACTTAGTGCCTCGTTCGGAAAGCTTCGCTTTCCGAAGATATTTCGTTGGACTTCGTCCAACGGACGACTGCGGTCGGCTAGTCAGCGGTCAACGCGTTTCAAAATAATGGCGGTCCGGCGATCGGTTCTGGGAGCAAAACGGTACGGCGAAAACAAAGTAATCGTGCTCGCAAATGGTTTTTTTTTTTTAACCGAGAGAAGTTACGCAACAGAGCATTTCAAAGAGGTAAGACGTTTTTTATTTATTAATTCAAAAGGAACTCCTCTGCTCCCTGTGATGCTAACAGTCAGTTTATAATTGGGTCATTTCCGCAACCTGTTCCGTTTATAAATGGGTTGAGAGCCGTTTTAAAAGTGCTTATACCGTAAACTGTCGCTTATAAGCCCTGGGCTTATAAGTGCTGGATGGGCTTATAAACAGGGGGGGGGGGGGGGGTGTTATATCCGGATGGGCTTATAAGCGGACGAAAAAGAACGTTTCGAAATGAGCAACAGCACTGTACGTTGATCGCCGTATGATTTAAATTTATTACTCTTACAATTGAAGCCTTAAAAAGGCAGCAATAAATCGAATTCAGATAAATTTAAAACAAATCAAAACTGTAATAACACGAACGTAACTGGAACCCAACAAAACGGAAGCTCAGAGCTCATCCCCGCAGTCATTAGTTAAAGTTTTAATGTCTAGTTCACAGCAGAGAAGCTTCTCGTACTTATAAAATGACGGTTTAATTTCTAGTTTACTGAGTGGTGTGGCCTTCTGCTTCAAACTGGAGGGGGGCTTATATCCGGATGGGCTTATAATCGGATGTATTTTTTTGTTTGCATGTAGGTTATCCAGAGGACCATCTTTTAAAGTGATGACAATGATGACGATGTGTGACGTGGTGCTAATTTTTGTGTTCATGTTTAATTGGAGACATTAAACGACATGATTCAGGATCAAAACAAATATTAGTGGCGCGGAAATTAATTAAGGTCGAAAAAAAGTAACGTTTAATTTCGTGCAAATTTCATGACGCATTAATTTCCTATAATTGGGTACACTCTTTTTGTTTTATAAGAATGCTGTTTATAAGAGTATTGAGCCTGAGATTTGTCCAAAAATTTCAGAAAATGTATGGGCTGAAATAAGAATATCCCTAGGCTCAACCAAATTCACATATTCTTATATATATAAAATAAGAGTGTGCACCTGTATGTTGTTTGTAACGCTTCATCTTGAATTATACGTTGTGACAAATTGTTAAAGCCGATTATTTCAGAGATTCTGAGGTTTAGGATTTTTTGGTCTACATACCTGTGTGTTGTCGAGAATAAATAGTTTCACTAACTTGTTAGTTGACTTAATTTAATTAATTGTTTCTGAAAGAAATCTAAGGAAATGAGAAGCAAATATAAAGTCTATCTACAGTTTTGATTTACTTCGGTAGGACATACTGAGCCAAAGTATTAATCCACTAAGCAAAAATGTAACTCCTCTCTGAATAACTGATGGTCTGTGACTTTTTTTCTGCACATATTATATTTGAATAATTATACGGAGCACAAAATATTTCAAAACATGTCTCGAGCAACCGGTATTTTTTGGTTGTTGTCAACAATGTTCTTTTGGCCCCCTCCGTTTTGCATGGCGAGTACACGTGTCCAGCATAAAACTAGCCTCTAACGCAGACATTGTTTTGGCTCGTCACGCAATCCCTCCTCGCGGGAATGCGTAACAAGCCCCAAGAAAGCCTGCGTGACAGGCCAGCATAAAATGTGCGCGATTAACGTCTAGCCAAGATAAAAAAAAACATTTCCATAAGTTTCCGCTGCATCCGTGTTGCCGAAATGCAATGGAAACGTCCTTGTGCATTTCAGTCGAGAGAAAAATTTCTCCATAATAAGTTTCCGCTGCATCCGCATTGCGGAAATGCAATGGAAACGTCCTTGTACATTTTAGTCAAGAGAAAAATATCTCCGTAATAAGTTTCCGCTGCATCCGCATTGCGGAAACACAATGGAAACATCCTTGTACATTTCAGCCAACGGAAACGTTGCGGAAACGCGCAACATCTCCAGCATTTTTCTCTTACAAGTTGCCGGTCGTATCCGTCTTGCGGAAACATAATGGAAACTCGAACTATTAAGTTTCCGTCACTTTTCCGTATTGCGGAAACACCTTATTTCACCCTGTGGATATTGCACTCGCTTAGGAAATCTTCAAAACAAGCAATTTTCGGAAAGGTTTCCGAAAGTCTCCGAAAATCGTTCCCTTATTTCCGATGATTACTGTCAAATGTCTTGCTGACATTGTTTATAGTAGACGACATTTAACAATTCGGGAGTGGCCAGATTGAAATCGGCTTAGTCTGGGATTTGTTAAACCCCAGCTGAACTTTATTCAAAATACTGGCTCTCAATATCTAGTTTTTAATTTTTTTTTAGATTTCGACAGAAGTTTTCAAATCTCACTAGTATTACAGGGCTTACAATGTATATCCCACATTTCAATGGCATTAATGCTAAACTGACCACGGCACAACATGCATGGACAGGAAACGCGCCTATAAAGGCATCACCTGATTTGAACTTAGCTTTGACCAATAACATCCAATTTTCTAGTTGTCATGTAAGAAGACAAACATTTTCATACAACAGCGATTCAAATTCGAATATTAACCGGAAGTAAATTTACGCTGTACATCTTGGATAATCCGCCAAGAGACCCTTTCGTTGGTGTTACATTTGCGTTTGAACGTAGTTATCAAGTAGAAGAAGGTAGGTGCATTTATTCAGTCATTCTTAAAACAATCGTGGGCAAACTACAACAAAAACAACAACAATTTATGTTACAAATTCAGATATAAGTTGCTTGTCCCGCAAATTAGCTGTACTACGTTTCTATCATTTTCATAAAGTTCCAATATGAAGTTTTTACTCTTGAAATTTGTTCATTTCATCGTTTTGTTACCATTCTTACCCTGCAAAGTTAATAATCTTGCGTTGCCAAAAAAAATGTCTGAGTTACTGTGAAACATGTTGAGAAGCCCTGCCTCGAACGCGCTTCCTAATCATCGGTTACACTAGCTGCGTTCGACGTAGAAAGAACAGACCGAATACAGATTGGAGTCGAGATTGTATGGGAAAATGAATGAATGGATCTGGGACGCGTATCTGGCATCCCCGAAGATTTTGCAGGGGCGGATGACATCATCACCAACTTGGCAAAGGAGAGGGTACCTGTACATCTTTCTGTATACAGCTATTTCAATTAACGTTGTCGGTTCAAAGCATGAAGCTAAAAGACAAGACCGAAAGTTTACGTGGGATTTTTATGAATAAATTCATCAAAATCAGTCATGCCTGGAGAGAACAATAGGTTGTAATTAGCAGTACAATGACCTGCACGTGCAGGGATGATTTTGATGAAATTATTCATAAAAAATAATCCCACAAAACATTGCGGTCTTGTCTTATAGCTTGATTTTAATCCGACAACGTTAATTGAAATAGCAGTATATCTTACCGTCGGAGCCTGGAACTGCTTCACCGCGAATTGCAGTCTCTGCAGTGTTCTTGTGACCTCCATCAGTTTGTTTTGTATCTCATCCGGGGAAGAGACGTCTTCACTGGGTTCCTCGGTTTGTAGCTCGTCCTGGAGAGGGATCTCCTCAATGGGTTCCTCTTTTGAGGCCTTTTTGTTTCCGGATAAATAACGGTGGATAAGATTTTTCATAACCACTCGGCGCTTGAAAGGAACGCAACAGATTGTGAGATTATTAGATCAACTATGTTTTAATTCTAAAAACAACACAGAGAAAATAGATACAAATTAATTAAGTCCAGGTGATATAATGTCCCATCTTAATTATTCATAAGCTGTTTGACAGTCTAACGATCATATTGAATGAAAAGTTTGTTTCCAAGCTGGTAGTTTCGTTTACAGCTGGCATTTTGCTATTATTATTTTTTTCTCGGAGATATGTAGGTCTCCATCGGCCAAGGGTATTAAGGCCCAGTCCACACGTATCCGTTTTCGGTTGAAACCGCAAAAGCTTTTTTCCTTTTTAAAATTGAATGGTATTTTCTCATCCCGATTGTCCGTTTTCGTTTGAAAACGCGCGAGCAATTTTTTTCTTTTATTTTTTTATCCGATGAAATCGCTCACCGAAGATGGAACTTTTCGCAAACAATATCCGTGGAATTCGATCTCGTGACGCCTTTGTTTGAGAAAGTTCCTTTTTCTGGTGTTTAAACGAAACACGAAAACGGCGATTTAAATAATGTCTTCTTGTGATAGCTTTTACTAAAGTTGTTTTTTCGGTGATCGTTTACACCAGATATGCCGTGCCGACGGAAGACTAATCCGTAAACTAATCCGGAAAAAGTTGCGTTTTCAAACGAAAACGGGAACGTGTGGACGAAGCTGAGGACACATCTAATAAATTATTCTAGCAGGAGATAGGTAGGTAGGTAGGTAGGTAGGTAGGTAGGTTGCCTTTATTTATACACCATGTATATAAAAACTGAAAGAATGACATGTGAGAAAGAAAAACATGTATACTCACTCTCTTTTGGTTTTGATGTACCCGAGACGCTGAAACAGAGAGGAAATCACAACTTAAAATAACATAAGTTATCCTGTGAGTTAAGGGGGTTAATTTTTGTCGACAGAGTTGATGAGAAAATTTGTCCACCGTAAAGAGATTCGAGTGCTGACGTTTCGAGCGTTAGCCGTTCGTGAGAACAAATCAAGGAATTGTGGGTTGTATGTGGCTTATGTTGTGAGCACTGGAGCTACGCTATTGGTAGAAGCATGGAAATGTGAAAAAAAAAAGAAGGAAAATATTTGCTTGCAAATAGGATTTTTATGTCTCTTCTTCCAAGTGAGTATTGTTCAGTTCCCTGGGGGCCTGGGACTTGGGGTAGCAGGTATCCACATTTCAGCCGATACCCTTTAGGAGTCTTATGCTGGCCATGTGACCAGGCATCCACGTGAGTGTTACTTCAGTTCATCTTGACGGTGGTTGAAGACAATAGGCACTAATGATCTTGTTGATGAGCGTCCTGAGGTTGTCGGTTCCTAGGCTCGATTTCCGCCGCTCCCTCGGGTCCGGCTTTCCTTTTTCCCGAACAGCGGCTGGTAATCGAGCCTAGTCGGTTCCGAGACTGATGATTTGGTCCAATTGCTCTTGGCATCTTATTCGGTACGTGTCATCGGTGTTTGCGAGGTGATACCTCGTGTTCGCGCGCCGTTCTTCAACGCGGCGGCACCGATCCTTAATCAGTATCTGAACGGAGTTCTAGAGCTTCGCCCCAATGTTTTTTCTTGGCGTCACAGGGGTTTTAGTAATCCCACCGTCAGTCCTTATTTGTGCGACGGTGTTCATTTGAACTCTCGCGGTCAGTATTCCCTTTATCGCAGCTATCGGGGGGGCATCTTGAATGCCCTTCGCCTTCTTTGATCTTTTTTCATCCCTGCGGTGCTCAGATTACATTTTATGTTTGTAGTAGGAATTGAGCCCTCGTGCCTGCAGTTCATTTATTTGTGAACACCTTATGGCCCTGATTATATTTATTCCCTGCGCTCGTGTTGTTCATGCGTGTTTTATGGAGCTCTTGCTGCTATTGATTGTTTATGTTTTGTTTTAGAGCCCTTGTTACTCAAAGTTATTTATGTTGAAGCCCTTGTTGCTCTCAACAGTTTTATATTTATTAGAGCCATATTTGCTTTTGTTTATTTTTATTTTTATCAAATTTAATTTAGTAGGGCCCTTGTTGCTCTCACTTTGGTTTTGTTTATTTTATTTTTTATTAGAGCCCTTGTTGCTCTCACGTTATTTTGCCTAACATTATTCGCTTTGACAGGCGCCTGCGGCGACAATTTGTCAGCCATGCCTGTCAAGTTGCTTAAACTGTATTCAGTGCTTGTAATTTTCCATTGCAGTGTTAGTTCTTGGTTCTGGTTTTTTTTCCTTTTTTATCTGTAGATGCCTCCTCGCGGTTCTCAAAGGTCCAAGCGCCTGTCATCTCAGGCCTTAGAGGCTTTGGTAACCTCCCCTCCGCGGCGGGCCAGAAGGCAGAATGCAGTTGTGGAAGGTAACTTGACGTCATCTGAACAACCAGCTTCCATGATGCCGGAGGTTTTGGTGTCAGCCCCTTCCGCCGCAACAGCTTCAACCCTGGTTGATACTGCCACTGCCATTCTTTCTTCGCCAGTGCTGGAGCAACTTGTATCCCGGGTGACGGAGGAAGTTACAAGGAAGTTCCAGCCATTGTTTGAACATTTGGGATCCTTGCCTCAGCCAGCGCAGACTCCTGACTTCACACCAGCTCCGCCTCAATCACTCCCTGTATCTTCAGTGCCTCCAGCCCCAGTGCCGTCCACTCATGCGCAGTCCTCTGGGTCCACCTTGCAGCAGAGTCTGGGCACAGTTTAACAGAAACAGAATGCAGTGGAGGTGCCAGCTGTACATGACGGAGTTCAATCAGTTTTGGCATCCCTGTCAGGTGAGCAGCATTTGCTCCCCTGGACCCAGCGTCCCAATGATATATTTATGTCTGTGAATTTGCCACTTGATGCCCGAGTTCCAGCTAAAATTCGTAGCAAAATCTTGCAAAATACATTTGTTGATTTTGGCTCTCTACTTGTAAACCCGGCTTTCGAAGATAAATTTCAAATTACACTTCAACCAACATGGGAAGGCACCTCCCCATCCCTAGCTCTTGAACCAGTTAACAAGGCAAAGCGGATTGCTTCAATAGATGTTTGGCTACAGGCCTTTCATGTCTTTGTCGGTATTTATACAGCACAGTATCCCCATGAGGCCCCAGGCCTCATGAAGTATGGGGCCACTATTCAGGATCTGGCTGCTAGGGGGCATAATTGGCGTTTTTACGATGAAAATTTTCGTTTCCTGCGCCAGTCTCAGGCCACAACTCTCCCGTGGGGGATGATACATTGGGAATTGTGGCTGAGATCTCAGGGTAATGCTAAGAAAATTAATTCCACCAGCGGCGCCGTCAAGTCCCTCGATGTCCCCCGAGGTTATTGTTTTAAGTATCACAAAGGGGGCCATTGCTCGGGATGCTCTTTTAAGCATTCCTGTTCTAAATGTGATGGCCCCCACAGGGCTGTAAATTGTAATTTTCGTGCCTACGGAAAAAAGGGTGCATCAAACTTTCCCAATCAACGCAACAATAAACCCTCCAGCAGCCAGACCCAACCCCAGCCTACCTCCACAGGGGCTTCCAACGCCCGTAAACAGTGATCGTTTGCAATTTTTTCTTTCTGGGTATATCCCTTCAGTAGTCCAGCTTTTATCTCATAGCTTCCATTATGGTTTTTCTTTGCATTATGACGGGCCCCAAGACTCTTCATGTGCTAAAAACCTCCTTTCTGCAATTCAAAACCCTGAAGCAGTTGATGCCAAAATTGAAAAGGAAATTGCAGCCCAACGACTTGCTGGCCCCTTTTCCTCTCCACCCTTTTCCCATTTTCGTATATCTCCCCTTGGTTTGGTCCCTAAAAAGACAGAGGGTGAATTCCGTTTGATTCACCACCTTTCTTTTCCTCGAGGTTCATCTTTAAACGATGGCATTTCGTCTGAATTTACCAGTGTATCCTACGCTACAGTGGACGATGCCATTCGTACCATCAAAACGGTTGGCCAGGGCTGTTTTCTGGCCAAAACAGATATCAAGAATGCTTTTCGCATCATTCCTATTCGACCTCAAGATTCATATCTTTTGGGAATTGTTTGGAGAGGATTATATTATTATGACCGCTGTATGCCGATGGGTTGCTCTAGCTCTTGCAAAACGTTTGAAATTTTTTCTTCTGCTATCGAATGGATTGCCCAAAAGAAATTGCATATCGATCACATTTTGCACTTGCTGGATGATTTTCTTATAGTTTCGCCCACTCACAATTTGTGCAAACAACAGTTAGATTTATTTTTAATGTTATGTCATTATTTGGGCATTCCTATGGCACCGGAAAAAACTCTTGGCCCATTCTCAACCATTTCATTTGCGGGTATTGAGTTGGACTATGTCAAAATGGAAGCACGGCTACCTCCGGATAAGCTAGCTAAGTGTCAGGATTTAATTTCAGGTTTTCTTAGACGTCGCAAAGTTACTTTACGTGAGATTCAGTCTTTAACGGGGTTATTAAACTTTGCATGTTCAGTAGTTGTTCCGGGTAGGCCATTCCTAAGACGTCTCATTGATCTGACGCTGGGCATTCGCAGCCCTCATTTTCTTATCAGGGTAACCCGAGAAGTTAAGGAAGATCTTAAGGTTTGGCAGCAATTCCATCAGCTACAATTGTATACAGACGCATCCGGTGCCATCGGTTTCGGCGCAGTTTTTGGCAAGCATTGGTGTTATGGTGAATGGCCAGAGAGCTGGCGTCACCGCAACATTGCATTTCTTGAATTTTACCCCATCGTCCTTAGCCTGCATCTCTGGGGACGTGCATTTAAGGATCAGCGTGTGTTGTTTTTTACTGATAACGAGGCTTTAGTACATGTTATCAACAAACAGACTTGTCGTGACAAGGACTTAATGTTTTTTGTGCGTAAGCTGGTTCTGGTTTGTCTTCATTACAATATTTGCTTTAAAGCAAAGCATGTTCCAGGCGTACAGAACAAATTGGCTGATTCTTTGTCTCGGTTACAGTTGCAGGCTTTCAAACAGCTGGCACCAGCTTATATGCACGAAGTTCCCACAGCGATACCTCCTCATCTGCAGCCGCTCAGTTGGCATCCATAGCTTCCTTTTTACTTCATTCTAGCCTTCAGCCCTCATCCATACCGACATATCAGCGTGCTTGGAAGCTTTTCCTTCAGTTTTTTATTTCTACATTTCAACTCCCTTTTTAGGGCAATGCCTATTTCACCATCCGTTCTGGCCTTGTTTATAGCCTATCTGTTTCGCTCTCAGTACGCTCCATCCACGGTGATTACGTATGTCTCCGCTTTGGGTTACTGCCATAAGCGTCAGGGTTTTTCGGATCATATCCGTCTAAAGTGTTTTATGTCTCGCAAATGCTTAAAGGTTTTAGCAAAGTTGGGTTTCGCCTGGATAGTCGTCTTCCTATTACACTGCCAATTTTAGATAAATTGCTTTCCGTGGCACCTTCTTTGGTCGGTTCCTCTTACCAAATTTGTCAGTTTCAGGCGATGTGTTCCCTGGCATTCTTTGCCTTTTTACGCATTGGTGAAATGACTTCCACTGGTGGGCGCAATGAGAATTCTCCCCTCCAAATTTCGCAGATTAGTAAACTGCTCAATGCTTCACAGGAACTAATTGCATTTAAAATTACTTTTGGAAACTTTAAACATAGCTACAATGAACGCCCCTTTTCCATCACAGTCTCTCGCCAGCCACAAGCTTGCCCTGTTGAATTTTTGGCTAAATATTTGGCAATGCGGGGATCCAGACCGGGTGCTTTGTTCATTGCAGTGGATGGGACTCCTGTTTCTCGATCGTATTTCGCAAATCAGTTGTCGTCTGCTATACAGTTTTGTGGTTTGTCCCCTTCAGTTTACAAGGGGCACAGCTTTCGAATTGGTGCTGCTTCCCATGCTGCAGATAAGGGGTTATCCGATGCTCAAATCCGCCTCTTAGGACGGTGGAAGTCTAATGCATTTCAAAAGTATCTAAGAATGCCTAGTCTTTGCTCTTAACGCTTTCATTTACTAGCCATCCAGCAGGTGCAATTTGCCTTAGTTTACTGTGCTATTTATCTATACCTTAAGTATCAGCTAGCATGGGCGGCTCTTGTTTTTGGTTTACATGCGATCATTATTTTTATTGCTCATTGGTGGCGGGTGGTTGTCATAACATACCGTTGTCGATTGTACAGGGCATTTGGGTGATCGTGTTTGCACCTGTATTACATACTGTTGATCTTGGGCATAAGCTAGCATGGGCGGCTTTTGCCTTGGGTTGGCATTGTGTGGAGTACTTTGAGTCAGGTTTTTGATGGGTTCAGCCTGCAAGGGCGGCTTAACTTTATTTCACCTAGTTAAGTTATTTATTGTTCCTTAAGGCATCAGCTAGCATGGGCGGCTTTTGCGTTGGGTTGGCATTCTATATAGTACCTTGTACACATTTACTTGGGGGTCACGTTGGCAAGACGTTCATGTTTTTATTTCACATAGCTTAGTTTGTTATGGTTGATCCAAGGCATTAGCTAGCACGGGCGGCGCTTGCTGTGGGTTGACATCATGTATAGTCATATTTAGCAAGTTCACAAATTGTTTAGTTTGCAAGGGCAACTAAACTTGTCTTTCCTGTAGTGGATTTTTCATGTTTTTATTTCACATAGCTTAGTTTGTCATGGTTGCTCCAAGGCATTAGCTAGCATGGGCGGCTCTTGCTTTAGGTTGACCTCATGTATAGTAATATTTAGGAAGTTTACCAATTGTTTAGTTTGCAAAGGCAACTAAACTGGTCTTTCATGTATTGGATTTTTCATGTTTTTATTTCACATAGTTTAGTCGGTTATGGTTGATCCAAGGCATAAGCTAGCATGGGTGGCTCTTGCTTTAGGTTGACATCATGTATAGTAATATTTAGCAACTTTACCAATTGTTTAGTTTGCAAAGGCAACTAAACTGGTCTTTCCTGTATTGGATTTTTCATGTTTTTATCTCACATAGTTTAGTTTGTTATGATTGATCCAAGGCATTAGCTAGCATGGGCAGCTCTTGCTTTGGGTTGACCTAATAATTATTCTATTGAAAAGGTTACAGATGGGTTTAGTCTGCAAGGGCGACTCAACCTGTCTTCCTGTATTGTAAATCATTTTTCTCGTTGTTCTCCCTGGGTTGGCATAACACCTTTCGGTGGATGTCATTGACTTTCTTCTCTTTTCTGTGCTGCGTTTGCCTGGGGTGGGGCGGCTTGTGTACGGACACATGCTTTGGCGTTTTCAGTGCCCTCACCTTTACTAGGCCAAACTTTGTATCAAGGATTTGATTGAAAAATATTTTATAATAAATGCGGCTATGGGATTTTACCCATAGCCATTTACTCCAGTCATTGAATGTGGTATTTTGCCCAGTAAACATAGCTCAGGCAAGGCAGCATGTTGGGGTTGTGCTAATTATTTGTAAGGGAGAAAAGGCATAAAGAATAAACAAGTCGAATGGAAAGGGTTCGTTAATTCCCTAGGGATTAAGAGTGCTGATTTGGGAGACGAATTTTTATTGTAAATGATTGCGGCTTTCTGTGTTACCTTGATGTAGAGAAATATTACAGACTGCCATGTGTTTGTAAGAATGGTTAGGCAGGTTAAAGCTTCCAGTGAGTTAGCTGGCTAAATGTTACAAAACACCGCTATTCGTTGCTGCATAGAAGTACAAGTTGATGTTTCTTTGAACTTACTTTATGGAAAACACATAAGGCCAACTATTTAAACAGAGTCTAACTAAGGCCGCGGCTTAAGACGATCAGTGGGCCTCCAAACCTCTTTATAAGCGGTTTATTTAAGGCAGATAAATAGTTTTCTAGTTTGGGATGCAAGCCTTCTTGTTGCTCTCAGCAGCAGACGATGTTTAGATATAACTGTTGGCAAAATTGAAAATGGCTTATAACGTGGTTTTGTGAAACATTGTCTAAACTTTAATAACTGACCCATAAAGTTGTTTTATATGCTTAAGCTTTTTTCAAGTCATTTGGTCTGTTACTATATATTTTACAAAGGAGCAGATTATCAGCTCCACGAGGTAACCAGCTAGAAATTCCTGGTAACCCAGGTATCTCTAGTAACTGAAAGTGGCGATGGCCATAGTACGGTGTTCAGTTCATGTATGCTCACTTTGTTAATCCAGTGGTATCGTCTAGCAAGCCAGTGGATTCCGGAGGTTGCTTTCTCCACGGGCACCAAGTTAAATGGCGGCGTAAGGGGACTGACCTCACTGACATAATACATGCAGACTGACGGGTCCTCGCAAACTTCCACCTCAGAGCCTTTTCGTCCTACAAGAATACAGTCAGAGGTTCTGTTGTCTTAGTTACGAATGAGGTAATAGTAGTAGTAAAATCATCTATTGAAAAGAACACCTCGCAGTCCGAAGACTGAAATACGTGTATAATTTACAAGAAACAAAATCTATAATTTAACTAATCACAAAGGTATATGATAACAAAAAATGTACAATCTGATGGAATCAAATCACTACGAATGACCTTATGTTAAGAAAATATACATACATAAAACATATTTACATTTACATTCTTAGGCTATGGCTAACAATAAATGATTTTTAAAGGCGCTCCGTTTTGCACACTGGCACTTTGAACTTCCTATTAAGTACTACGCAGCTGGCTATGGTAATTAGCTTTAGGTGGGAGCAGACTTGCGAGCTTGTGATTAGGGTCAAGAACAATGTCATTAAAAAGATCAAACGATAATGACGCTCGTCTGTCGTAAAGAGAGGGAATGCCTGCCTCTTTGAGCGCGCTGTTGTAGCTTGCATAAGGAAAAATAATGCTCAAGGCCCGCTTCTAAATACGTTCCAGCTCCTCAGATTAATAGGACGGAAGGCTGAAGTGAAATACTTGACATGCGTATTCTAAAACCGATCTTACGGTACTACAGTAAAATAAGACAAGATCATTCGCACAGATACCAGCTCGTTTAAGTTGTCTCAGGAGGTACAATCTTTAGCAGCCTTTGAGGTTACATCAAGGATATGATCGTTCCATTTGAAATCATCACTTATGGAAACGCCAAGCACTTTAGCCGAGTTGACTCTCTCGAAAACAAAGCCATCGAGTTCAACTGGAGAATGAAATGGAGGAGATCTTGTTTCGCACCGCGGGTTAGCGTGCTACTCGGTTTGAAGACACACCAGGAAAAATGATGTCCACAGGATCTACCAGTTGTTTTGAACTAGTTTAATGAGCAATTTCCACTTTGCACAAGCTAGTTAGTCAACTGAAAGTAAATGATACATGTGAGCCGACCAACTATTATTCTTCAAAAATTCCTCCAGCACAGTTCGAGAGTCTAACCAGAAGGTCTTGTCGTAATCTTTGAAATTGATAAAGGCCAGTGCCTCTTGGCACGTACTGTAAATCCTTGTAAGTGCTAGGAACCCCAAGAGTTCTAATCGAGGGATAGTTTTTTTTGTTTCAGTGGGGCGACAAAGGGCTTGACGATCACCGGTACGCATTGATGGCTTCCATTGTGAAGCTTTCAGCGAAGGAAAATGGCAGCTCCATACGTCAGTTCTCCTCCATCTGCAAAGCCATGTACGTCAGGCGGACCAATTGCTTCCGGTGGCTTTAGCTTACGGTCATACTTGAAGGTTAGAAGTCGATTTATCGCTTCTTCATTATCCTTCCATTTCTGTTGTGTTGCTTCTGGGAGGATGTCGTCCCAACTGTATCCTGCACTCCAAAGCTCTTGCAGGTCAATTCGGAACTTAAGTGTTGCGGGTGCTACGAGACCAATAGGGTCCCACACCTGGGCTAGTAGGGCGAGGCAGGATCTTTTTGTGAACACTTCATTCAGTATAACCGAATCTTTTTTTAGAGCAAATGTGTCTTCTTGCTTGTCCCACCTATGACCCAGCAAATCTGTATGGCGTTCACTACTGGTTTGGTCAACCTCCTGACTGTTTGAGTGCCACGCTTTAATCTGGAACTGACCCTTTCCGAGCACTTCATCGATGGCAATTGTGACTTGCAGTAGTTGGCCTGGATCCGCCAATGTCGTCAACGTATGTTCGTTCCTGAAGTTCCTTTGCTGCTTCAGGGAACTCATCTTGTGAAGCTTTGGCTAGGATGTTGATCGCGTTCGAAGCGATGTCAGGAGCTGGCTTGTCACCGAAGTTTAGTCTGAGCCACTGGTACACAGTGGGAGGGTCATGCTGATTCTTTCTCCACAGGAATCTATGGAAAACCTGATCATCCGGGTGAACCAACACCTGGTTAAACATCTTTCGAATATCTCCAGCATACGTGACTTCATCCCATCTCCATGCTGTTAAACGTTGGGCAGACTGTTGATGTAATTTTGGCCCTGCTCTAGATGATCATTCAGGGAGAGACCATTGTGTCCCTTAGAGGACGAATCAAACACAAGTCTGACTTTTGTGCTTTTCTCTGGAGTAAACACGGCTTGGAGAGGCATGTACCACTCTGGCTGACCATGATCAACGTTCTCACGTTCCACCAGTTTCTGAACTTCTTCATCCACGACTTCAAAGCAGTCTTTCTTCTTAAACGACTTCTCCGCGGAATACATCCTCTTCAAGGCAATGTCATAATTGCTTTGTTTTGGAGGCCCAGTTACTTTCCACGGCATTTTTACGTGGACTCTGCCGTCCACCCGTGTAGTTGAGGCTGAGAGGGCTTTTACAAACTTATTCTCGCGTAGAGCATTTTCGCTGCAGGTGCAAAGCTCTGTCGGTCTGACTCCTAAGAAGTCTTGGTGAACAAGTTTCTTTATATCTTCTACAGCAGTTACGGTTCCGACGTCTACTGACTTGATTTCAGTCATGTCTTCAGAATCTGGATCTACTTGACCCAAAATGTAGCAGCCAAAACAATTCCTCTTTGCGACAGGTTCTCCAGGATCACCGCTGGCTGCGTGGATGTCAACAAAGGCGTCAACGAAGTCAGTACCAATAAATAGGTCCACAATACCCTCGGAGAGATGTAACTTATCTGCTATGGACTGGAGATGAGGGTAGCTTTCAATGGACTTCCGAGATACACTCTTAGCGTTGCTGCAGGGTTTTCGAACTGTGTATACTTGAAGATGCTTCAGGATATCTTCATCGGCGGGTGATGCGATTTCAATCTCTATGATCTCTGAAACTTCCGCTTTCTTTCGTCCTCCAGCTAGGTTCATCGTCTGTTTTGCAGCCTTTTTCGATAGGAGACTCGTGTTCGAGCCAGTGTCCAACATAGCAAGCAAGTCGGCAAAGTTTCCGTCGCTGTCCCTAACCTTGACCTTTTGTACTGCACAAATCCCGAGAATGTTTTTTACGTCTCTAGTCTCCTCATTGACTTTGCCTTGGATGTTGCGATTCTTAACCTCAGGTAAGATATTTTGGCCAGTGAAGATCTGTGCGTCGGGACTCATGTTGGACTGCAAAGGTTCGTTTTTCTTCTCGTTGTACAGAGAACGGTGATGGTTCTTCTTACACTTATCGCATGATCTCCCGTCAGCCCTTTTACAGTCATTCGTGTGATGGGACACTCTTAGGCATTTCCGACATCTTCTATTCTCCCTCACGATCTCCCATCTTTTGTTGACAGCCGATTCTTGATATACTGGACAGGAAGCGAGAAGATGCTTTGATTTACAACCAAGGGGACATGATTCGTCATCGGTCATGCTGGCATTATTGAAATGTTGTTCCGATCTCCTACGGTAAGGTTGCTCTCGCCCCCCTCGTTCTCTATGCACGCTTTCAGCTTCGATTTCTCGGAGCGCTGCCTCTTGGTGGAGCCACGTAACTAAATTGGTGACATTTTCTTCTTTCCTTAGGCGTTGCATCTCTCTGCCGAAATCTGCATTTTCCTTGGGTTCAAGTTTGGACAAGAGTCTCGACATGAAGAATGGCGCTTCAGAGGCTTCTCGAACAGGACATCCATTGTCTTCCATATCTCTCACGAACACAGAGATAGAGGTGGCGTAACAAGCCAGATTCTTCGAGTCACCTTTTACAGCGCCGTAATTGGTGATCTCAGAAAGGAGCTCATCCATCAACTTCCTTTTGTCCGCGAACTCGATGTCAAGTATCTCCCATGCTCTGTCTATGTTTTTGCAGGTCTTTCTTTACTTGGTCTGTCCACCAAGATCCTTTGGGCATGGCTTTGCGGAAGCGTTGAAGTTGCTCCTCTTTATCTTGGTTGTATTTAGTCATCCAATGCCTGAATTCTTTTTTACAGGTTGCGTACGCTTTCCGTAATCCATCCCATGACGGAACGGACAGTCTTTCTTAGCCGCTCACGTGTGGTTTTGTAGCCATACTTTCGTCCATTTGTTTGACTGCTTCTGCGACTACCCCAAGGGCTGCAGTGCTTTCAGAGGTGTTTTGCAATTGAGGGGCGGCGCTAAGTTCCTTTTGATAACTGGCATATTTTTGCAAAGTTTCAAGATATTGCATTTTGATTTCTTCTCCAGCTTTCAGATCTTCGTCTTGTGACATGACACCCTCTTCGACAAATCTGTCAGCAATAGCTTCTATCTATTGGACTCTATCTCACTAAATATTGCTGCCAACAAGTTCAGTTCAGGTTTCACAGAATTAAGTGTTTCAAATTCGTCGAATAATTCTTTAAGTGCGTGTATAGCGTTATCTCCTTTCCCACAGAGGGTCTTGATGTCGATCTTAGGAGGCATCGTGTTCCAATTAAATTATTGTCGTGCTTTCTGCGTTCACTCCCTTAGCCTCGTTTTCATGCAAAGCATTTGACGTGTGGTCACGATATCCAATCTTGGAACCAAACAAGGCGGTATTCACAAACACGCAAAGCAAAACCCACAATAAATTAGAGAGTTTCTACCTTTTTCCGAGAGGTTTTGTTCTTTTGCCATGTACAGGTTTTCCAGGACGGTCGGTCGCTCTTTTATGCTGTCAGTTGTCCTTCTTCCCTGTCGCTTTGACGCTCTTCTCGATGGCGGGTTGACCTTTGTTGTGTATCCTCACGTGGTGTAGAATTTTGACTGTTTCGCACCGCGGGTTAGCGTGCTACTCGGTTTGAAGACACACCAGGAAAAATGATGTCCACAGGATCTACCAGTTGTTTTGAACTAGTTCAATGAGCAATTTCCACTTTGCACAAGCTAGCTAGTCAACTGAAAGTAAATGATACATGTGAGCCGACCAACTATTATTCTTCAAAAATCAGTTCTACTCGAAAACAAAACTTCAACAGCAAACTTTCTCTATAATATTGTTGATATACTTACAATTCTGTTCAGTGGTTGGATTAAAAAGGGGAAAACGATTCAGAAGTAGAGATATACAGTTTAATTAATACTGAAATAATCTAAGAATGGCAGGAAACCTTATTCTTACTATTATGAAAAAGAAATGTTTTCGACAGATGCCCTGCTGGTTTCGCGATTAGCAGGCATGGCTGGCAATAAGAGGTGCATGCAATGCGTTTTTTTAAAAAGAGGCTTCGTCATGACGGGGACGCGTTGCGTTTAAACGGAGCAAACAAAATTGTGATGATCTATGTCTTCATTACATAATGGTTGCCCGTTCTTAACCGACAAGGATGCAAAAGCTCCTGCATTAATTAAAATTCTCATAGTTAGTTGTAATTAGTTTAACTTCATTTCAGAAAGGTTATTTTGTATTGCAGTTGAGCGGCTTGATTAAGCATTCATTGCCGCTCTGTATGATTGGACAAAACTTGCTTTGATCATTGACTCATGAAATAATTTGAAAACTAGTGACTGATAGCGCCATCTAGCCAGAAAACAAAGCAAACGCGTAATTTTTTTAAGATTTCCAAATCTATTTGTAAAAACCCCTCTACGTTAATCTGATGCAATACAACAGGATACGATGCAATAGAAAACTTCAGTTTTCATTTGTACACGTCAAAAAAAAAAAAAAAGATAAGAAACTTAATTCAACCGGGCTGCCCACATCAATAATTGATATCTAAAGCAAAACAATGGCCAAAATATTCATCAACTAAGAAATATCAAGAGAAAATGGAAATATCTTATGCGCTCACTTGATAAAATGTCAAATTCTCAAAACGTCACTGAAAACATGGCGTGCACTCAATGAGGAGAATTTATACCTTGACCCACTGGGTTACTACCTCGCACCACTGAGTTCTCCTTAATAAAGCGTCAACTGAAACGAGTTGAACGCGCAGTCTGAGAATAGCTGCCTAGTGTACCTTATTACCGTGCTAACCTGTTGATTACTGTGTAACTAAAAGTTAATTGGAAGTACAGGCGTACGTCCTTGAAATCGATTGATCGAGTGGAACTCTCAGGAATACTAAGGTAAGGCAAAATCGAAATAACGGGTTACATAATGCAGACGTACTGTCGTCGCACCCATTAAGAACTGTTTAGGCTGTTCCCTCGCAATAACTTATCCATTACTGGTTAAAAAAAAACGCTGGGCGTTAGGCTTATAAGTTAATTGACGTTTTAAGAACTTCCCAAATGTGTTGAATAAAGGATATTTCTTCTTTTTTTTTTTTTTGTGGACGGACAAATCCCGGCAGTCGCTACATACTTGCGAAAGAATTGCAAAAATGTAATTACGGGAGCAGTTTTCATTTCAACTGAGAAAGACTAGCCCTAAGTGAAACTCGAATCAATTAGGGCTTTTTAAATTCCTATCATCTGCATTACCGTGTGTATGCCTCCTGTCTATTTGCTGTTTCTGTCCCATAACATATCTTTAAATGTAGAAGACCGATACACAAGAAGCTGTAATGAATCGTAACGTTGCGCGGCTGCTGGTGATTTTGCTACTCTAACGGCGATTGCAAAAGAATTACCGACTTTTTTAATCGCCTCATTCTAATTCTAAAGGATAAAGAAAGGCGTAGATTAAGTGTATTCAGAGTACGCCCGACTGAAATGGATTGCATGATTCAGTTTTCGCAACTTATAAAGAAACACTGGGCATTTTTTAAAAAAAACAAACATTCATTGCCGCTCTGTATGATTGGACAAAACTTGCTTTGATCATTGACTCATGAAGTAATTTGAAAACTAGTGATGGATAGCGCCAGCCTTGGCGCCAGGGGACAAGTGATTGATTGCGCCATCTAGCCAGAAAACAAAGAAAACGCGTTATAGATTTTAATCTAAATAGCTTTCCAAATCTATTTATAAAGATCTCTCTACGTCAATCTGATGCAATACAATAGAGAACAGCAAGTTCCATTTGTACACGATAATAAAAATGCAACCGGGCTTCCGACATCAATAATTGATATCTCAAGCAAAACCATGGTCAAAATATTCATCAGCTAAGAAATATCTAATGCGTTGATAAAATGTCAAATTCTCAAAACTGTCATTGAAAAAATGGCTCGCAATCAATGAGGAGTATTTATACCTTGACCCACTAGGTTACTACCTCGCACCACTGAGCTCTCCTCGGTGAAGCGTTTACTGAAACGAGTTGAACGCGCAGTTTGAGTTTCGCCTCCTCCTTCACTTTAAAGCCGTGCTAACCAATGGATTTCTGTGTAAGATTGTAAGTTGATTGGAAGAAACGTCCTTGAAATCGGCTGATCGAGTGGAACCCGCAGGAATACTTAAGTAAGGTAAAATCGAAATAATAAAATGCAGACGTATTGTCATCGCGTCCATTAAAAATGTCTGCGGTTTGGTTTGTTTGCCATAAACTTTTTTCCGGGACGTTTTCATAGGCGTATTGCCGGGAACCGTGAACAATGCTAGATCGTTTAGTTTACTATTGTTGTTTGTTATGTATGACCGGAGATGACTTCAATCAATCTCCCAGAATGTACTTTGTACTCCTTGTTATCACGTACCTTGTTAAGTATCACGAAAATTTGCTGTCATTTCAAAACCCAAAAATGTTTGACTGTCAGCAGAAACAACGAAGTAATTGTCAAGTTTGTTAAAAATTATCACCCTAGTGAAAATAAACTGTCGATTAGTACCTATCACCAGATTTTGTAGAGTGTTTTGGCGAATCAACCGTTTTAGAAAATTTGTCTGCAAAGGAAACTGAACTTAGTGAATTCTCACTCGCTCAGAGTGGCGATGGGTAGGGCTCTATTCTCAGGAAGGACTGAAATAAAAATTTCTTTACTATTTGAATAAATGAAATAAATGAATGATCGGAATCATTGAAATTTTTGCAGTGGTCACAACGTGTCAGTAAATATGGTAATATTTTTTATCAATATTTCTAATAAATACAGAAATTCAGATCCGCGACCTGTCCAGTTAACCCATAAGATATTGTGAATTTTTTCACCCGCCTTGATATGAACTAGACTATTGTAAGTGAAGGCAAAAAATATAAAGGTAAGTCCAGAATTTGTTCAAAACGCGTTATTAAAATTTTATGACTTTTCTTTTCGCTGCCCACATCGAGAAAGCCATCTAACCCTAAGTGACTTTAAAGTTATGAGCTATATATTTCGTTCAAACTCTCTTCAATTTTGTGACGGTGGCTAGCTACGAACAATGATCATCCACAGTAAAAAATTAAGATGACTTTCGTTCCATTATTTTACTACCCTGGGAAATTGTCACCCTAGCTAAGTAGACTAAGTAGCTTACCTGAGGGAAGTCTTTGTTCAACTTCTTTGGAGACTTAGGTCGCATCCACACTAATACGTGATTTCGTTTCAACTCTTTTTCTGCGGTTTAGACCGTAATAATAACTAATTTTAGGTCTTATCAATCAAAACAGTCTCCGGCTGTTTTCATCACGTCCACATGGTAATGTTCACAGGCGCAATCCGTTTTCGTATCGTTTACATCCGGTCCGCACAAAAAATGGCTCGAAAACGATAAGAGCGACTGGGACCTGGGGTTGCGCTGGCCTGCGAGCAAGCTCTCTCGGGAGTGGGGGGCGGGAGGGGGAAAGAGGAGAGAGCTTGCAACGATGTCTCAGGAATTTTAATTTCTGCGTTGAATTTTTACGCGGGATGCCCTGAGGGGGCATACCGTGTCTAAAAACGGGTCGATTTCTTTTTACGCGGGATGCCCTGAGGGGGCATACCGTGTCTTAAAACGGGTCGATTTCTTTTTTTTTACGCGGGATGCCCTGAGGGGGCATACCGTGTCTAAAAACGGGTCGATTTCTTTTTTTTTTTTTTTTTTTTTTTTTTTTACGCGGGATGCCCTGAGGGGGCATACCGTGTCTAAAAACGGGTCGATTTCTTTTTTTTTTTTTTTCTTCCTCGTATCCACAAATGTGTACATTAATTTATTCATTAAACTCTCCCCTCTCCTACTCGGGATGTATTGTCCTGATTGTCTTCAACAGAATTAGGCCAATAAAAATCCATTCTTGTCGCTTATATCGCGAGGGATGGGACCCACTCACCCCTACCTGTGTGACGTCAAAGCATCATTTGATTTATTTATCAAATCTGGATTAAATTTGGCGCCATATGGTTAACATGTTCTGGACTCAAGTGTGCCGTTTTCAAACGGAAATTTCACCATTTTGAAGCGGTGAATCGAAAGAATACCTTCTAAGAAGCACCCGACATTTAAAACGGTAAAAAATTAGTGAGTTCCTCGCGAAGGAATCGTGCTTTGTTTGACAGTCTTAGACCACGACGCGAGACTGAAAAGAGGTCATTGAGAAGCTTATGTTATCGTAATGGAATTTCAAAAATTCCCGATGAAAGTCTGAGTCGCCGAGGGAAACAACGTAACGCGATCGTCGTGACTCAAACTATTCCAGTAGCAAGGATAGATTTATCAATCGGCGAGGCATACAGTTGGAATAAATGAATCAGCCCCAGCATCACGCGTAATGCCAGTGTAGCAGGCATCTTTTTTTTTTTTTCTTCCTCGTAGCTACAAATCGGTACATTAATTTATTCATTAAACTATCCCCTCTCCTACTCGGGATGTATTGTCCTGATTGTCTTCAACAAAAGAAGGCCAATCAAAATCCTTTTTTGTCGCTTATATCGCGAGGGAGGGGACCCACTCATCCCTACCTGTGTGACGTCAATGCATCATTTGATTTATTTATCACATCCGGATTAAATTTGGCGCCATATTGTTAACATGTTCTGGACTCAAGTGTGCCGTTTTCAAACGGAAATTTCACCATTTTGAAGCGGTAAATCGAAAGAATAACTTCTAAGAAGCACTCGACCATTAAAACGGTGGAAATTGGTTAGTTCATGGCGAAGGAATCGTGCTTTGTTTGACAGTCTTAGACCACAACGCGAGACTGAAAAGAGGTCATTGAGAAGCTTATGTTATCGTAATGGAATTTCAAAAATTTCCGGTAAAAGTCTGAGTCGCGTAACACAAGGGTAACAACGTAACGCGATCGTCTTGACTCAAACTATTCCATTAGCAAGGATAGATTTATCAATCGGCGAAGCATACAGTTGGAATAAATGAATCAGCCCCAGCATCACGCGTAATGCCAGTGTAGCAGGCATCTTGTTTTCTTCGTAGTAGCTACAAATCGGTACATTAATTTATTCATTAAACTCTCCCCTCTCCTACTCGGGATGTATTGTTTTGATTGTCTTCAACAAAGGCAGGTGAAGCAAAATCCATTCTTGTCGCTTATATCATGAGGGAGGGGACCCACTCACCCCTACCTGTGTGACGTCAATGCATCATTTGATATATTTATTAATGAAGGATTAAATAGTCGCGCCATATTGTTTTAACATGTTCTGGACTCAAGTGTGCCGTTTTCAAACGGAAATTTCACCATTTCGAAGCGGTAAATCGAAAGAATAACTTCTAAGAAGCACCCGACACGTAAAACGGTGGAAATTGGTGAGTTCTTAGTGAAGGAATCGTGCTTTGTTGGACAGTCTTAGGCCACGACGCGAGACAGAAAAGAGGTCATTGAGAAGCTTACGTTATCGTAATGGAATTTGACAAATTTCCGCTGATAGTCTAAGTCGCGTAACACACGGAAAACAACGTAACGCGATCGTCGTGACTCAAACTATTCCATTGGCAAGGATAGTTTTATCAATCGGCGAAGCATACAGTTGGAATAAATGAATCAGCCCCAGCATCACGCGTAATGCCAGTGTAGCAGGCATCTTGTTTTTTTCTTCCTCGTAGCTACAAATCGGTACATTAATTTATTCATTAAACTCACCCCTCTCCTACTCGGGGTGTATTGTTCTGATTGTCTTCAACAGAAGCAGGCCAATCAAAATCCATTCTTGTCGCTTACATCGCGAGGGAGGGGACCCACTCACCCCTACCTGTGTGACGTCAACGCATCATTTGATCTATTTATTAAAAACAGATTAAATTTGGCGCCATATTGTTAACATGTTCTGGACTCAAGTGTGCCGTTTTCAAACAAAAAATTCACCATTTTGAAGCCGTGAATCGAAAGAATAACTTCTAAGAAGCACCCGACATTTAAAACGGTGGAAATTGGTAAATTCCTGGCGAAGGAATCGTGCTTTGTTTGACAGTCTTAGACCAAGACGCGAGACTGAAAAGAGGTCATTGAGAAGCTTACGTTATCGCAATGGAATTCCCGCAATTTCCCTTGAAACCCTGAGTAGCGTAACACAAGGGAAATAACGTAACGCGATCGTCCTGACTCAAACTATTCCATTAGCAAGGATAGTTTTATCAATCGGCGAAGCATACAGTTGGAATAAATGAATCAGCCCCAGCATTACGCGTAATGCCAGTATAGCAGGCATCTTGTTCGACGCAAAATGCTGATTGGTGGATATTGAATTTGGTGCTTACGTCATTGCTCTTTGCGTGCGTCGTGTTGACAACACAAAAATGGTGGCGGAGTTTCTATTTGTGAAGGTTGCTAGAATGAATTCTCTAAATAACTTAGGTTTTCTCTGGAATTCAAACCCGAGCAAAGTCAAACTGCCAATGCTTTTAATTACTTCAAAGTACCGATGCTCTTGCAGTTTTACCGACGAGATTTGGGACAAGTTTGATATTTCAACCTTTTGCATTTCACATGGAGAGCCAAGGTCGGCCCCCCCACTACCAAGAGAGCTTGCTCGCAGGCTAGGGGTTGCGCATGCCTAGATATTCGGATTTAGGCTGGAATCGATGTCGTATGACGCTATTTACTTAAATTTTCTCACAACAAATTCGTTTTAAAACGGATTTAATGCATTCTTGTGGACAGGTCCGAAGCCGACTAAGCTACACTCGGAACTAACGAAACGCACAGTGAAGCTGAGAAAAGAAACACAAACAAATTAGATATTTTTTGTTAGCCGGGGACAGGCGTCTGCAATTTGTCTCCCTTCATCAGAAGAAAGGAAAAGGTAGTGACCTCTACAAAGTCTCCTGTAATTGTAAGTATCTAGTCGTCTCGTTCCCAGAGCCCGCATTTCCGCTGGATAGGGATAACGCGGGGTCACTGAGCCGTTATTTTGGAAGACACGCATGCGCAATGCTTTCCCCCAAGAGAAGTGCTGCGTGACGACCTAAATCAGTGACGGGTAGCTACTGGCTGGCAGCCTGCGTGGCCATGAAAGATGTAAATTGCAACCATAATTCACTTGATTAATGTTAGGTCGATATATCATCTGAATCACAATACTCTCAATGGTACTTACTCGTAATGTCATGGAATCCAGTTAATACTGACACCAATGGGACACGGAACAAGCAAAGGTGTCTTTATTATCGGGGTGTCCGGATAATACAAAGAAATAAATAATAGCGGGCTCTCGGAATACCCGTCACGAACACAGCATACAATTTAATAGCAACAGAACGATGTTTAATGTCTCAGTAACTGTAATAACTTCAAACTGTAGTCTCTTCAAGTAGTCTCGCACTGAAATTACAAAGGAACCTCCGCTAGCGGACATCTCCTGTAGGCTGACACCTCTCGTAAGTGGACACTTCTTCGTGTTCTCAGCTACATACAAACACTACATTTTTAACCTCCTATAAGCAGACCCCAAGGGAGTCCGTTTATGGGAGGCTCGACTGTAATGTAATATGTTTGTAATGACTGTAATATGTTTGCTCTAAGCTTCAAACGCAACTGACAACATAATCATTTATAATAGTCCGTGACTTTGCTCTACAAGGACATTTTAGTTTGTTCTTCAGCAAGAGGGACTGGATATTAGGCAATAATATTTATACAGTGTGCAGACAACTAACGTCCTTAAAGCGAGGTTAACTCTTTGTATGAGAGCGTGCCCCTCGGGTCACAAAAAAAGTGTCCGTTACCGTATTTAACCGGTGTCCGTAAAGGAGGGACCATTGTTTTTCTGGAGGGGAGTATGAGAAATATTGAAAAAAATTGTTTGCACTGCAGGGTCTGAAAAGACAAAATAAATTGCTTGCAAATGCGACAGAGTAAACAAAATGTTTGCAGAGACGTCAGGTAAGATATTAAAAGATATTATTACCAAAACTAAAATAAAAAATAAATAAATAAAGTAACACTGATTGAAGCATTAGTATAAAATTTAACACAATTTGGGCACTAAATTAAAAAGTGGTCACTCTGTATAAAGCAAATAACAAATCTGAAAACAGCTGAATATTTCTTGAAAAAACGGAAATTCATTGTGGCAATTAAATCTCAACGTTACTTGTCAACATTTTCTCCTACTACAAAACTTCATATATCAGGTATTTTTCTCAAAACTATATTAAACAAATAATATTCTTCAATCTTGACTATATTTATCATTGCTACTTAATACATATTTCAGAAGTCAATGAATTACATGAACGACATAAACGAATAAAATCTAAAAAATGATAGACAAAATGGTTCAAGCAGTTGTAGTTCTTGACATACATTACACATTCGTTGACAACTGAAAAACGTTTTTGTAGTAGTAGAGAAATGTGAGAAAACATGTTAATTCTGTAACATAAAAATGAACGAATGAACGAATGAATGAATGAATGAATGAATGAATGAATGAATGAATGAATGAATGAATAAATGAATGGATGGATGGATGGATGGACGAATGAATGAATGAATGAATGAATGAATGAATGAATGAATGAATGAATGAATGAATGAATGAATGAATGAATGAATGAATGAATGAATGAATGAATGAATGAATGAATGAATGAATGAATGAATGAATGAAAAACTTTATCCTTCATACTTACTGGCCGGATCTTTTGAAAGGTGGCCGATGAAAACTTGAGTGCCTTTCGTGAAACGACATGACAGCGAATCAGAATGATTCGAAAGAAAGAAAGGAGAAAGAAGAGCCTGGGGAGAGGAAAGAAGAAAGGAAAAGACAACAGAAAAACAGGAAAACACAAACATCTGCACTACGGAATCCTGACGGTTGCCAAACGACATTAGTTATGGCACATGCAAAAGAAAAGGAAGAGGAGAATATAGGAAACGAGATACGGGAAACGGGATACAGGATACGGGATACGGAATAACGGAGAACACTTCAACACGCAGTCGAGGTCATACCCACGTGACCACAGTCATCGAAAGTCAAGATGGCGGAAGATCGCGAACCTCCTGCTCTTTTCGACGACGATGCTGACACGCAAGAAACTGAGAGAGATGAGGCCGCAGACAGCAATCCTTTCACCATCGGAGAGACCACTGAAATTACTCTAGATGGTGGCGAAACGAAGCCAAGCGAGAAGTCCGAAGGTGACGATAAAGGTGCTACTGATCCGGGTGAAGAGAAGACGGACCTGCCTACCTCCGGTGCAGCAGCTTCCGTTGATGTCACAAATCTCTCCAAACCTAGCGAAGATGAGAGTGAACTGCCTCCTAAGGAAAAGCCCGAGGTTGGATTCTTGTTTAGTGTGTTATTTTTAGTCTGTTTCCGTTTACCAATTAGAGTTCTCTTGACCTCCGTTTGAGCACTCGTAAACGTAGCTAATTTTTACAAATTCTAGTTAATTAGCGAATATCAATGGGCAGTTTTTGCGCAAAGACGTTCGTTCTTTAAAATTGCCAAATTAAAGGATTAAATAGCAGTGATATATTT
Organism: Pavona decussata; assembly: GCF_977016875.1. Lineage (NCBI taxonomy): Eukaryota > Metazoa > Cnidaria > Anthozoa > Scleractinia > Agariciidae > Pavona > Pavona decussata. The sequence continues at coordinate 3,157,171 of NW_028145434.1, read as the reverse complement.
TAAAATAATTACAAAATTATGGGTTTATAAAATATGAACTTACTATAAGTATAAAATTTATAAGTCTCTTATGTGTCCATTGCCTGTAACCAATTTTCCACAAAAGTTTAAGCATGTAAGCTTACGTGTACATGTGTCCAGGCGAACCAGCCATATGTAATAAATTTTGAGCGAATGTTCAGCAAAATCCAGTTCCAGTTTGTGGGCAAATGTTATCTGGTTGTTTGACAAAACTATGTGTAACCTTTTCACTAACCCTGTCCCCCCCCCCCCCCCCCCCTCCGTCATTACAGATTGAACCACTTTAGGTCGGACAGAGAGATAAGAGAGATTTTTTTTTTGAGAGGGGGGGGGGGGGGGAGTTAGAATCACTGTTTTGGCAAATGGGAATGGTGAAATTTGCATTGCCTTTTTCTTGAATTAATGACTTCATAGATAATTAATTCCGACCGTTGATGCTTACAGAAAATTAATAATTTTTCTGAGAAACTGGAGTAAACAGCGAGCAGCTAATGTAGGATAAACATGGTCACTTGGTCAATTCTGCCCTACACCGTTTGCCGTAAACATAACACTAGATCTCTCTATTATAATAATAATAATAATAATAATAATAATAAAATAATAATAATAATAATAACAATAACTAACAATAATAATAATAATAATAATAATAATAGTAATAATAATAATAATAATAATAATAATGACAATAATAATAATAATATTTATACAAGATAACCCCATCAGAGTAATAAACACTATTTTCAAAGGGGGTCCTGGTTTGTAGACTACAAGCTGCCTGATAACATGCAATAATAAAATTATTGTTATTTTAATTTGAATTATTGTTGGGGTGAGTCAGCCTGCAGAGTATGGCAGAACTGAACAACATTTCTCGTGTGCCTAGGCATTTTCTGAAAGAAATAAAAAAAAAGTTATTTTCTAAAAACTTGTGCATGCACTTGCCCTGCTGTGAACACTGGATTATGAGTTAAGTAACAACCAGTTGTTTAGCATTGGTCATTGCTCAACTCAAGGTCTCTTTGGTGATAAGTAGTAAACAATTCCCTTTTAATTGAATGAGTGTCATCATAGGCAAAAAACAGACAAGACTGGTCCCATGACCAAGTGGATAACAAGTGATAAAAAAATAGACAATGAAAAAAGTTCGCATGTTCTCTATTTGGAGTGGTACACGTAATGTAATGTTACTGACACATGTATGTATTTAAAACTAATTTTGATGAATCACTGGTTGGAAAGATTTAATTAATAGAGAGGTTAAGAATGACGTTTACACCAAACAGCAAACATGAGATATGACAACGTGACCATGTTTATCCTATATTTGCCGCGTGCGGAAAACAGCTTGCTGTTTTTGTTTTGCTGTAAACGCAATTCTTTTTCTCTAATATCTCGAAACAGTCATGTGTGTTCAGTCAAATCAATGATAAGAGTGATAATTTTATATTTTTCTGATAGATAAACTGAATGTGCTATAATTCTTTTGAGTTTAATTTAAAATGCTTCTAAAGGATTAATAACAATTGAAAATAAATAGATAAATAAATATGATCAAATTTGCAAGTAACCAGCTGAGACAAAGGAGCTACAAAAATTTAAAACGCTGTGGTATTTATGATACTGAAGGCTTAAAGTGAATGTTAGGAGATACCAGAGTTGGGAACTGTCTTCATGAAACCAGTGATCCATAGACGTTTTTGTCTCAATGTCATGTCTTGTTATTTAGGAAAAGGAAGCTATAGATGAAGAAGAGACTGATACTTTTGACATGGATATTAAAGTTACAGATCCTGAGAAAGTTGGTATGTGCTGTATACCTCATACAGTGTTTATTATGTTGACTGTTCATTGTTACTTGAAAAGCACTGAGGACGGTGCCTACTAATACAGGAGTATTTTTGCGCAGCTTATGAACATTGGGGGTAAGCAGATCTTTGCGAGGGTTATTTGAAGCCATTAAAGAAAATCAGGGGTAACCATGCACTTTTCAGAGAGAATAAAGCTTCAGTTTGGAAAAAAAAGCCATACATTCCTTTATATTTTACAGCTTTTTAGAATTATTGTTGCTTTATTAGGTGTATCTCTAAAAAAAAGGGTGGTTACCCCCAATTTTCTTTTTGGAAACAAAGAGCACTTGCTAAATTCTGCTTAACATTTTGTATGTATACATGTAACAGTGTTAGAGGACTCAAAGTGTAAACAAATTTTGTGTATAGAGTTCTGATTAAACGGTCTCTTTTGAAAAATTATGACAATCTACACAACCTGACATGCAAAACATTATGAGCAAAAACAACACAAAACAGAGTGAAGAGTGAAGAAATAAACTCATGTAATTCCTAACATATGTGTACAGTGTACATTTGATCTTTGATGTTGCTCCATCCAATTTTAAGCTGGACATTTTGAAGAATGTTTGGGTCACATGCAGCATTTTCACAGACCTTCACCTGGGCATATCTTTTTAGATTAGAAGTTAGCATGAGTTCAGAGTGCCTTGAATTCAGTGAATTCAGGAACCTTGTTAACTTATCAAAAGCCTCAAATGGATAACTTATTATTGCCAAGTTAGACTGATCTTTGAAAATGTCACAACATACATTTACATGTAGGTTTAGTGCTGTATGAGTGTTGTACGCTCCAAGTAATGGAGACTCCTGGCATTCCACCATATAAAGAAGTATTTAATAGGAATTTGTTTAATATCTGATTCTGCTTTCCAGGTGATGGTATGGGCTCGTACATGGTGTTCAAAGTAAACACTCAGGTAAGCTACACAGTCCTACAGATACTCTTGCACAGCGCACATCTGTCCTACCTTCTTGTTTTCAAATGTAAAATTTTATTGCTTTGTGTCCCAGGACTTGCATGGCACAGCCTTTATTGTTCATGGGATTATTTGCGCTTGTATAATTTCACTGAATTAGCATTAGGTCTCTACTGGGGAATATTCCCCAATGTTGCCGTAACATGCAAGCATGGTAATGACTGACAGCAAATTTGCTGACACTGTACTTGCATAGTATGTCACCAGTGTGTTTAATTTTTCAACCCGTTTTAACCTTTTAAGCACCCAATATTAACATGCATTTGTAATTATTGCTTTTGTTGATCTTTCCATATCTCATAAGGCTGTAGTCGGGAGAATTAAATATTATGTTTAAAACTCAGGACATTTAAACTTTGGAGACTATAAACTTTAAATAAATATAATTAAAAGAATCATTTATCATTTTAAATCTACATGTACGCTGTATTCATCATAAAAATAATGATTGGTGATACAAATTGTACATCACAGCCATGTGCGATTGATCAGGGGCTCTCTTGGTAAAGTCCAAAAGGGCTTGCCGAGAGCTCCTGCCCACTGTGTAATTTAACCTACATATATAACTTCATGTAATTACTTTGAAATTGGCAAATGAATTGATTGATTGATTGATTGATTGGTTAATTCATACTTGTATATATTTGGTAATCGTAGTGGTGTTATAAGATGTAATTAACTGTGGGTCACAACAGTCAACTCCCTTTGTTGCCGACATCCGTTGCCACCGTGACTTAGTGTCCTTACTAGTGAGAGCTCGTAATAGGGGGAATATGTTTCAGTCAAATGTCTATAATTTATTTTTGCCAAGGATCTAGTTGCTGTCCATATTATCGGGGTGTCCGTAATAGTGAGATGTCCGCAAGGCGAGAGAGCAAGGTTGTTTAAAGAAATACCTTTTACAACAAATTTAATTTGAATGTTTTGTTAATGTAGACAACCATGCCAACATTCAAGAGTGCTGAGACAAGTGTCAAACGTCGATTCAGTGACTTCCTTGGCCTTCATGAACGACTGAACAGCAAATTCCTTCACCTAGGCCGTATTGTGCCCCCAGCTCCCGAGAAGTCTGTTGTCGGTAGGTTGTACTTTCATGTACAAGAAACAAGTAAACACTATGGTTAACCAGGGTCTTTAGTATTGTACCATGGCCAGTGCAATTTTGGATAACTGGCCTCAATTTGATCAGACTTTGGAATGAACTGTTCAACAAATACATGTACATGTATGTGACCTCTTGTACAAGAATTTACCATAACAGATTTGAAGAGCTAAAAACCATGATAAATATGTGCCATTTATCAGCTATTCCAGAATGGTAGGAGGCTGTTTGGACAGCTTATAAATGCTGTCTGTTTAAAAACAGTCTTCTCTTGTTCAAACGGACAGGGTTTTCCATTCAGAAAAAAATAATTATATTGTATATTCTGTCATTTGAAAAGTATGCTTCAAAACCTGTCCCCTGTAATACTGCAGTTGATCAGTTCTTTTAGTTGACCTTAACACTACTCTTCAAAGATATGAAAACACTGACAATTTGGCTGGAAAATAAAATGTTAATATTTTTGCTCTGGCTGGCTTTTAAAGCTCAGCAGAAAGTACAGTATGCATGACAACATGATTTGTAAATAATTTAAAATTGCTCTCTGGAGTATGGGCAACTACCACAAACAGTGTATTCTGTATGAAATATAGTGTAGTACATGAAAAAAGTCAAAGTTTGTTTCATAAATAACTGCAAAATTGGCTTGTACAAAATTAGTCTGAAATGTCAGCCGTCTCCTCCCCCTAACCCACAGGGGGCGCGGGAGAGAGAGACGTCTGAATTCCGAGCGTTATAATGCCGTCCGGTGACGTCACATACTTTTGCAAATATGGTAGGTAGTTTTTGATTGGTTCTTATCTAACTGAAATAGATAACCATTTCTTATTGGTCGAACTTGGGAAAACAGATATTTAATTTCAGCAGCGAATATAAAGTGTTGACAGGCCAGACAAAACTCGTAAGTTCATGGTGTGAAAAGTGACTTCTCGTTTAACGTAGTTTTGCTCTCACGAGTATATCTCTACAATATTTCTCGAGCCAATGTTTGGTTTCTAGGTGTTTTTGAGGTTAATTAGACAATGCCGCGTGGTAAGTTTTGAAGAAGGGAAGAATTTTATTTCGCACTTTCTCGTTTTGTTGTAAAGCCGACTTCCGTTCAGTGAATTTAATCTCAGAGGTTATTTTTTCAATGAGATTGTCTTGATAGCCTCTTGCCTGAAGGCGCATTTTGAAGTTGGTGGTATTGCAATAGAATGATTTCACTAAGAGAATCCACTTTAAACCCACAGAGACTTTCTTGTACACATTTTTCTTCCTGCCACCCACCGGGGTCAGAAAAGGACTCATAAGAAATGAAGCCCTGAGACTTTTTAGAAACAACTCCTCTGCAAAATCATTCTATTACAACATCATCCACTTCAAAACACACTTTTGGGCTAGAGGCTACCCCCACAATCTCATTGAAAAAATAACCTGCGAAACAAAATTCTTTCTTTTATCACAACTTACCACCTGGCGTTGCCTAACCTCAAAAACATTTTGAGGAGCAAATGACTTTTAATTCAAAACCAACCATTGCTTCGAGAAATATTCTGAAGGACCTACTCTTATTTCAAAAAAAAAAAAAAAAAAAACCATAACGAGAAGCCACTTTTCATACCACCATACCACAAGCTTTAATATGAGTCGTGTCTGGCCTGTCAACACTTTATTTACTAAAAACATTTATCGGAACCTTTTTTAATTCATCTTCGGTGGAAAATGAAGTGCGATCCCGCATAATTTTTAGGTAATTTTATTTTTTATTTCATTTTTAATTTGCAGGGCCCCACTGAAAACCGCCAAGGCGAGTGGGCTCCCTGGATAAATATTATTATTATTATTATTATATACATTCTTGATGCTTTGTCTTCAAATTTTACGGCTTACAAAACGCACACAACCTCCTACATTAATGCTGCAATGCAAGCCGCGTGCTTCCATGACTCGTGGCCGCCATTGTGTTTAAAAGGTTTTTATTTATGCAAAATTGCATAAATTACTGTGTGACGTCACCGGCCGGCATTATAAAGCTCAGAATTCAGACGTCTCTCTCTCCCGCGCTCCCTGTGGGTTAGGGGGAGGAGACGGCTGACATTTCAGACTAGTACAAAATTACACAATCTGTTGCTCGCACAATCTGCCCTGAAATTGCCATATAGTTTTGCAGTTTTGGCCAATTATAATTTTTTTGTAAAAGGCCCTGAATTAAGAGACAAAGGACTCTCCCTATTTAAACCTGAGTAACCATCTATATTTCACTTAGTTCAAGTCTGACATTAATGTTATAATAAAATAAAATACATGTAATAAAACACTTTTAATTATTATTTTAAATGTCAATGTATAAATTTATTTATGTAGTGCAGAGCACTAATTGGGGACACTTTCCAGATCAAATTTGAATTTAGAAGTGAAGGTTTATAAGGAGAGGGGAAAACTGAAGTACCCGGAGATAAACCCCTCGGAGCAAGGAGGAGGAGAACAACAAACTCAACCCCTGTACGTTAACACCAGGAATTGAACCCGGGCCACATTGGTGGGACTCCACCATCCCTGCTTCCCAAAAGCACAAAGGTCCCAATTCCATTCCATATACATGTCAATGTGCATACCATATACCTGTACATGTATGTTAGAGAAAAAATTGTTCCTTGATCCTGTCATATTATACCAAACAAACAGGTTTCGTTTTCAGGATCTAAAATTTATGCTTGTATTAATGTGCTTGGACATAAATTTTTGATGCTGAAAACAAAGCCTTTTTGTTTGATATACATGTATATTTGTGAATGTGTGTCATAGAAAATATGTACATGTAGTTTCTAGTAGTAGTTTATGCATTGTATGGTTACCATAATTAACTGGAGAATTTTTGATAATAGTGTAAAGTATTTTTGTTTCTTGAATGGCATTTGGAATTATAGTTTTGAACTTGATATAAATGATCAAATCTGTTCCAATGTTAAAAAAAAGTGTAGTAGAATTAACAACGTTGCACTCTTAACATTAATTATTTTACAGGGATGACCATGGTGAAACTAGGGAAAGGAGAGGAAAGTACTCCGGTTGATTTTATTAACAAAAGAAGAGCTGCCTTGGAGAGGTATGTAATTAAAGGAGGTTATGACGTTTTAGAAAGATTCATCAATAATAAATTATTATTCAAGTAAAACCAAGGAAGGATCACTTTATTACACAATTTCTAAATTAGTCATTTGCCAAATATCCTTGTGTTGAACACAGAGTTGACAATGTATGCATGAACTGTATGTGTAAGTCAATAAGGTATGTTGTGACACTTGCTTCTCAAGGGTAATGCTCATATTTCCTGTGTGTGAGTCATCAAGTTTGTTGTTGACTGTCAAATATTCATCCATCCTGTTGTACTGATTGCTTTTAAGGTAACGTCTTGCAGAATGGAATTTTCTTATAGCCCAGTTTACAAGTTGTGTACTGAGTGATTGGGCCTTGGGTGGATGCCAGGCTGGGGTTGACTTTGTTGTGATACATACCTCCGTGCTTTTCATGTCTGTTAATGCAAACTAGGAAGCATAAGTTGGAACAACTTGATTTTCTTATGAAAAGAAGGGAAGTTTGTAGCATGTGAAGGAAAGTCAACTGTGGCTCTGGCCTCACTTCCGCTCAAAGGCCAGGGCCTGATTGAGTGACTGACTGATTTCTGCAGTCGTATCTTGCATTCCTAAGGATTTCTCTGTATTCTCTTTCACCTCCTTGTCCTTAGCAAATCATCCTTGCCTGAGTGATTTCAAATAGTGCTTGAGAATCCATGAAAATGCAGTGATTGGTTGCTGCCTAACTTAAGATGCTCTATGCAACTGGGTCCAGCTCACTTAACACACCTCTGTAAAATGGGGTATTTTGTTGTTGGCCATTCTTGGAAGTGAAATTTGCTGAGAAATAAGGCAATTCTAGAGCATAGCAATATTGCAAAGCCCTGATTATTTTTGTTTTTTTCAGGTATCTCAATAGATGTGCACGGCATCCAATTCTGCGTGAAGATCCTGATTTTCGACAGTTTTTGGAAGCTGATGTGGTATTTATCAAGTTACCATAATTATTTCAACGTTGTAAAATTTATTGTTATGGTACTCATAAGCAGATACTTGAGAAACAGTGAACCAAATATAATTATTCATTTATTTTTATGCCAAGTCTACAAAAGTTTGTCAAACAAGTAGTAATCAGAGGTCAGGGGAGCAGGTTTGACAACAACACAGAAGACTTGTTGACACAAATAATGCAGGCATGTCAAAAGTCAAAGCCTAAGTGAATGCTTGACTCTGCTGCTGCAAAAGACAAACAAATCTTTAATAGGTGGGAGGGGGAGGGAATGGGGGATCCTAACACCAAAAATTTTTTAAATTTTTCTGCCGAAAGAGATAAAGCCACCAACATGCATGCAAGCAGGATTTTGTTCTTCAAACACAATTACTGAGCATTTATTTATTTCTTTTTTTTTACGTTAGCTCCCCAGAGCCAAGGACACTGCAGCATTGAGCGGTGGGGGTTTCAAGCGTCTGGTGAAGTCTGTAGGAGACACTATGTTTCAGCTTACAACAAAGATGTCTGAATCTGACCAGGTATGGGTCATTATGACACATCTTTTACTGTAAGTAAGGGGTCCCTGAGTTCATTATATTATGATAATTATTAAAAACTAGATCATCGTTTAATGCAATTCAAGGGATTTGATTGGCTGAGCGGCCATGGTATATGAGCAATTATACCATGGCCAAGAAATGGCGGCCATTAAATTGCCTTCTGGTTCTTCTCTCACAGCGAAATCAGTTAAATCTAGCAATATTTCTTGATTGTTTTTAATAAAACAATTATTCCACTTGCGCTTGTTGGATATGAGATGATTATAGCCAACTCGGCGCTACGCGCCTCGTTGGCTATCTATCATCTCATATCCAACGCGCGCTCGTGGAATAATTGTTAATTATTTGAGTTGCATATTCACCAAAAGTTAAAATGAGGGCTGTCTTTGACAGGTGATATTGTTGCCATGGTAACCTACTTAGTGAAGAAAATGGCCAACACTTAAAGGGGAAGTACATGTATCATGGGGTTTTTGACCTCTTTTGTTAAAAATGGTGAAATAAGACCTTCACTTTGCTACAAAATAATTCTAGAACAACGAGAGGAGAGAAATCAACTCAATTCTTGACAGGAACAACTTGTACTCTGTTCTAGTGCATTTTGGAAAAATTTGGAAAACTTAAAAAACTTAAGCCTAACATTTTTCAAGTTTCAATTCATCCTGACACACTCTGTCTCTGGCCAGAGGCACTAATCAACAGTTTTATTGAACCGGGGTGATAATTTATAACAAAACTAGACAATTGTTTTGTTTGTTTCTGTTGTCAGACAAACATTTTTTAGTTTTGAAATGACATCAAATTTTCATGATACTTCCTCTTTAAAGGGGCACTGTCATGGCGATTTCTCTGTGTTTTGGTCGAAACTGCTCTAGTTTGACAAAGTACTTTTTTTTTGCTAACATTAGTTGGCTCTTAGAGCACTGAGCATAAAATGTTTATTTTTAATTAAGCTTTTATACTCAGTTTTTTGAAAATTTGGCCAGCAATTTTTTTCAAGTTTCAAACCATTTCAATCTTGGCCACCTGCAGCCAAAGATAATTAACACTAGTTTCTGTGTAATAGTGGGGTTACTGTTAGCAAGACTGAACCATTATTTTAAAGATTCCATCGAATGCAAATGTGTTTTTTGGCCGTTCAAATTAACATCACAGACACTGCCTTTTTAAGCATTAATTTAATTTGTTTGATCTAGTGTGCCATAATTGTACCATCTACTGATAAAAAGTGGTAGTGCTGATCAGATACACAAACATGTGTAAATTGTACGGGTAATTAAAATAATGTATGCTTCTGTGGTAAGATTTTAATGGAAGCCATTTCTTAAATTCTCCGTTAATTAGTGGTTTGAGGAGAAGCAGAATCAAATTGAAACTCTGGATCAGCAACTGAAGAAGCTTCATCAAAGCGTAGAAATGCTTGCATTACAGCGCAAAGGTGGGTCTGAAGATATGTCTGTAGGGGCAATCCACACTACGATAACCTAATACGTTTCTTTTCCCTTCTACCAAACATTGTGACAAAATTTTGGCTCTCCTATATGTTGAAAATATGGCAAATGCCTTTGCCCGTAAGGGAAAATAATATTCGAGAAACATCCAGGTTAATCAGAGATAAATGAAACATCCTTTTTCAACCACTGAAAACCTAGATTCTTTTTTTTTCTTTTGCGTAGTGAAGATTACTTGCAGTGTGTGTTGATTATCTGCATTTGTTGAGATGTTAAGCTTTGTTGCATCCACATTTGTAAACCACAATTTTTGCCAAAAAAAAAGGAAACAAAATCCAATGTAAAATAATGTTTACTACAAAAACATTTCCCTCACTGATGAAGATGGGCCCATACAGTACTTCTCTTGTTTTGTTTGTTATTAAGTTATCCACACACAAAAAGAGTTGAGCTGACACTACTTACTGTAAGCTCAGTGACATACCATCCAAAACAATGGAGTCAAGACCGGTAACCATTAGGAAGAAACAAGCCCTGCATTTGTGTCACTCTAGTTTTAAAGTGATTCCTTTTTGAAGTGACCAATGTTAGTAGGACTTCAGTCTTGAGGAAAGTCAGTAAATTTACGCTACTCTTTTTTCCATGTTTTCATTTTAGACTTGAGCTCTTCAACTGCTGCATTTGCCAAGTCAACTGCAATGTTAAGTAAGTGGATTTGGTTTTTACCGTGTGAAGTTGTACATGTTACCCCACCCCACTCCACGCAAAGGAAAGAAAAGGTTGAAAATAGTCATCTGGGGTTTCATTAAGATTTTGAACGGTTGGCCAAGAGCTTAGTGTACCTTGGCTGGATAGTCAACTTGGATATGGTCTTTTATTGAAAAGGTTGGTTGAGATGTTGAAAGCAGCTGGGCAAAGTTGTGTCCAAAGATGATCAATTTCCCCTTTGGCTGGCCCTTAATGGAAACCCTTAGTCACCTGTATTAAAAGTATGTTCTTGTTCACATGTACTCTTACTTTGCTTTTGAGCTTTGGTGTACGTTTTACACTAAATATCGACAGTTCCAAGTGGGCTCTAAGCCTGCCATTAAGTTTGCAGAAGCCAGTTTCACAACTAAAGTGGCCATTTGTGAACTGAAAAGGTCTACCCTGTCTGCTGTTTCTGCTGTTTTGAACCAAATTCAAACCCCAATTTGGCATGTAGCCATTGATCTGTTTTCACTGTCATTTTGCTGGCCATTTATGACAGCTGTACCACACACCATCTGCGATTTTCCGTGGACTGAAACATTGATCGTTTTGCAATGTTCTTCTTGAGTATCCACCCGATCAAATGATACAAAGTTCGTATGGGCAAAATTTAGTATTAATTTTTCTTGCGACGTCATGTTTTGTTTGATGTTAAATAGGCAATGCGGAGGAACATGCGACATTGTCTCGTGCGCTGACACAACTGGCCGAAGTAGAAGAGAAAATTGAACAGCTTCACATGCAACAGGTATACTGTAGCACATGATTTAAGTAGTTTTTCATCTCATAAATTCATTTTGACCATGTTGATGTTTACATTTACATGTTGTGTCATTTTTTTTATTCATTAGTACCTTGTTTTCAAGCGGTTACGCAAAACTCTTCTAAAAAAGGCACGGTAATCGGCCCAAAAAACCCCTTAAAAACGGTATAGCGGTCGGCACTAAGCTTTACGAAAAAAATCCGGTGGGATCTTAGCCATTCCTTTTCAACCCTTTTGTGTGGTTGTCTACGAGGCTACACCCCCCCCCCCCCCCTTCAAACCTGGATTACCCCCTATTTCCCAGTGGGGATAAAGGAACTAATCTACAGCTCTTTCAGGTTGTAGCAACAGTTAGGGTGCAGTTGTCTGTCTTACTACAGTTTTTGGAACTTAGCAGTGTGGTGGTGTCTGCTTGACAAAATTTTAATTTCATGTAATTCATTCTTAATCGACTAAAGTCCGTAACCCACGTTTTGACTGTTGCAGTACGTGTAGCAGCTGTTAGCAAAGCGATTCAGTAGGCAGGCAATATGAGTCATGCTTGTTGGTAATGCACTTTCCATGTTATGGGTAGAAATGTCAAAGAAAATGTAAAGTGACATTTTGATGATACTGATAATTATAAACTTATACTGCGCACTTCCGTACAAGCAAGAAAATTATGAAATGCGCAGAACAATATGAACAATACTCATTAGCTCAATAAAATACTCCTAAGGAAATAAAGTCCTTTCAAATTTATAATAAGGAAAATGCCATACGAATACGGCAGGTTAAAGTTGACAATATGCTAGTTTTGAGACATCTCTTGAAAGTGTCCATACAGTGTATGACCCTCAGTTCGTTTTGGGTGTGCTTGACATAAACTGGTGTCAGAACTTCAGGCTACAAATTCTCCCTTCCCATACTAAAGGCTTTTCATAGGCTAACCTCGGAAAAAAGAAATCCGAGTGCTCCTATCAGGAGTCGAACCTAAGACCTTCCGATTACTAGTTTGGATGCTTTACCACTGAGCTACAGGAGACTCGTGGGAGCTAAGGCCATTAAACTAGGTTCATGGGACATATACCTGCAAACTGCATGCCTGTGTCACTTTCTAGAATAATACATCATTCTCTCGTGCGAGTTACACTGTAACGCGAAGTCTGATCGGAAGCCGATGCAAATCACGGAGAAGAAACTTACACTGTAGCATGATTTTATCAAGCAGTATTATGAATGAGTGTGGAATTGAAAATAGTGTTGAGGCCTGGCCAAACGATTGCAACATCATCCAACATTGTTGAACTAACGTTGTTGGACGAGGTTGCACAGTGTTCAGTAAACGAGGTGGCCAAAGGAATGCAACATGTTTGATGCCACAATTGAACTCAAGGGTCTGGGACCAAAATTTACCCTGAATCCTTAGAAAACAAACCCGCGCCATATTGGTTTGCCCATAAAATGGCGGGGGACCGATTGACCTTCGCGCCGGACCCTCTCCTCGCTTTTCTTGGTCTTACAGTTTTACTAACTCCTTTTCGCTTTCTCTGTTCTTTCTCAGTGCTGAGCTCTGTTCTTGCATTCTCTCACCTTCACATTATACTTTACTGCAGGCTGATTCTGACTTTTACGTACTAGCTGAACTGTTGAAGGATTACATTGGCTTGATTCAAGCCGTCAAGGTAGGTGCATGTATGTTTTCACATCTAATACTGATACCGTAAACTGCCGCTTATAAGCACCCACCCGCTTATAAGCTACCCCGGTTATAGGCCCATTTACCTGTAAATCAAAAAATACACCCCCCCCCCCCCCTCTCACCCCGGATATAAGCCCCTTCTAGTTTCGTTGGTATTGTTAGTTTTAATTTTGTTCCAAATATTGACGTATTAAAGCTTTATTGAAAACCAGTTAATGATAAACGTATTTCGATCAACAATGCTATAGCTCGTTTCAAAAGGTTTTTTTTTTGGGGGGGGGGGGGGGGTTATAAGCCCCCTCGGATATAAGCCCCTCCTTTTATAATCCCATCTACCCTTAACGAAGTTGTATAAGCCCAGGGATTATAAGCGGCAGTTTACAGTATGTTGCACCGTAGTACACTAGAACGGCCCAAGGTTCTAAACATGTTGTGATCGGCATTGATCGAAACTCGAGACCTGGCGGAAAATATCAAGACTTGAGATAATGTTTTTGGTAATAAACAACTAAACGGCCCTAGTTCTACCGCCACACATGCCGTCACAGCTGACCTCGCCTGCAGTAAGCCCTGCTATTTTTATTTCAACTGTACCTTCACTTACACTCACCGTTTTTTTTTTTTTTTACCTCTGGCACCTACACATTCGCAATGGTGGCTACCCCAAGTCCCTTTGCGAGTATCACGTAGTTTGATTTAGATTTAGACATGGCAAAGAGAATTTTAGCTGACAATGCGCCAATTGTTTCTTTACAGGCAAGCTTTCATGAGCGAGTTCGTTCATACAGTAACTGGCAACATGCTCAGCAGATGTTGACGAAGAAAAGAGAAGCTCTGGTCAAGTTGGAACTGGCCTCTAAAAACGAGAAACTACCTCAAGCACAGGAAGAGGTTAAAGAGGTAAGAACAATGTGCTAAGTTGAACCTGTATTAAGCGGCACCGTATTAAGCGGTCACCCTCTATTAAGAGGTCAGTTGTCAAAGTCCCGAAAATTACTTCCCTTATTTACTGTAATCCTGACCTCTATTAAACGGTCACCTCTATTAAGCGGTCGCGGTCACCCTTTACTAAGTCCCAGCGAGCTGTTTCTATTGTCTTGATCTGTTTTAAACGGTCACCTTGTAAAAGGAAACCACTTAAATATGGTAACAAATAGCGTGCCAGGCAATTGAGCTTCTAATGAGCTGCACAATCGTGGCGTTAATGTTTTACTAGTCTGTTTCAATACCATGCTCTCCTTTGTCATACCATTTTATTGCCGAACTTTCTTAACCAAGTAAGTGATGTATTCTGTGCAACCTGTATTAAGCGGTCAACCTGTATTAAGTGGTCACTTAGCCATTCCCCGAGGGTGACCGCTTAATACAGGTTCGACTGTATTACAGTTAGGTTTTATCAACAGAGTTGACAAGTTAATATGGCCCCACCGTTCAGAGATTCGAGTGCTGACGTTTCGTGCGTTAACCATTCGATTCGCTCTTGTGAAGCGCTGATGCTAGAAACGTCAGCACTTGAATCTCTTTGCGCTGACCAAATTACCTGATCAATTCTGTGGATATAAACAAACATTCGTTTCCACTTCCCCACGGACGCAGCACCACAGTTTCTTTAGAAACCAACTCTCTTATCCGTGTAGTACAGTAAGCGATTTAGTATTGCCTATAAGTTAGTATTGGTTTTGTGTTACATTTTTATAGTGGGAACAAAAGGTTGAGAAAGGAGAGGAAGACTTTGGAAAGATTTCCAAAATGATTCAGAAGGAGATGGCAAGGTTTGAGGTAAGCAACTTCACGTGTATTCGTTCTTGTGAAAAATATGAAGTCAACATACTTTATTATAGGAAGTTAACGCTCGTGTTAATTAAGCTATTCGAAATTCACGCGACTTAAATTAATGCGAATTGGAGGAATGATTACTTCCCAAAAAAGGAAATTAACGAGAAAGAGGTGCTAAACTTCAAAATGAGGGAAATTAACGCGGCTTACACAGTCTACACAAAGAAACAGAATTTGATGAGACAACAGGAACGAATTTATGTTAACACTAGGTGTAAAAATCCGAAATTGTCCGTAAACGTAGGGGTTAAGCGAAGGAATCTGGCCACTTCGAGCGTTCTTCACAGTGTCCATAACACAAGCGGATCTCTACCCTGATAAAACAGTGCTCTTTCGTTTCTGGAGTGTATCGAGAATTTGAGGCGAAAATAATGGAAATTAAGATCGCGGAAATTAACGCGCCACTTTTAAGTGGCGGCAATTACGGCCGGTACGTTAAAAAAAATTATAGCGACTGAAATTAACGGGATTTTTTTTAAATTTGCGTTAATTTAATGAAGCGTTAATTTCCTATAATAAGGTAACAGTCAACATTGTAACGATAGATCTTCCCACTCTCAAGGCGCCGAGAAAAAAGTTAATGTTGACTGCTGGAGTGAACGAACGGAAATATGCACTCGAACCGGGTACTTAGTTCGGTAGGGTTAGTTGATCTGAGCTTTTTTTCGGGACCGGGGAATATGTCTGTAAAAGTGTCCCTACTGTAGAGGTGCCCGTAAAGCCTGGTTTACACGTACGACGCAAGCATAAGCACAAGGATGTTTACACCTGCGATAAGCATAAGCACAAGGTGACACACGTAAGCGCAGAAGCATAAACATTTGGCACAATCGCGCGGCCGGACTGCCTTTTGGCGCGAGATTTGATTCCAACATGGCCGACTAGAATGTACGCTGACAACTTGTCACTTGGCAACGACGCAAGTATAAGAGAATGGAAATCGTTCCATACTCTTTTGCTTGTGCTTATGCTTGCGTCGTTGCGTTGTACGTGTAAACCGGGACGACGCAAGCATAAGCACAAGCGCAAGCATGAAAGCTCCTTGAATTTTTGTTCGGATGGGAAATAAGGTAGGATTGTATAAAAGTAATTCAGGAATTGAGCACAATTTTCAAAATCAGGCAAAGGTTATATCCGGGGGAGCTTTTTATAAAGTTGCTTTTGACCGATGAAAACATTTCGAAAGAGTGCAAAACAAAGTAAACTTGCCTTGAATACTCCTTGAAAACTCAGTTTTTTTAGTGCTTGAAAACTCCTTGAATCTTATTTCCAAAAACCAGCACAGACTATGTCCTCGTGAACATAATTTGTTTGGGCTTTGAAAATGAAAGGGAAAAAGGAAAATTTTTATTCTCGAGAGTCTGGAGGTCGTTAGGTCTGGAAATGATATAAGTAGTAGACGTGATTACACCCGCTGGTTAATAATTTCCTTTCTTTCGGTTGACAGTTGGTTGATGCGACGGAGAAGTTTCATTGCTCCATAGTTAATTGAGGGACTGGTTATGAAACTTTGCCATGAAAACAGTGGTGCTGCAATTTAAGTTGGAAGGGCCACGACGGTGCACAATCCCTTGTTTGAATGTTCACACTACAGTTGAATATCTTAACACGAACACCTCTAGTGGTCAGTTGCTCCAACACATTTCAAAATCTATTGTCGTCTGTGCACTGTCAAGGCCAAAAATGCTAACAAAAACATACAACAAAGAAATTTGTCAGGCGTCATAACCATTGCCTTTTATTAACTATGATTGCTCACAGTCGTCGGCGGCAGTGTTTCAGATAACGTTCAAAGTCAGGGAGTCAATGAAACATTTGAAAGGGTCAATAGGTGTTGTCCTTTCCAAATCTTCTAAAGTCTACCATTCAGTTTATCGGGTCAGGAAGCCAGGGGTGCTTACCATTTACATGGAAAACCCGGAAATTCTAGTTGGAAAATCAAATGGTACACATCATTCCGTTTGGAGTACTTCTGAAAAAATGGGCTTCTGGTCAAAGTGATGTATTTTTATTACTCCTTTTGGGATTTACAGCTGATGTTCATACATTTTGCATGTTATCCATCTTCTGTTAAGACAAGCTAAATCATTTCGTAGTTATGTCGAAGATTTCCATCCGGGTGGTTTGCGTAAATAGTAAGCACCCCAATTCTCTCGGTTTTTTTGACCTGAGACCCGTCTTTTACGTGGAACACTATTCTCAACAATGGAAGTCCCGGACTCATAAATCGTTTACTTGCATGTTACAGAAAAACCGAGTGAAAGATTTCCGTGAAGCGATGATCAAGTACTTGGAGGCGATGATGGACAGCCAGCAACAGGTTTGTTACTCAGGGGTTGGGGGGGGGGGGGGGGAATAGTATTTTTAGTTCATTGTCACGAGTCAACAGATTGTTTATTCTTCATCTTCATTGTTATTGTGTTGTTGTATTAACGTGTTATGTACACTTCTGCCTTTTTTATCAGTAGTATTGGCTTTGTGTAAGCCGTGTAAGGCTTTGTTGTCGTTGTTGCGCCATGCATGGTAACCGGAAGTTGAATGTCTCCCTTATGACCCATTTCAACACTCTTTCATCTGAAAGCCCAGGCTAAACGAACAATCATTTTCGTCCAACATCCTGTTTGAAGAAAATGTTTTACTGTTAAGCTTCCTCTCTCAACATTGCATTTAAATGGTTTTTTTTTGTGCTTTAGCTGGATCAAACATTTTGCGTCCGGGGCTGAATAGTAAGCCGCCTAGACCAAGATGTCACGAGGTTCCCTATTTCACCATTTTTTGTAACTTAGAATTACAAAGTACGTAGAAAGTTTGTAATGGGCACTGTGTAAGCTTTGTATCGTCGTCGTCATCATCATCATCATCATCATCATCATCATCATCATCATCATCATCATCATCACCATCATCATCATCATTCCCAGTCCTTGCTGAGCAGCGAAATCAAGTTAACAAACGAAACATTCGAGTTACGAAATTCTAGTTGCCATTAGCGACGCATGGGCGTTTGATCTTAGGTTCTTAAATGGCTGTGAAGGCGGCAGACGATTAGTAGATAAAACAGTTTGAACTTTGATCTCCTCTTTGTATCTCCACAGTTGATCAAGTACTGGGAGGGATTCTTACCCGAAGCTAAAGCAATTGCATAGACATTTGATTTATTAAAAATTAATAATTTTCTAAGAACAAAAACGTTAGTACTTGTTCACAGCTGTTTCAGTTGAGTAAATGTTTGTGCAATCCTCTGATTACTACATTTCCACGATGATCTCTTGATTCATTTTCAACCAACAACTGGATTTTTTTTTTGGTATTAAATAGCTGCATGTCAAAAACTTCTTACTATCTTTGTCACAGCTTTATGTGACAAAATGTTGCGTGACAAGTACGTGACAACTCTGAGAGTTTCAGTGTATTCCCGGGTTGTTTTGACGTTACTTGGTTTACAATAATCTGTGTTCTGTGTGGCACAAGAGAAAATGCACGAGCTGACAAAATTCACACAGCATCTTTAACCGTCCTTTTGATCAATAGCCCTTACGTGTCAAGTGTTGTAGCCTTCTCAGTATAAATAACAAGTGGATGGTTATTCCTACCCATGCGCTGTTATACTAAGCAATAAGCAGTTTCGCTACGATACAAGTTGTACGAAACGTTGCCTAGTAGAGCATACCCAGAAATGAACTTGTCTGGCAACGTTTTTGTTGCACTCAACGTTGTACGAAGAAGAACCGACTTCTACTTCTCGCAACGATTGCGGCGAGCAAGAAAGAATTGCGAGACATGTTCATTTCGGGGCATGTTATACTTAGCAAAGTTTGTGCAACTTTTTTTGCAAGAAAATTGCGAGGCAAGTTGGATGAAAGATTGCCTAGTGTTACAGCGCCTTTACAAAATGGAACTATGAATACAGAATGTAAAGGACATTCGTCATAGTATTAATAAGAAAACCGATTTGGGGCCAGTTCGTTGGTGGTTTTTTTTAAATGTTGTGCCTATAAGACCTCACAACTCGGCAACATTTCAGCGGCCATAAAATGCTACATTTCTTGTAAATGTTACTGGCCAACAGTTGTTTCAGCTTCCTTTCTGTTCTTGTAGGTTTTGTTTGTTTTTGTAGTGGTTAACTAATTCAAAACAAATCGACAGCTCATCGTGCAGTAAAAAATAAATGTTTAAATTCATTTAAACAACTCGTTTTATATTAACACTTAAAGACTTGAAATTTGTTTTGCCGAAAGAGTTTAGTTAGGTTACGTCAATTAATTTAGATGCCGGAATGGTTATAGAGGTGATAAAATGTTTCTGTCGTAAAAAAGTAGTTTATGCTAAGACACTAGATAAATGAATAAACCTTTACGTGTAATAATTTTCTCGTATACGTGTTTACCCTCCCACTCTAGATTCCTTTTATCTACATAAGCCAACCTTTTAAATTAACTTACAATAGAAAACTGAACGATTCAAAAATTCAGTCATTGTAGGGATGTTGGTGCTTCGTGGGATGAAGTAAATTAGAACTTCGGGTTTCTTTCTTTTCCTTTCTTCTGGGATCCTATTCCTTGCCAAACCCTTTCACAGGAACCGTTTCCCTCCTCCGCCGAGATTCCAGAAATAAAAAACGGTGGTTGCGCCCGTGATATTGACAGCCATAACATTCCAGGTAAATATTGCCCTCAAAGGCACAAGCCCAGACTTCAATTGTGTACAAAAATAGGGGATATTACACGGCGGCGCGAAGATATGAATTTTATTTTCGAGTTGTAAAAACAATATACTGTTTTTAACACGAGAAAACAAAATTCATATCTTCAAGCAACCGTGTAATTTTCTCTTCATTACATAGACAAATCTATCGTTCGCCATATTTCACCGACGTTTTGCACAAACAACCGTGAAAAAGCGGGAAATGACATCATCAATATTCTCACTAGTGAGGATATGGAAAATTCGCCACTCGGCTCCTGGATGTAGATTCCTTTTAATTTTACGAGTGGTGTATTTTCCAGTAAAGCACTCCTGTCTATATGATAAATAGGCTATCAAACAGCGAGGTTAATTCTTGCAAAGAATTGCGCGACATAAAATTTACATATTCTGTTGTAAAACATTTAGGTGGAAATGACCAGAGATCAGTGGCAAAGGCCAGAGATTTTTCTTCTGTGCGATCCTCCCATTAACTTGCCACTCCACTTCTTCCCCATCCCCCGAACCTAAAATAATCTGCTCCATCCCACTCTCCCGCACAATTAACCTCGGTTGATTGCCTTTAGTTTTCGTAAATATCTGTAAAAGATTTGGTATGCAGTCAGTCAATATGCAATCAGGAAACGAAACGTCAGGTGAAAATAATAACCTCCCCACGAAAAATGTAATTTCTGACGGTTGAGTGACTAAGGAACGAATTAGTCAGAAATTACTATTCTGGTGGCACGATTGAGAGGTTTTAGTATTCTCAAGGGAGAGTTTTGAGTATTTAATGTTTTAGCGGGGAATATTAATCATTCTAGCTCAGTCAGTCTTCCTGTTCGCTGCTTTCAAATTTAGTTAAATTTTTTCTATGGAGTTATGGGTTTGTTTGTACCTCTTCCTCGAGGTTCTGTGCCGCTGCAATAGATGGGGAATACGTTTACACATATTTTTTGGCCACATCTAAAGAGTGGTTTTTTAGTGGTTTTTCGTATCTGGCGTGGTACACTTAATTTTTCAAGCTTTTCAAGTTAGACTTTATAGCATATTGTATGTTGTAATAAGTATATGTCAGGACACATTGTTGTTGTCGGATGACTGACTGACCATTCCTCAATAAACTATTTCACATTGAATGTTTCGTTATAGTGTAGTCAGAATAAACCTCGTTTTTATAGAGCGTAAGGTTGTGCGTATTAAAATGCAATTGAAAAAAATCACTTTAAGTAAGTTTCGATGTATTTAACGCAGAGCACTCATTGGGGTACACTTTCCAGATCGAACTGGAATTTAGGAGAGGGAAAAACCGGAGTACCCGGAAAAAAACCTCTTGGAACTTGAAGTAGACACTAAATGCTGTGAAAGTAAGCGACATGCGAAGAATTCTTGATGAGAAGTTCATATCTAGTACTTGCGGGGATTCGGATGTAATTTGCAAATTGTTGGCGAGACACTAAGTATTTTATGGTTCAGTTCTGGACCACCAATCACGTGGTGAATATCTTTACCTGAATTTTTGAAAACGGGCTCGCTCAAGTAATGAATGTTTGGTTTATCAACAGAGTTGATTACTAAAGGTAAAGAGATTCGAGTGATGACGTTGCGAGAGAATCTCTTTACGGTGCCTAAATTAGCTTTAGTTATCAACTCTGTTGATAAAACCAAACAATCGTTTCTACTGCCCACAGGCTCAGCACCACAGTGTCTTCAGAAACTAGCCTCCTTATTCTCTCAAGTCATGCTTGTTAAGAGTGCGATATGAACTGATGGTTTTGTCGCTTTTCTTCTCTCTTTCGCGTAATTCTAAACCTTCTCAGGGCCAAGAAACACGTGTTTCGGTGTCGTTTCATGAAAATTTTGCTAGATCTGTACTGGATTAACTTTTTTCAAGTGTTTTGAAAGTTTGAAATCTACTATGAATTGGGAGGACGTTACGCGAGCTGAGGCCTTTTCGGTTTCCAATAAGTTACAAACCACCAGTTCTTTATTTCGTATTGCTTGGTAAGTGTTAGTATAAGATTGATGTAACAAGGTTCGTTCCCTGTTTGACGTTCGAGATGTGACTAGTCCTGTCTCAGAACTCCCTCTTACTCCGCCGTTAACACTATGCAGGGCAGATGAACAGGAAGTTCTGGCTTTTCGTAACAGAATCTTACCATCCCCAAACAGTGTTTTGGTTTGAGTCATAAACCATCCTCGGAGACCCAGGGGCAGTTAGTCGGATAGCAGGGATTTTCGCGGGCGGAAGTTTACTGTAAGCACGGAAATCCCTGCTACCCGACTAACTCCCCCTGGGTCTCCGTGGATGGTCAGAAACGTGTTCGTTCATCGAGAATTTCAGGTTCAGGAGAAGAAGAACGTTGCACTGTACAAAGGTTAAGTTTGGCTGTTTGCCCGTGTTTGCTCTGCTGAAAATTTGAAACTTGACATGCACGAACAGAGCCTCGCTTCTCAAGGCCATGAAAGTCATTAATTTGTTCTTTTATAGAGGATTTCAGAGGTAAAAGCATCGCAAATATTTCTTATGTTTGCTTAAGGGAAAATTTAACACCTGAAATCTTTACTGTATTTCAATTTGTTGACTCATTTTCGTGATAACTGAATTTCACCACAAAAAAATAAATCAATCAATAAATAAAGAACTTTAAAACAAAAACTGGGAAGGTCATTGCATTCTTAAATCACAAATTTCTTCTTTTTGCGATGATATTGATTTACATTTGTGCCCTGTGATACGTTGTTTGAGAAAAAGTTCGGTTTTGTTCTTTTGTTGCGATGTAGATAACGCTAGATACTTGTTTCCTTTCGGAGTTTATTTGTTGTCATTATTGCGACATTTGCTGTCAGTATTTCGACCGTATTACAAGCAGATCGCAGTATTTTTTCAGTAATATCTTGAGGCTCCACATTCACTCCCACACCTTACTTTTTTTTTCTTTTTCTTTTTTTCTTTACAACAACAACAATTTATTTACAAATTCAGATGATATAAGGGGCTCGTCCCGCCAATAGCCACAAATCTAGTCGAGGCGGGACAAGACGAGCACGAGAACATAATGGAAAAAAATTACAATAAATTACAAACATGCTGGAAAACGGAAAAAACGTAACTTTACATAACAATCCATATTTAAATAAGGCTATGCAACAAAATTAAAGTAAAACGTAATTTTTTGCATCATCATTAATATTACAATAGAAAAGAGATGGAGGGAAAAGGAGAATCAGATTATACTAGCAAAGAAAAGGACATGGATGATCAGTTTTTCATTTGGTCAATTATCGTTTCCACTTCAATATAGGAGTCTACAGTTTGCTGCATCGCACCAAAAAACACAAAGTGCACCAAAAATCTCGGTGTTCTGAATTGTCCACTTTTGTACCCTGTGGGTTGCATCCTAATTGGCTTTCCTGACGTGTTGCTTTTCGTAAATAACGGGCCACAAGTTTGTTAGGTGGCTTCAAATAGCAATCTTAAGTTTGCTGATGAAATGCAAAAAACGTGGCAATCTCCTGCGCCTACGTGGATTTGTTGTTTAGAAATATCATTCTGATGGCGGCTATTTTTATATAAGTCATATTTTCCCTAGTATAAGCATAGTAAATAAACTCTTTCGGGCGGCTAGTTTATCGATAGATAATGCCGAAAGCTGACAGATTGTCCGGAAAATGAACAGATGGCCGAGGAGTAATGCTTCGAAGGCAACGGTAAAATTGTGAGGACAACCTTTCAGCCGAGGGTATTTTCATCCGATATACAAGCAAGCCGGGAAGAGGTTTATTTAATTTGTAACTCTCCGATTGATTTCTGATGCGCGCGTGCTTTGCTGTGGACAAGACAACACAGCAAGCGATGGCCACAGCGTGACAGCAGCCAAATAAATGCAAGCTAACTAGTTTACAAGATTTTATAAAACTGTGATGGGATTACAAGAGACTAAGACCAAAACTGGGACATTTTTTTTTGTTTAACTTTCCTCTTCGAACAAGGATCAGGCAATGGATATCAAATCGAGCGATTGTTATCGTCAGATAACCACCTTCCGTTTTTGTCCCACGTTACGTGTTTTGTCCAATGAGAATACGCGGAAATTAGTTGGTGGGTGATAGAGGCACATGTACCACACCCTAACGTTACTGAAAACTTATTCAGCAAATGCCAGGAGAAATGTTTGCTTGGCTGTCTCCTTTCTGCTCCACCAGTGTTTCTTGTGTTGAAAACCGAAAGTTGTCCGCAGTTATTACAGAGTAGTTGATAGATAAGATGCAACAGGCTTTAATGTGATTACTGAACTACTACCAAAACTTGGTAAATAGCCGACGATGGTCACACGCGCAATTCACAGGTACGTTCATCTTAGCTCCTTTTGTTCACTGTTTGCTAGGTTTGCCTGTGCTTGAAAAAACTCATCAATCACGTGGCTATGCCGGCTCTATCGTCAATATGGGTCGATACGTATACGGTGCTACACAAATTGACCGACAAAGTCTGCTCCGCAGATTGTCGGCAAACCTGCTGTTTTTTGCATCTCTAAACTAGAAGCAAGCAGATCTGGGGGCCGGTTTCTCGAAAGTCCCGATAACTTACCGGGCCCGATAGAAGTGTCTTTGCCCGGTAAGTTACCGGGACTTTCGAGAAACGGGCCTTTCGGTTTCATTGACAAATTATATAAATTTCCACCGCAAGACATTCATGTGATTTAATGTGTCAATATCCTTTGCAAAGCTGTAAACAATCATGTATCTAAACAGTAAGATCATGATACCAGAATCTGGTATCACGGAACGGCGGCAAAAAAAAAAAAAGAATGTCCACAGGCTCTCTCTCCCTTTTTTCTTCGCCCCCAGACCGAGGATTTTCTCTTCGCCTTATACTCCACTTGGAAGCTTGTTCGCAGGCTGAGTGAGAATTAATAAGTGAAAGTTAAGGTAACGTTTAAGGACAAATTCGACACAAACAAACGGGTTTGGGATAACATACGTAAAATTCGTGTAAAAAGACTTAACTGGACTGCTAATCATGCCGGTATGAGACTATACCGTCGCCACTTGTCACGAAATGCACCAAACTTCTGATTATTCACAAAAATTGACTTGTTATCAATCTGTTGTGATTAGTCAGTTTCAAAACTAGGAGAATGTTGCTGCCCCTGCACAAAAGGATATGCGATCAAGTTTAGTTTAATAATCGCAACAATAATGCCGCCTGTCGTTTACACACGGTTGAAATCCGATAACCTGTCTTGACCCTCACATCTGATATCTAAACAGTGGATAAAAATGACTTACATGATATGCTTCGAAAACTAAGAGTAAATTAAAAACAATTAAAGTGTGGCATCGGGGTGGATTTGATCTCTCGTATGATGAATGAGGGTGAAAACAGCAGTTATTATAATCATTGCATATGTATTTGTTAGTTGCTGTCAACAACAACAACAACAACAACAACAACAACAACAACAGTTTATTTGCATTCGTATTTACATTAACAGTATTACATTAGACAAGAAACCGTAATAAATGAAGTTGACAATAAGACAGCAATAATAAAACGAAGTAAATCACTAATTAATTAATTAATTAAATAATTAATTGTTGCCTAGAGAGCTTGAACATTAAAATAAGCTAGTCTCCTACAGATGGAAGAATCTATATTATATACATGGAAAACAATATATATAGCAGGCTCACCAAGATAGTTACGACTAGGATATTTTAAATTGCTATGATCAAAGAACTTTTTTTGTTTATAGAAATGTAAATTGCTGGTAAAAAAAAGAATAGAAATTGCTTTGCTAGTGGTATTAGCTTCTAAGCAAGCTTGGATTTCTTATCTTAGTTGTTATTTTTGTTCTCTTCTGATCAATACATCTTTCCTTTACTTAATTTTACACAGCTGTTACGAAAGTTAGAGAGGAAATGTGGCTACTGCCCTAACACTTTGAAAATCTGAACGGTAGATTTGTTATTGTCTAAGGCTACGCAAAATGCGGACAATATTTATTCATATATATCTAATTAGATAAGCTGGTTTAAATAGAGCCTTGATTCACAGTAAATTCATAGGAAATTATACTAAATAGTAACACTACCGTATAATACAAACAAACGTTCCGAAAAGTATTTAGGGTTCAATTCATTGATAATATTAACAGTCCTTGTGTTATTAGCCAGGCTATCAAACGTGTGTCCGCCACTGTATCTAAAGCTCCCTGCCATTTCGATGCTTTTTTCAAGAGGCAAACGCAACAAACCACGGTTTCAAGTACTGTGTTCCTGTTCCTTTTCTTGCAGCTGGCTAGGTTGTTTATCTTCCGTGGTTGTCCATTCTACCCATTTCATCCCACTAATAGCAGCTTTGGTGATCCCAAAGCAAAGCAACATTTACCTTCGTTCACCTCTACTTTCAATTTACGTTGTAACTGCCCGTTCCGAAGTTCATAAAGGGATTGGGCCCTGGTTTGCACTTTGTTCAAATTGCGTCATGTGAAGAAATTAACCCGAATGCCATTTAGATCAAATGGAAGTTTTCAAGTTTACCAAGTTTGGTTATGTCTCATTGCGTAATAATCAGGTTGCGACTTGTCAAAGGTCGCCCAAATTCAATACAAATGTCTCTAATTCTGAGATGGCGTCCCCCAAATTCATAGTTTCTAATTTTCTGATTTTTGAGTCTTCTCCATAATTCCAATTTAATGACAGAACCTGAAACTTGCTAAACTGACTAATTTTAATGTGATCTTTCCTGTGATGGACTGTAATTTCTGACTGAATGTAAATTTAAAAACCCGTTCCCAGTCACCATTTGAACCTCAGAACGGGCAATTCACCGCCAAATGCTGGCATTCAAAGAAAAACATTTTGGACTGAAGTGGAGAACTATACGAAACAAATTATTTATCCCAAATTATAAACCAAAACTGGCTACAAACTACTCAATTCGAATCGAATAAGGCTGTCTCAAGGACCCTTATTCCTGTGTAGGCCCCTCAAAAATTAGTGGTTAGTGGTATGGAGTTAAGTACCTTTTTCACTGCGATTAATCTAGGGTCAATTTGCTGCTGACTTAATAAGGCTTAAAATCCTTTTATTTTTTTGTTTATTATGTTATCGATATATTAAATGCTTAGTCCTAATCCTTTCATGGTATGATTAATAGTGTATTTTACTGTGAAGTTTGGGTACCCTAAAAAATGTATCATGGACCAAACCGAGTCTTACATTATCCGAGAAACGGCAAATAACCACAAATTATGGTTATGGATCCTAGCACAAATGAGTCTCCTGGCGTAGAATTTGGCATGTGTCAGTTCTGAAAAACGCAACCACAACTGCGATTGACTAAAAGTTGAAGGATAGGTGTTTCGTACGTAAATACGTGAGCAGTCGTTAGTGTGTTTAAATGTTACTGAATGCCAAGTTACGACTGCGTTGGAGAATTATTCAAGCAATCAAATTTCTTTAGTTTGTACTTATTGCCTAACTGCCCTTGCTTAACTTCTGTTCTGGATTCGTTGTCTATACATGTCTCTATAAATGAGAATTATGGTCACATACAAAATTCTAACAGCTGTTTTGCTATATGTACACGGTTTTATAAGGGTATAGAGGGAAAATAAGAAAATTTGTTAAAAAATATTCCTCGATCTTATTTCCCCATATTATCACTAGGGGAAAAAGTAGCAGTTTAATCCAAAAAGCATTTCAGAAGCGGCTCATGGCACGCGTCTTGTAGCTTTCCAGATTTTTAGAAAGGATAAAATAAATCCCAAGAGCAAGAGGAAATGTATGTTGGCAAAGTTTGTTTCACTGATTTGCAGACATTCTCTTGACATGATTATTCAACCTCTGTAAGAGAGAAGAAATGAAGTATATCAGCTAAGCCAAACACATCACACTATTGACCCATGCGATGTGATTGGTACAGATGTTTACTCCGGTAGTTATAGTTTTTTTACAAGGATTTCCTGAAATTGTAATGTTTAACATCACTACGTTGGACTTAAGTGCAAGGAAAATGTGAAGCCTATGAAACCCAAAACAAAACAAATGGATTACTTTGATTTTCGTTCTTGTAGACCTGGGAAATACTTAATAGTTTTATATCTCTTAGTGTTTAATACTTTTAAACACCCACAAGGGACGAAAAGTTAATGTCAATGTTTTAAACAATCAACCGAAATAGCCGCGACCGATTTCATTCCTCTCTGGTAGCCAAATCACAGAAACTTCCCTTCTTGCTATTCATGCATTCATTCATTCGTTCAATGTTTTTCCAGACTTCTTTTCACAAGCTCTCGTCTACTGAAGCAGTCTTTTTTTATTTTTGATTGCAGGTGGGATTGCCATTTTCCGTGCTAAATCTGGATTTTCTCTTTCGTGTTAAACCACTTTTTAATTGTAAAACATTAGGCCCCTATACAACTTTGCTTTAAAGTTGGATAATTTAAAAGCCAAACATTAAACAAAGATTTTTTTTTCGCAAAAAACTAAAACATTTGTAAAAAGACTTACTTTTTTTGAGCATCATTTCAGTGCTTTGCTTCTTTGCGTCCAAATTCAAGTGAATGTCATCACCAATTAGTACAAAAGGAGCCCAGTCCTTCACAGCACAGAACTGCTCTGACTCCCGTAGACACTTCATAGCCTGGTGAAGAGCCACACTGGCGGCTTTACCATCTCCAAGATGTTGGTAGAAACTCTTCATGAACTCCATAGTTGCCTGGTCGTCAATTGCCCAAAGTGAAGCAAGAACAGAACGAGCCCCAGCAGCCAAAAAAGCCCGAGCAATTCCGACGACACCCTCAGACTTAATCCCTCCTCTACCACTATGACAGCAACTAAGCACAACCAATTTTGCTTGCAGCTTAACAGCCTGGACATCCGACATCGTCATTATGTAGTCCTCTTCTTTAGGAACATTGTTCCTTGCTTTTGATCTTGGACTTCGTTCGTAATGTTTTTCCCATCCAGGATTAGGCGCCAAAGCAATTTCTCCCGTTTCTTTTCGTCCATGAGCTGCAATATGAACCAAAGCGGCCGAAGTAATTCGTTTTAACACCTCATCTTTGGTTGCCTCTGTTCCTGTTAGTGGTGGAATCTTGAGAATTTTCCCTATCATCTCTACTTCCTCTCTGGCATAGGGCAGTTCCTTGAACTTTGGTTTTATAACATCCCCCAGATATGGATCTCCGACAAGCAGTGCCTCCTGCACACTTTTGCAGTCCTCAGGGCGATCTGTGATCAGCCTTAAACTGGTCAACGAGGGTACAGTGCGGATGTGGATAGATGTGCTCAGAGCCGAAAATGGAGCCAGGCAAAGGGGACCATCGGGGACAACGATCAATTCGTTACATTGACACAAGTCTGCAATGGGGCCAAGAATTGCATCATGTAATGGTTGTAACGCATTGATGGTGCATTGTGAGGGCACTCCTTGTTTATTTTCATCCCCTTCATCATTGTCATCAACATCACCATCACTTCGCTGATCCAATGAACGATTCTCACATTGTACGCGGACACCAACTCCAATTTTCTCCAAAGTTGTATTCAACAAGACGGTCACTGCATCTTCGTGCACACTTCCTTGTTCCAATTCCTTTTCTCGAAACTTAATCTTGCTTCCCTTGCTGATAACCCAGAAAGTGATTTTGTTGCGCCTGTGACCCAAGAAAACCGTTTTCGTAGATAACTTGGTTGAGATGTAACAAATTGTTTCTTTAGGTTCAAGTGACGCTGATGGAGATTCCGTGAAACCATACTGTGTTTTTAAGATGTCAACCAAAGCCTGTGCTCGACCTGCCTCAGCAGCACACAAAGCCTCATCTATTCTTCCCAGCTTCAATAGGCTTTGCCAAAGATGGCTGTAAGCACCACGATAAAGATCTCGAAAACTTATTTTTAAGGCATCTTCACGAGTAATGGAAACTCTGACAATATCAATTATATTTACACTAGCTTGATAACATTGGCAAGCTTCCTGAAACTTTCCCAGAGCTTGGTAAGTATTGCCGAGTGAAAGGTAGGCCCTCCCTTCCCCGGTTCGATCGCCTACTTCTTTTGCTATTTTCAGACTCTTTTCTAGGTGTTCTATGGCCTTTTGTACGTTTCTCATGCCCAAATAAGTGCGCCCAAGGCTGCCATAGGCCATCCCTTCACCGCATCTATCGCCTACTTCTTTTGCTATTTTCAAATGCTTTTCATGGTACTCTATGGCCTTTTGGAAGTTGCCCAAGCGGTCATAGGCGTTGCCGAGGTTCCCATAGGCCCTCCCTTCCCCGCCTCTATCGCCTACTTCTTTTGCAATTTTCAGATGCTTTTCTTGGTACTCTATGGCCTTTTGGAAGTTGCGCAGGTTCAGATAAGGGTTGCCAAGGTTGCAATAGGCCCTCCCTTCTCCGGATCTATCGCCTACTCTTTTTGCTATTTTCAGATTCTTTTCATAGTACTCTATGGCTTTTTGGAAGTTGCCCAGCTTGTAATAGGCGTTGCCGAGGTTCCCATAGGCCCTTCCTTCTCCACATCTATCGCCTACTTCTTTTGCTATTTTCAGATCCTTTTCATGGTACTCTATGGCCTTTTGGAAGTTGCCCAGGCTGTCATAGGCGTTGCCGAGGTTCCCATAGGCCCCTCCTTCTCCGCATCTATCGCCTACTTCTTTTGCTATTTTCAGATCCTTTTCATGGTACTCTATGGCCTTTTGGAAGTTGCCCAGGCTGTCATAAGCGTTGCCGAGGCTCCCATAGGCCCTCCCTTCCCCGCATCTATCGCCTACTTCTTTTGCAAGTTTCAGATGCCTTTCTTCGTACTCTATGGCCTTTTGCAAGTTGCCCAGGCTCATATAAGCGATGCCAAGGTTGCAATAGGCCTTTCCTTCTCCGCATCTATCGCCTTCTTCTTTTGCTATATTTAGATCCTTCTCATGGTACTCTAGGGCCTTTTGGAAGTTGCCCAGGCTGTGATAGGCGTTGCCGAGGCTCCCATAGACCTTCCCTTCTCTGCATCTATCGCCTACTTCTTTTGCAAGTTTCAGATGCCTTTCTTGGTACTCTATGGCCTTTTGGAAGTTGCCCAGGCTGTCATAGGCGTTGCCGAGGTTCCCATAGGCCTTCCCTTCTCCGCATCTATCGTCTACTTCTTTTGCTATTTTTAAATGCTTTTCATAGTACTCTAGGGCCTTTTGGAAGTTGCCCAGGCTGTGATAGGCGTTGCCGAGGCTCCCATAGACTTCCCTTCTCTGCATCTATCGCCTACTTCTTTTGCTATTTTTAGATGCTTTTCATGGTACTCTATGGCCTTTTGGAAGTTGCCCAGGCTCCGATAAACGATGCCAAGGTTGCCATAGGCCTGTCCTTCTCCCGATCTATCGCCTACTTCTTTTGCTATTTTCAGATCCTTTTCATGGTACTCTATGGCCTTTTGGAAGTTGCCCAGGCTGTCATAGGCGTTGCCGAGGTTCCCATAGGCCTTTCCTTCTCCGTATCTATCACCTGCTTCTTTTGCTATTTTCAGATGCTTTTCATGGTACTCTATGGCCTTTTGGAAGTTGCCCAGGCTGTCATAGGCGTTGCCGAGGTTCCCATAGGCCCCTCCTTCTCCGGATCTATCGCCTACTTCTTTTGCTATTTTTAGATCCTTTTCATGGTACTCTATGGCCTTTTGGAAGTTGCCCAGGCTGCCATAGGCGTTGCCGAGGTTCCCATAGGCCTTTCCTTCTCCGCATCTATCGCCTACTTCTTTTGCTATTTTCAGATGCTTTTCATGGTACTCTATGGCCTTTTGGAAGTTGCCCAGGCTGCCATAGGCGTTGCCGAGGTTCCCATAGGCCTTTCCTTCTCCGCATCTATCGCCTACTTCTTTTGCTATTTTTAGATGCTTTTCATGGTACTCTATGGCCTTTTGGAAGTTGCCCAGGCTGTCATAGGCGTTGCCGAGGTTCCCATAGGCCTTCCCTTCTCCGCATTTATCGCCTACTTCTTTTGCTATTTTCAGATGCTTTTCATGGTACTCTATGGCCTTTTGGAAGTTTCCCAGGCTGTCATAGGCGTTGCCGAGGTTCCCATAGGCCTTTCCTTCTCCGCATCTATCGCCTACTTCTTTTGCTATATTTAGATGCTTTTCATGGTACTCTATGGCCTTTTGGAAGTTGCCCAGGCTGTCATAGGCGTTGCCGAGGTTCCCATAGGTTCTTCCTTCTCCGCATCTATTGCCTACTTCTTTTGCTATTTTTAGATCCTTTTCATGGTACTCTATGGCCTTTTGGAAGTTGCGCAGGCTGTCATAGGCGTTGCCGAGGTTCCCATAGGCCTTCCCTTCTCCGCATTTATCGCCTACTTCTTTTGCTATTTTCAGATGCTTTTCATGGTACTCTATGGCCTTTTGGAAGTTTCCCAGGCTGTCATAGGCGTTGCCGAGGCTCCCATAGGCCTTTCCTTCTCCGCATCTATCGCCTACTTCTTTTGCTATATTTAGATGCTTTTCATGGTACTCTATGGCCTTTTGGAAGTTGCCCAGGCTGTCATAGGCGTTGCCGAGGTTCCCATAGGTTCTTCCTTCTCCGCATCTATTGCCTACTTCTTTTGCTATTTTTAGATCCTTTTCATGGTACTCTATGGCCTTTTGGAAGTTGCGCAGGCTGTCATAGGCGTTGCCGAGGTTCCCATAGGCCTTCCCTTCTCCGCATTTATCGCCTACTTCTTTTGCTATTTTCAGATGCTTTTCATGGTACTCTATGGCCTTTTGGAAGTTTCCCAGGCTGTCATAGGCGTTGCCGAGGCTCCCATAGGCCTTTCCTTCTCCGCATCTATCGCCTACTTCTTTTGCTATATTTAGATGCTTTTCATGGTACTCTATGGCCTTTTGGAAGTTGCCCAGGCTCCGATAAACGATGCCAAGGCTGTCATAGGCCTTTCCTTCTCCGGATCTGTTGCCTATTTCTTTTGCTATTTTCAGATGCTTTTCATGGTATTCTATGGCGTTTTGGAAATTGCCCAGGCTGTTATAGGCGTTGCCGAGGTTCCCATAGGCTCCTCCTTCTCCGACTCTATCGCCTACTTCTTTTGCTATTTTCAGATACTTTTCATGGCTCTCTATGGCCTTTGGGAAGCTGCCCAGGGTCAGATAAGCGTTGCTGAGTTTGCCATAAGCCTTCCCTTCTCCGGATCTATCGCCTAATTTTTTTGCTATTTTCAGTTGCTTTTCATGGTACTCTATGGCCTTTTGGAAGTTACCCAGGCTCTGATAAGCGTTTCCGAAGTTGCCCTGGTTGTGATTAGCGATGCCGAGGTTGCAATAGGCCTTTCGTTCCCCGGATCTATCGTCTTCAGAATCTTTCTTTCCAATCATTTTATGGAAGACTGCAGCGACGTCTGTAGAAATTTTTATAGAGGACATTCTTATTCTATGAATACATTTTAAACCCTCTTTACATGCCCACTTTATGACTGTTTGCATGTGCTCATTATCGAAATCACAAAATATAGCTCTAAAGAGGAGCAAACGATGTCCATTGTTTTGATATAAAAGATTTGTAAAGTTGATCTAAGTCCAGTAACATTTACGTGTATTCTTTAGGTATTTCTTGATATGTTGGAAAGTTTCGCTTGAAATGTTTTAGTATTGTAGGCCTGGAAGTTTTATATACACTTAATGTACAGGAAATGAAAACTTGGATTTTACAATAACTGTCCAAATTCCCGCGCGCTGATTGGCTCGTAACTATTGTCTATAAGAGTACAGACAATAAAAACGACGTCAGATGTAACGCGCGCGCTTTCTCAACGGAAAAAATAGCGAATTCCGCTCGTACTTTTTCCATGTTATTGTAAAAAACAAATCGACAGCAGTTTTTTATGATCTATACTCTTACACACTATAAAATGACGCCATGAAATGTCCAAAACTTGGCAGTGAAACCACTCGCCTGCGGCTCGTGGTTCCGCTTGAGTTTTGAACATTTTTTGACGTCATTTATGGTCTATAAGAGTATAGACCATCGAAAACTGCCGTCGATTTGTTAAGTATACAGATGGGTTCTATACCGTAAAATACCCCTATATCATCATGTCCAGAAATTTTACAGTAAGGCATTGGTCTCATTTACTTCCCCGGAAAGACCCCTTTACGGTAAGTACAAGGACTTATTAAGTACTTTTAAGAGCAATATGATCTGGTGGTGGTAGAAATGTTCAGGTCAGTATCGCTGATATTTTGATGAAGCATACAGTCTGTAGATAGTTTCCACAATTACTGCTTCCTTTGGTGAAAATATGGTGAAAATGACGACGTTTTGTAAAAACTTGAAAGGCTCGTGTATCAAATTTGAATTAGTGACGCACTTGAAGATAACATTTGGTTTCTAAGTATATTTGTTTTGAGCAAGTACAACTTAAAAAGGTAAATTAGGTAAAACTTAATTAGAAAACTTAGGTTAACCTTGCGAGTAAGACGCATTTAAAAGAAAAGGCTATAATTTGGGATTATTTCGTTTTTTCCTTGCCAATTTTTGCTTTTCTGTGCAGCTTTTTCCGATGTCATAAAAATTGCTTGAGTAATTAATTTTGAATCACGCAAAAGGCCTCGTATTAAACAACGTTTTAATCGAAAACCTGGCCTTTACACTGTAGACAATGGCCTGTCCTAACAATAAGTAAACGCGTAAAAGCAAGATATAACGTACTATGCGAAAATATGGTTTACCGGCGAGGATTCGAACTCCGGTCTTCTACGTTTAAGGCAGACGTGATAACCACTACACTACAGGCAAACCTACAGTAACAGCGGACGAAATAGCACAGCTTATTCTTATTACATCACTAAGATTACGTGATCTTAGTGATGTAATAAGTGATGGTGATAGTGGAATGGTACTTATTAGATTGTTCAATGAACTACACAATTTGCTTTCTGGTTGTGTTTTAGACGGAAAAAATTTCATAAATGTAATGTGTTTAAAGAAGCAGTTTTAGATCGCTTTGGATTACGATATTTGTTTCAACCTTCGTTATGAAGATATTAGCGAAGGCGACTGCGATTTTTCGTATCCATAGCAGTTAAGATAAGTCAGAGAGGAATTGTTGTTTTAAAGAAGGCGTTATAAGACTTACACCATATGTGAATTCTCTCCACTTGTGGTATATTTGTGTAAAGACTCGTTGAGTCCAATTGAACAAGGATTGTGTCTTGTGCAACGTTTGTCTGCTGAAGGGGTTTACCAATGAATGATGATAGGTTTTCTGTAGGTCAACCACACCTTGAAATCATGTACATAAACCGGCACAAGTCTACCGACTGAGGTCGGTTTATGTACATGTCGTGCTTCTTCAACTCTTTATTTGTAAAGGGAGGCTGATTTTCTCGTTAGGGCAACATATGCAGGCTTACAATTATGTTAATAGCTTTGGGCAGTTCAAATGTGCATTTCCAGACCACCGGTAACATAAAGCCTGTCAGCCACAACTGCAGCAGCCATACACGGGTAGTGTCGTATCCTCTTAATACATAAATTAGAGAAAGACACACAAGCCCAGAGAGAGACAAATTAGTGGACCATGTGCTTTCTCCTTTATTCTAATCCCATAATACTCGCTGTTTAGATTACTACTTCATGTAATAAATAAAATCTCTCCTTTTCTTAAAGGAAATAAAGAGTGACAGTCCTCTAAACCTAATCAGAAATAAAACGTTTATAAATGAATCTCAAAAGGATGAAGACTCTTACGTAACTAATGACTTAACAAGGTTAGTAAGTTCAAACAGTATCTTTTCTCTCAATGAGTTTCGTTAACAAATGCTTAATTATAAGTTCTATGGCTTTAACGACTTGGTAAACTCATCCGTGACTAGTTTACTATTCCATAACAGAGTCTTTGTATTTCTGTGGCAGTATCCTCTGTCTCTGAGGTCTTTCACACCTCGGTCTTGCAAGGGTACTAGGCACTGTTGCTTGATCAACTACAACATCTTTATGGAGTGGAACTGCCTCATTTTCATTTTTCACACTTACTCGTGTAAATGGTGTAATCCTGGTCAAAGGTATACTTGATGGTGTGGCGGGTGCCACTGATGTCAATTCACGTGTAGCTTGACTTGGTATTGTGGTAGGTACTGTAGGTGTATCTCCTACTATAGATTCGCCTGGAACAGCCCACGGCGTTTTGATTGCAAACGTAGGGGTCTCTGACACAAATATTTAATACATGGGAAGTATTTCTTGAGTACTGGGTCCCACCCTGGGATTCTACGACGACACTGTTGCCTGTCTTGCTTACAATTTGGAATGGTATTGGAGCAAATGGCGTGGAGAACGTATCCTTCTTCTCTTGCCTCACAAGTACTTGGTCACCAACTTGAACATCAGATGGTCTCGCATTCATGGACTTACCAGCATACGCTTTGGTCTCTGCTTTGACCTCTGCATCCCTGTCACGGGTTTCTAAGTCTGAACGATAATCAGCATGTAATTCTGGCAGCTTCCCCTTTATCTTCCGATTTAACAATAGTTCAGCAGGGCTTTTGCCGGTAGGCGCGTGATCCATTCCTCGGTACTTGGTCACATATCTTCTTAATTCCTTCTTCCAGTCCAACCTTTCAGCTTGAGCAATGCGAATTCTCCTGATTAAGGAGGAATTTTGCCTTTCAACTTCCCCATTAACCTAGGGCCATTTGGGTGTAGTCTTGGGATGCACAATTCCATTCTTCTTACAGTACTCCTTAAACTCTTCTGAGCGAAACTGTGGTCCATTGTCTGACTTGATAGTTGTGGGAAGACCCTGGCGACTAAAAATCTCTTCTAGGTTGTCGATTACTTTCACGGTGGTGGTGGATGTCATGATCGCATACTCATAGTAACGGCTATAGTAGTCAACAACAACTAGTATCGTGTGTCCAGATACCGGCGAAGCAACCGATTACTCAGCAGCTGTAACAGCATTGAATGGATATTTTCTTTCTAAAGTCAACTCTGCTTTTGCTCGGTTGAAATTTACCGACTCCAACAAAAGGAAGGTGAGACTGTTTTGCAGGTTGTAAATAGATTAAGAAAAGAAGGAAAGGACTGCAATTTTGGTGCAGACTTTGACAACCAGTTAAGAGATGCTGTCCTGTGCAAATGTAGGTCAAACTATGTGAGACGTAAATTGCTTGAGGAAAAGGAAGAGCTAACTCTTACCCACATATTAGAACTCGCAGGACTGTGTGAAAGTGTAGAGCACCAAATGTCTCAGCTCAGCATGAGTGAACCAAGTAAAGTAGATGCAAACAGGGTTTATAAGAAAGCTGGGAGACCCAAGAGCAAACAAAGGAGTAATGAGAACAAGGGCAGAGAAATTCATTGCTATCGTTGTGGGTCAACTGTTCATCTCGGGGGAGATTCAAAATGCCCTGCTAGAGGCCAAACTTGTAGAAAATTTAAAGGGAAAGACCATTTTGCTAGTGTCTTCAAAACCAAAGCAAAGAAACCAGGAGTTAACCAAATACAAGAAGAACCACAAGCCAATGGGGAGCGAGTTGATTATGCTTTCAGGGTTACTGATAGAGTCCAGTAAAACATGCTTAAGTTGTCTGTAGGTGGGGTAGAATTAGAGATGCTGGCAGACTCTGGAGCCACCAATAACATTGTCGATGAAAAAACTTGGGAACGATTGAAAGCTAAGATGATAAAGTGCAAGTCTGAAGCTGCCCCTGTTGACAGGAAACGATATGCTTATGTATCTAATAAGCCCCTCCCAGTGAAAGGTCGTTTGATGTGTGAAGTGGTGCTTGGCCAAGGAAAAGCTCAAGCTGAATTCCTAGTTATTAAAGGAAAGGGAGTACCACTCCTTGGCAAGGATACTGCAATGAAGTTGGGTGTGTTGAAAATAGGTTTCTACATCGCTACGGTTGTTAAAACCAAGCAGATACTGCAGCAAAAATTCCAAGAAGTGTTTAGTGGGATTGGAAAGCTGAAATCTAAACAAGAAAAATTACACATAAACCTAGAAGTGAAACCAGTATCCCAGCCGCTGAGGCGAGCCCCCTTCAATTTGCAAGATAGGGTGGCAAGAAAGGTTCAAGAATTGTTAGAATGGGACATCATAGAAGAGGCCGATGCGCCAACACCATGGGTGAATCCAGTAGTAATCATTCCGAAGACGGACGGCGATATTCGTCTCTGCATCGATATGAGGAGAGCAAATGAAGCAATAATACGGGGTCGATACCCCATACCAACCGTTGATGAGTTGCTGCAGATGAATGGTTCCAAAGTTTTCAGCAAGTTATATTTAAAGGGGGGATATCACCAGCTGGAACTTAGTCCCAAGTCAAGCCAGATAACCACCTTCGTGACGCACCAAGGCTTGTACAGGTACAAGCGGCTTTTGTTTGGTGTGAGTTCAGCAAGTGATCAGTACCAACATGAGATATCTGCCGCTTTGTCCGGAATAGAGGGAGTCGACAATATCTCTGACGACATCATTGTACATAGCCCAGACCAGACAACTCATGAACAGCGCCTTCACAAAACTATGGAACATCTCAGACAGCATGGTTTGACCCTCAATGTTGTCAAATGCCTGTTTAATGTGGACAGACTGGTTTATATGGGCATTCTCCTCTCTAAAAAAGGAATTGGCCCGACAGAGGAAAGAGGTAGAGCTCTGCAAGAGACAAGATAGCCAGCAACTGTCAGTGAAGTGCGAAGCTTCCTTGGATTGGCTAATTACAGCAGCAGATTTATTCCCCATTTTGTAACACTCTCAGAACCACTGAGGAAACTTATCAGGAAAGATGTCTCATTCCATTTTAGAGCCGAGCAAAAGGCTGCTTTTGAATCATTGAAGCAAAGCATGGCTGAAGCAGGAACACTGGCATACTTCGACAAGAATGCACCAAGCAAAATCATCGCAGACGCAAGTCCTGTTGGCCTTGGAGCCGTGTTAGTGCAAAGCCAGGATGGAGCATGGGTGCTAATTTGCTATGCAAGCCGCAGCCTCACATCGTGTGAACGCAAATACTCCCAGACCGAAAAGGAGGCCCTTGCTCTTGTTTGGGTATGCGAGAGATTCCATGCATACATCTATGGAATGAGGTTTGATCTGGTAACCGACCACAAACCGTTGGAAGTCATCTATGGTCCCCGTTCCAAACCCTCAGCCCGAATTGAACGATGGGTAATCCGTCTACAACCGTTCGACTTCCGTATTGTGTATGCTCCAGGGCAAATTAACATAGCTGACCCTCTCTCCCGTGAACAAAGCAACGAGTTATGAACATGGAGCAGAAGAATATGTCCGATTTGCAGCCATCAGTGCTACAACCGCAGCCCTAACTACAAGAGAAGTTGAAGAAGCATCTGCAGTGGACGAAGAGTTGATAGTTCTGAGAGAAGCAATTAAAACTGGTCGATTTGAGAAATGCAAGGCTTATTCACCGGCTGCAGGTGAAGTGTGTGTGATCAGGCAACTAGTCCTAAGAGGTATCCGTATTGTACTGCCGAGCAAGCCAAGGTCTCAAGCAATTGCCGTAGCCTACGAGGGACACTTGGGAATCGTAAGAACAAAGCAAAACTTGAGAAGCAAGGTATGGTGGCCTTGTAGATAAGGCAGCAGAGAAATTTTGCAAGTCTTGTTATGGATGTCATCTGGTGGCACGTCCAGACCCACTGGAGCCATTGAGGTCCACAACATTACCAGAGGGTAATACACAACAGGTAGCTTTTACTTCCACTGTACTTGCTCCGGACGTTTGGATAACCTTTTCTGGCGGCCAGCATTTACGAACTACAATCCATTCAATAATTATCTTCTCCTCTGTTTACTAGAGCAGCTGGGTTATCTTGGATGGGGACATGCCTCCATGGAAGCTCAGACTAAGCACCACTGTTCTGCAACCAACTCTGCACAAATTGTTTATATTGGCCTCCACCACTGATACAAAAAAGAACCACGGTGCTGTTTAGCCACCCGCTGAATGCTGCAACAGGCAATCCCTGAAGGGTTTAGCGATTGACTCCAGTCGGTGAATTATTAAACCCTGCTCTGCCAAAAACAGCTGGGAGATTACAAATTCGTGCCTAACAACTACATATACTTCTGAACCTACACAATGCTCACGTGCATGCCCTGCAACTAAATTGGCTGACTGTGTCTTATATGTTACGTTCACGGACTGAATGAAATTTACGGATCGTAAACGATATACCCATCTGAGACAGACCAGGACAGTGAAACATTCTAAGTCCCCTTACAGAGATGCAATTTACGAACATAAAGTCTTCTTTATAGACTGTCTGTGAAATTTACAGACCGAAGAAACTGTACGAACAGAAAATATAGTGCCACGGGTTGTTAAAGTGCGATTCTATTAGACAACCCTCCATAATCATCATCAAGTGAGCAAATAACACTTTCTCCCTGGCCTATTTATCGGACCAGACAGAAGTGTGATGTTTTATGGAACAGAAATGAAATAAAAAAAAAATGAAACGTAATTTTGCCAAACGCACTTCCTTAACACTTCATTTACCTCGCCTTTGACGAAATCATAGCATAGTAGAAGCTTTCATGACAGCCACCTGGATATTACCGATTGCAAACGTCAGGGAGTGACTTGAAAGCTATGCTAAATTTTGAAAGCACAGAGAGAGTACTACTTGATTGGCCAAAGAAGCTATGATATCCCATCCGGATTAGTGTAACATGACCAGCCTCTGTCTTCGCAAGTTGCTTTCAGATATTTATCTGATCATTTTCCTCTATATTTTCCTGCCATGTGGCCATTCGTTCTATCAGCAATACCCGCTCAGCACTCTTACACTAAAATAATAAATAACTAGAAGACGATGCCAGTTTACTCGTTGGTCGGAGCGATGTAGGCTCACTTTAGACTGAACCTTAACCAGGTCTTGCACCACAGCGAGAACTTAGACGTGGCTCCAGGTGTACATCTCCAGAGACGTCTTGGTAAATGCCAAAATCAATGATACCACAGTGAGTGAGTTTTGTGTGAGATGGTAGAGGATCATAAGTTAAGTGAATAAAGATGGAGGTAGCAACAGGTTCCATGAACAAGAAAAAGTTCCGCAGGCGTTTTTCTGGTCCTGCGTTCTCCTAGGTGTCTTGCTTTGGCTGTCAGCAATGGCTATCCTCCTCGAACACCGAAGACCAAGATCATCATCGGAATATAAAACTGTACTCTGATCACGACAATCTTGTTGAGTAATAACGTTTCTTGATCTTTTTATAATATTTTAGCCTAATTGTTTTAAAGACGTTAGGGTACTTCATAATCGTCTACGTTAAACTCGGCTTGTGTCGATTTCCTATCTGTGCTATTCCTAGTATCTAGGAACTTGAAATACGCATATTTCCAGAATCTTTCCCTTTAAAGTTCTCATATATTTTGCATTTTCAAACCATCATTTTTTTTTTAGCTCAAAACCCCGGTTTTTTGGAGGATCGCGTTTTTGTTTATAAAAACCAGATGGCACGCGAACAACAGGGTACCTTTAGGAATTCCTGTAGGACTAGAATCATTTAGCCAAAATCTACTGTTTTCTAAAGAATAAGATACTATTGATAAAGTATGAATCTCAAGTCAGAATTCAAGGCATATTCTTATTCCTTATTATAAAAATTTTCCTTCAGTTGTTAGTTTACAAAAAAAATTGTATCCGGTTTTTTTTTGGGTTTACAATATACTTTTGTTGTCCGCGTTATGCGTCTACTATTGAATGAGCAAGAACCTCCTAATATCGACCTAAACGGACAGCAAACCTTATGTAGTTCCTTTCGCAGTGTTTTTGGTTATTCAGATTGATTGAAGAACGAGATCGAAATCCTTGTAAGGCCGCAGAATTTAATATGGTGTAAAAAGGACTATTTGCTCAATTTGGTAACCTGAAAACATCTTTTACGACAGTAAACGCTGGTGAGAAAAGTACTGCTTTTGTCGATGATTGATATGTTATCCAAAGTAATTTAGCTGATATAAAAACATTTCTCTTGTGTCTTTTTGCGATCTGTTCATGTGTTTTTCTTTGGCACGTACTTCCTTTACCTCATAAAGAACACGGTACTTTGAACGGGTATCAGATCAAATCTTTATAAGTTATAAGTAGATGTTGTTTTTCGAGAAATAAGGCTAGAAGGAAGCATTTATCGATATCAGAGTGGGAAGCTTAAAATTCCTGTCAGCAAGTTTAATTCCATGTGCCTATCTCTCTTTCTCTCATTTTGAGACATAGAGAATGGGAAGTCACTAGACTCCAAGTTAGGTGCAATGGTAATTTTCCCTTCCCTTCCCTCCCTATTCCCATTTTTGGTGTATAAGACTTGCGTGATAACTTATGACCACGAGCGACGAACAAAAGCAGTTTTGAATACTTAAATACTAAAGTTTTTTCAGTAGCCAGAAAGCTTGTGAAAAAATTATATTAAGTGAAAATTAGGTGAGACGAATTCCCCATGAAAACAAATGGCGCATTGAAAAACTCATTAAAGAAATGTCTGTTTATTGTGGTGCCCCTTTAAGCTGCGGATTTGTTAATTTTGGGTTTTGTTGAATTGTTTTTGATAAAAATTTCCCTGATCCATGGGTGCTAGTATTAAATTTCTGCCCGCGTGCCTTCTAGTATTAAATCTCTGCTCGCGTGACATTCATGTGAAACCATCAACGTCAAATCGGTGATACATTCGATGGCAATCGGGCCATTTAGATGCATTTACTCAAAGGTTTGCTTTCATTTTCTAATAAATCGATGCAGAGTCAAGCTATAGAACGCCATTTTAGGAAATTCTAAGTTACAGCGCATAGAAATGTTAGCACCAAAATTTGGTTGCGGATAAATGTAAATTATAGGCTGTCTTGGGTATAAAATTACTTTTTATGTTTAAAAAATCCCCGTTAGAAAAAGAAAGCTCAAAGAAACTACTACACATGTAATTTCAGTTTTCGTCACTCTTTCTAGTTTGATACACGAGCCTTTCAAATAATTCAAATTTCCGTTCATCAGTATCCTGTGTTTTCCTAATAGCTTATAAGACATTACATTCACCTGAATCTTCCTCTCCGCCTGTATCTCGCAGCTTGTTCCTTTCATTGACAGATCTCCTCCTTAGTACCACCAATTTCTGGTTATCCTTGTCAATCTTACATTAGTCAGGATTTACAACTCGCCTGTTGCAAAAGATATCAAAAGCTTTAAAATCCTTCAAACTGGAGGACAGGTCTCTTGGAACATGTGTGTTTTAAAATTCTTGGCTTTTTTTCTTTTATGTTTCTCTCTCTTTTAATGTTCATGGGGAATTTAAGGGCAACAACAAAATTGAAATTATCATGAAGACTTATGATTATTTTTTTCTTATGAGCCTTAAACGAGAAGGTGCATACAAAAGCAAGAGGGAAGGACTATCGTAAAGTTTGAACAAGACAAATCTTTTCCATGAACGCATCTGTAATGAAGGATACTGCCAATCCCTTTTCACACCACGTGATGGCTTCCTCAAACTGATTCAGCTGAAAACAT
Organism: Pavona decussata; assembly: GCF_977016875.1. Taxonomy (NCBI): domain Eukaryota; kingdom Metazoa; phylum Cnidaria; class Anthozoa; order Scleractinia; family Agariciidae; genus Pavona; species Pavona decussata. The sequence goes on along the minus strand of NW_028145434.1, from coordinate 3,113,932 downwards.
GCACTTGCTCCTAGTAAAAAAAATGTAAGTCCGGCATCATTTTTGGCTTATTTAACTGAATAGCCGGATAGTAGCTCAGATAGATAAGGTGATTAGTTTATAAACAAACTGTGGCTCTGCATTAGTTGGTAATGGAAACGACTGTTTGTTATATCAACATAGTTGAAAAGGTAATTTGGCAGCCATCAATAGATTCGAGTGCTGACGTATCGAGCGTTATCACTTCTGTCTGAGCAAACCAAGGAATTTTGGTTGTATGTGGTCTATTTAGCGAGCAGTGGAACTACGCTATTGGTGGGGAGTTATGGTATCGTGAAAAAACAAGAATAGATTAGTCGAATGAAAACCGTTCGTTGATTCTGTGGGGATTAAGAGTGCCGATTTGAAAGGTGAAATTTTGTTCTAAGCTTTCCGGCTTTCTGTGTAACCAAATAAATGCTACAGACGGCCATGTTTTTGTAAGGTTAAAGTGTCAAGCGACGGGTTTGGATGCATCTTTGCCAGCATTGAAGTCGGTCTATCAGTCTCCTCTTTGTCTCACCAATGTATAACCTTGCGTTTGACGCCATTGATAACCGATTAGCAGAGGTGCATGTAAACGATCAGTGATTGCGTCCCGAAATTTTATCGACGTTGTGAATAAAAGGGAAATGACAAAGATGCATCCCAACCAGTCTTTCGACAACACCCTATCGTACCAACTTGGTAGAGAGTGACATTATGTTTTTAATGTTTTTTTTTTAATATTGTTACTTTCCGAGGGGTCGCTTTCTTCGAACTTTAGAAACAAAAGAATTAAAACACACTTAGGAAAATTTATGGTGTTTAGTTTGGATGCCATTTTACTAATGTGGGCTACAACACCGGTCATTTTGTAAGTAATATTAATTTCATTAGCACAGCTGTTGTTTCCAGATGATCTCTTGGTTAGGTTACTGTGCCTCCTGGTTTCAGACTCCTTCTACTCCTTGCCCTTTAAACTGTTGGTCTAATCAGAGCGACCCACCGACACTTAATTTTGAGACTACAACGACCGTCTTATTCAAAATAAAAGTTGGAAATTCATAAAGTTGAGGTCAAAGTACAAAATCTGTTGTGTGTAAAGTCCATAAAAACAGTATTAAATCAGGACCTTAGCAACTTTCCCTAATCTGCATATGCATAGGAAACTAGGTAACGTGTTTTTCAAATGAATCTAAAAATAGCGATGTACCCAATTTAAACTGTCACAGTAAAGCTCTCCCAGTCTCGATAAAAATGGACATCTATTTTTATTAACTCGTACCTGTAAATATCGCTTTCAAATAAGATGGCTGTAAGGAACAAGCAACTTTTGCATCAGTGAAGGAATCAGTATAGTTCCCTGAGAAAGAATAAAGTTTAAGGAGAAAGCTAGCATATTGATGCGGGTTCGATTGAAGAACTCTTTGATATTTTGATAAACCAATTTAAGTTAACAAAACTTCTCACCCAAACAAAAGTAAGCTTTTGCCCTGTTGCTGTATAGTTGGGCTTTCAGTTCCTCATTCTTGCAGTTTACGTTAATTCCTTCCGTGTAGAAGTAGATGGCGTTGTTGAAATCATTCTGTCTGTAGCTGTCATTACCCTCATTTTTGTAAACCTCTGCTATGGCTAAAATGAAGTAATTAAAGAAGATTTCTTTTAGCTATTTTAGCTATATAGAGTAAGGTCCAGTTGTATGTAAGCCCTTGACTTAAATGACCTCCATAGCGTTCAGAGGAGGTGAAAAGGACTTAGAACAGTACTTCAAAACAGGAATATAATCACTTCCGACCGTATGATAACGCAAGCTACTGACTTTTTATTTTACATATTGTTCGTGTTAATATGCTTTTTTTGTATGGAAAATGTGTATCTAAAATAAATTAAAGATTATGAACATGACAGAATACGGCAAAGGATTGAATGAAGTCGGAACTCTTTAGGCCCCTGTGAACGCTTTCAAGATTGAAGAACTCTAAATAATTGCACTAGGATTATTATTGGCCTCAAACATTTCCCTAAAGGGAAAGTCTACTGCGCAATGGCATTTTTGTTGTGAACGCTGGATGAATTCCTGCACGTGTAATGAATATCTACTTTTAATGGGCTGGGACGAGTCGTCCCAACCTTCCTCGGTTTTGGTAATCCAAAATGGCGGCAGTAATTAACACACAACACGTATAGCGGGCTACATTAAAGAAGGATACGAACTGTGTCCCCTTCATACATTGATGTTTTGTGGGAAAAGAAAGTGAAACTTTACTTCCCACCTTTTAAAGTGTCGTCATCAAAATCCAATATTTCCTCTCCAGCTGGTGTGACGTCACTTTCATTTGCAGCAGTCATTTGACTCTGCGCCATGAATTCTGGGAATTCGGCCTAAAAACCTAATGGATGAAATTTTGTTATGTTGACGTTTTGCTAATTCCGTGCTGGCGCGTGTGTGGATTGCGTTTTGCTTGCTTATTTTACATTTTGCGTGCGTTTTTTTTGCGTTTCACCGCATAATCTTTACCTAAAAAAGTAAACCGTTTAATTTGTAGAATACTAGAAATAAGTGCCTCGCAAAACCTCACGAAGCTAGGGCTGGGTGGACAGTTGATTTGAAGTGAAGAAATGTGCTAAGGCAGCTAGAAATTATGAATTGTCTCGTTCTTTGTGACAGTGATTAGGAGGATAGTGTGCCCTTTAAATAGCCCAACCCCTGTGCAAGTTGTGTGATCACACCCACTCTGTGCGATGTCATCCCCACAGACTGTAATTAGCAGGACTAGCTTGTAACAGCCAGGTTACTGCTATCTCCTCTAAGTTTAAACGACTAAGAAAATCTCTTATTAGACTTACAATAATAGGCTATGGGTCGTGAATTCTATCGCTGGAATACAAATTGCTCACCGACGTTTGCCATCAAAACCACTTCTTCGTGTTCGTCCGATAGAGCCCCTAACAAATGAAAGTAACAGTCCTGAAACTGGGAAATCCCAAAATGAGTTTTAATTTTATTCACTTAATACAAACTGTCGTCCCGGTAAATTTGACATTAAGCAAATGATTTATCATCAGATCACTATATCAAGAAAATTTACCCAATTAGGCGCAAGTGTAAATTGTTTAAAACGAATGAATTTCAACGGCTTTCGGACGATCAAACTCCGAGTACTACTTCTAATGGACAAGCAATGAAAAAATAGTGGAAAGTCATGATTAACGCCATTACAGCCTCTGACAATAACAATCCTGTAAGCTGTAATTTTAGTTGATATGAATAAAATGCAGGGACTAGCCAATCTTCCACTCCTTGTTCGACATCTGACGAGCATGATGTCGAAATCAGGCAAGATGGCGAGTAAAAGCTTACTGGTGATCAGTGACGTGTTTTATTTAAGATTGGCTTTAAAAATGGCTGAAAGGGATGTACACCTTCACAGTTTTTTTTTATGTGAATGACATCCCAAGAAAAGTAATTAAACCGTTGAGTTTTTGAACGTTCAAACTTGGGCAGCCCTTTGAAGATTTACTGTTTTTCTTTTCTTTTTTTTTTATACAGTTACCCTTGAAAGTGAAATCTATCTGCTTTTCTTTCCTGTACTTTGCTTTCAGCGGGGTATCTCCCGCACGATGACGGTCCAATCATAACTACTGGTGCTATGCGTATGACTTAGCTTAAGCGCTACCGAGTTAGGGGCTAAACCATCAAACAATAACGGGCATGGTGTTGTGAAAAAAAGAATGGAAAACCTTCGTCGATTGTTTGTTTTATTGCCCTGTGTCCGTACTCAGTAACTGGGTTTTCCAAAACGTTATGAATGAACGAGGTATTTAGTCTACGAGGTTTGCTCTTGTTACAAATTTCTCATTTAAATATATGAATAACTCACCAACGCTAGTTCCAAAAAACTCTTCTTCGTATTTGTCAGTTGGGTTTTCAGTAAACAGTAACCATCCTGCGACAGGGAAATTATTCAATTAGGTTTTATTTTATTCTCTTACATAAACTATCGACCATTGTCATTTAACAACCGGCTCTCCATAATTAAGACAAAATGACTTATTCAGAGCACCAGAATTTACTCAGAAAATTAAGTACATGCTTTGAGAGGAGGCGGATAATTTCAATGTAATCTATAATTATTGTCCTTAGCGCAATTTATTATCGTCATAATACTAAACACTTACCAAGGCTAGCTGTGAAAAACTCTCCTTCTTGTTCTCCAGGTGGGATTAAACAAAAACAATAACAATCCTGCAATAGAGGAATTTCGCACACTGAAAATAAACCTAACGAATTTAAATTTCATAACCAACGCATCATTGCCGTGTACATGGGATTTTATTAAGACAAAATGACTTGCTCAGAACGACGAAATTTACTCACAAAAGGCAAATGATTGAAGCCAAGCTTTGAGAGAAATTAAGTGTAACTGATGCGTCAAAATTCTCCAAAGCACAATTTATGAGACCTGACAGCATAAATAACGTACCGATGTTAGCTGACAAAACAGCTTGTAAGTATTTCTTCAAGGAAGTTATCAAAAACCTTTAATAATCCTGCAAAAGAAAATTAATGTATCACATCACTGAGATTTACCACTTGAACTTCCAAAGAGAAGGGGAGGGGAAGGTGAGAAAGGGAAGTGGTGAATTAAATGTGAATCCTCCCTTTCAACGTTTCTACAAACTGTTTTTAGCAACTTTTATGTTTTCTCTCCCTGCCCTCAGAACCAAAGCCCTTGGTGCTGGCTTGCCTGAGCTCTGTTTAGTTTTCAACAATAACGCAATAAAAAAATTGGACTAACTTTGTCTATTGTAATCATGTTTTAATAGCCGGGTATGCTGGCCAACATGTTGAGATTTTTTACATAAAACTGTCTGCTTCCCGATTTTGTTTACTTTTCTAGTCTATTTTGCAGTCCGTCCCACGCCCCTTATATCAAAGTGGTCTTAAAATAAAATGCTCTCCCCATTAATTTGTTATTTAACAACCAAATCACCATTACAGAGTACATAGGATTGTATGAGGAGATTCTGAGTCATTTTTTTGAAAAGCTGAGCTTTTGTCTGATATCTACCGTAACAACCATAAGTATAGATTGCCAACAAAAACATTGAGCCTGTTAACTCCGCACCCACATAACCGCTCACTTTGAGGTCTAAATGTTTTTACAAATAAAGACAACAAAACGTTGGATTTCAAGATGTGGCAAGGCTTATGAAAGTGTAATTTAATATTCAAATCAGATAGACAGGAACACGTTACCTAATAACCCAACCATACGAAATGTCGACATGACGTTGAACACTTCTGGTTTGTTTTGGTTCAGCATATTGCAAATTATTTTACAAGTGAAGGCTACACGACCCAAGAGGAGGACTATTAATTGCATGGAACGAAAACTACGAATGAGATTTCGAGTTGCAGTCCGTTTCATAGCGTCCTTACACAATTAAAAAATTCATGTTTTTGAGTGCTAAAATATGGGCAACGTCATAATGTCCTCCTCAAACACTTAGTACTGTAATGTATCGTAAAGCAAAGTAATGATGAGAGCAAAGGAAAGGATTAGCGAAGAGATACAGCATTGAAAACTAAAAAATACAGCAAACTCATCCTCTTCCACCAAATAATTTCTAATCCAGCTGCTGTTTGAGAATTTACTTTAGAATAAGCTATAGATTTGTCTGGAGCAGTTTACAAGGGTCAGTAGATATTCGCTCAACAGGCTAAAAAAATACAAAACAAAACAAAATAAACTAAACAACAACAGCAACGAAAGCAAAATACTACTGGCTTCACCTGGTCTTCCCTGACGCTCAAAAATAATCTCTTTCTTATATGCAGAGAAATTACTCTCTTTACGTTTCTTTTAATCGACGATAACAGTTATCATCATAAATTATAACAGGTTAATTTCGGTCCCCTGACAGGGGACCGAAATCAAAATCGAAATCGCGCCATTCGGGTCATAACGAAGTCAGATTACTATTTTAGCGCTACCGCCCTACGCGGTAAGCTGGATGGGATAATCTGTGTACCAGAAGGAAGAAGCAAAAATTGAAAATCATGTTTAAAACTTTAAATGATCAGTCTCCGGAGTACCTGAAAGGCCTATTTAAGCCCTTCAGCACGGACTATGGACTTAGAAATAGTGACAACAAATTGGCTCTGCCTAAGCCTCGTACCGATTTTTTGAAACGTAGTTTCTGCTACAGTGGGGCACATTTGTGGAACAGTCTTCCATCTAACGTCAGAGCCATTAGATCTTTTACTAATTTTAGAAATGAGATAGATCGCCAATTGTCCTCCTCGTACTCCCACACGGCAAACATGTAAATCAGTTTTAATTTTAATTTTTTATCTTGTAACTGATGTTTTTACCGTGTCTAAATAAAGTTTATGTATGTATGTATGTATGTATGTATGTATGTATGTATGTATGTATGTATGTATGTATGTATGTATGTATGTATGTATGTATGTATGTGTATGTTATCCAATCTTCACCAATGTCTTATTTCCTTTGTTATGAACTCTCCTAATTGCGGAAGGAGTGTCTTGCATTTGTTTGGACAAAGCTATCCATCCACAAATTTCTTTTGCCAAGCTAACGACATTCATAACAGCATTTTCAAATTGGCAGTCAATCCTGATTTGCTTTTGTATTCTTTGTCTCATGAGCCAATTAGAGTGGTCGTTTCATGGGCAGGAAGTTATGAAGAGAAAATTGTTGGGCATTCCGAAAGGTGGGCGTTGGTCCGCGCATTGATGAAATTATAGGATCAATGGTGTTTGCGATAAGAACATAACTCAACCCAAACACATTGTGCAAAGTAATAAGGCACAACTGATTAACGAGATGATACAGGGCGCAATGCAACTGTATTAAAGTTCATTCGTCGTTTTCGATCGTAATAAAGATTTTCGATCTAAGAACAGTCCCGCTCCTCTTGGATCATATGAGTTTTGTGGGAACCACGCCAATATTCACCGTCTTAGTAAAATTAGAAATTAAACTTTAACAAAAGGTCCTGTACTTACCACAACTCCACACGCTGTGTAAAGCCAAGCTTTAGGCAATACGGTCCGTTTTCTACATATTGAGAACTCGAAAACAAATTATCCTTTTCCAATGATGTCACAAGGACAGAAATAAACTGGAATTTATGAATATGGCTTATTACATACCAGCGAGGAGGTTTCGTTGACATGTTTTATTTCAGTCGATTTATGAACACGTTTTCAGTGATAAGGTTTCTAGGTTTTAATTATTTGATGGTGTCATCTGATAAATTAAAATTGCTTCCTTGGCATGCTATTTCTTTTAAAGTCGATATATTTTATATTGCAGAATACCATAAATAGTTACGCAGCAAGTGCTCCGAAAGCAAAATTTGTTTGGGTTATGGAAAAGTTGTCAAAGTGTGAACACAAACAATAAACTGATACAACCGAAATAAAACTTTTGTGGTGCCGAAAGAAAACAATGGCAAGTGAAGTATAATTCAGCTCAACTGAAATCAACTCAACCTTTTTATACAGATCAACTTTTTTGTCAATGCGGAAGCTAAAACCGAAATGCTTCAGTACACACAAACAAAAATCGTGTCTTCGCAATTTTTGTTTAAGGTTCCAATATCGGATGCTTTAACGTTGAGATGAATCATATTTAGCATATTGCGGTTTACCGTCGACATCGCATAACTTTACGTTTTGTATCAAGCGTTTCGTTTTCGGCATTACGCAAATTACATTTTGCCCTACTTTGCTGTGAACAAAAGCAAAGCAGTAAAATTTCCATGGGCACAAGCTTCAAGTAAAACTGTCTTAAATGACAGATTTAAATAAATAAATAAATAAATAAATAAATAAATTCTAAATCCGTAGTTGAAACACCGAAAACCGAGAGCAGGATAAACCTCAGAAACCGAAAAGCCCATTGGAAGTCCGCACTATGAATGCCAAATGCAGAAAGCTGGAATTCTACAGAGCAAATAAACATGTATTGAACGTAATATTGGAGGTAAAATGACAGAAGAAAACTATAGTTAACTTAATAATAAGAACAAAATTCGAAAGGCATAATATAACTTGCGTAACGCCGAAAACCAAACGCTAGAGCTAAAACGTAAAGTTACGCGATGTCGAAGGCAAACCGCAACAAGCCAAATATAATTCATCCCAACGTAAAAGCATCTGATATTGGCACCTTAAACCAAAATGCTTAAACATGAAATGCTATAAACCAAAAAAAAAAAAAAAACTTAATTAACTCTCTTTGAAAATGTACGGATGACAATAACCGCTGATTGAGGGTCAGATTTTTTATTGTCGGTCAACGAGATATTGGACACAGCGCTGCAAGGTTCATTTTTATATTTCCAGTAAAAATATCGTGAGCCATTCTACAAAGCAATTATTCCTCTTAGTGGGGTTGAATAGCGTTGGTTGTTTCCCGAGTCGCTAACTGAAGTGGCAATTAAGGTACATTGTTATCTACCAACTGGTGGTTTTAATATTGGATACCTAACCAGTGGATTGCGAGTCAGAACTCAGGCATATCCAACAAGTTCAGTTATCGAGAATGGTAAAGGTAAACAGTACAGTGCTATATACTATCTGGAGTTTGGATAGCCGATAGGAGCGCGCAAAAAGCACTATGTACTGGGTCGTTGTATATCAAAGCGGTTATACGCACAGAGAGATCGGAAGGTAACCTTTCAAGAACTAGGCAGCATACTTTTCTCAGGTAAGGCGGGAATCAGGGGCACCAGCAGTTCGGTTTGGTGGATATCCATTCCTAAGCCTTTAAGGATTTTTTCAAGAGAAAATCTAGAGTTTCTTCGGCAAAATATCAGCTCAAATTTCGTAAAGCGCTAAAAAAATAACTTCTTTCGTTTTCGAAGGCGCACGTATCTAGTTAAAAACGCTGAAAACAAAAAAAAAAAAAAAAAACAACCAAACAAAAGACAAGTCAGATAGCCTTTTCGTACAACCAGCAATAGCTACGTGTTTTAAATTCGGAGAATAAAGTTTCTTTTCCTAAAACGTTTTGCAACTTACATTTTCAGCTAAACTCCGATCCGAACATACAATCTGTGTTAGCTAAGACAGGCACACAGGAGACAGTGCATTGTAAGTATTTTGCTCTAATGATCTCGCTGGGTATTCTTGTTAATGTAGAAAGACAACTATTTGTCACCATGTTCTCAATGTGCTTTCTCTGCGTTTATATCGGAGGGATGTCGTTAAAAAGAGACCGAGAAATTATAAGTTCCATGGAGGAAATGAGACTTAAAGGGGAAGTATCATGGGGTTTTTCATATCTTTTGTTAAAAATGATGAAATAAGACCTTCAATCAGCTGCCAAATAATTCTAGAATAACGAGAGGAAAGAAATTGAATCAACTCAATTCTTGAAAGGATGGAAACAACTCGTGATTTGTCCTAACGCATTTTGGAAACAAAAATGCGAGAACTTAAAAAACATTAGCCTAACATTTTTCAAGTTTCAATCCATACGGGCCTACTCTGTCTCTGATCAGAGGCACTAATCGACAGTTTTACTGCACTGGGGTGATATAATTTATAACAAACTTGGCAATTATTTCGTTGTTTCTGCTGACAGACAAACATTTTTGGGTTTTGAAATGACAGCAAAATTGCGTAATACTTCCCCTTTAATCGGCGAGGTTTGCATATATCTCAGTTTTTAGATATTTCGATGTATAGTATTTTAAGGAGTTTTGAAGTATTTTGACGAGCCCCCCGGCCAGAGCGAGTCAAAATACAAACCACGAGTAAAAATTGATAGAGGATATCACACGGCGGCGCGAAGATATGAATCTTTACTTTCGAATGGTAAAACAATATTGTTTTTAATACGTAAAAATAAATTCATATCTTCAAGCCACCGTGTAGTTTTCTTTTTACTATATAGACAAATCTATCGTTCGCTATTTTTCACCGACTGTTTGTACAAACAGCCGTGAAACTGGAAAATGACGTCATCAATATTCTCACTATTCAGGATATGAAAAATACGCCACTCAAGTCCCGGATGTAGTTTCGTATGAATTTTACGAGTGGTGTATTTTCCAATAAACCACCCTTGTTTATATAATAAACAGCGATACTATGTACACCAAAACATCTTATAAGGGATTTATTATTCAACTAAGCTTTTCTGATAAGTGGCGAGGAAAACTACGAGGAAAACGTGAAAAAAGTTCAGCGCGCGCTCGTTAGAAAACTGGTTTTTCACTGTACGTATATAACCATCAAACCGGTCTTTTACAGTACAAACTAAGTAACTAACTGTAAGGATATCGCGTCATATTAGGTTGTGTTCGTTTCGCTCGTTATTCGAACAGTACCTGCAAATATTTCTTATCAGCTGTTTTGGTGCGTAGTATCGCTGTATTTTTTTACGTGTTGTGCCGTATTGGGCGAGTAAATAATACATCTATTAAGAAATTTATTTTTCAACTTAAGCTATTCTGATTAGTAGCAAAAACAAATATAAGAAAAAAATATGGAACGAGATGAGTGCACGCGTTGGAAAACCAGCTTCCACTTTACGAAAAACCACCAAACCGGTGTTTTACACTCAAACAAATTCATCCTCTCTTGACTCAAATAAGTAACTGTACCTGTATTGCATCAAAGCTGTACTTGTTTCGCGCGTTATTCAACATTACTAAGTGGAATTGGATAATAAAACAATGCATTTGTATTAGTGAATCATTGGACCCTGAATATTTTCCTTTACGGGCTGAACCTTTAGTTACGAAACATGTTTTTGTATTGACAACTACCTGATTTTAGTTAATTTACAGAAACTGAAAATTGGAAAACTTTCAATTTTTTCGTCTTGTGTGGTTAAAGATAAATTATTATACCTCCGGAATGACGTGTATTCGCTTTGACACAAGAGAATACCGGTATATATATTACCACGCCGTAGTTAACAAACGAGAGACTATAATTCTTTGTCTCGTGCTAAATCCCTTTTGTTTTCCTTTGATAAAGAAGGTTTAAAATGTGCGAGGTCATTATCATCACTTAGCTTCTAATTGAATGGAAAACGCAAGTCAATAGACCTGATAAATAGAGCCTTGGTAAAAGTAAACATAAAAGCTTTTATATGTTTTCACGCGTCGCTACGGTAAAACCTTAAATGTGATCTGGCTTTTGTGTCGAGTTGTCCAACTCTGTCCAACGGATTTTGACAGAATCATTGTAAGGCAAAAAACTCTTTTGGCCAGTTATTTACATACCTGGACACTGATTGCCAAATAACCAAGGCTGCTAATAGAAACAACAAGAGCTGATTACATTAATTCAATTCCACCGAAAGCAGAACAGTGCTGGAGTTTGAGATTTGTAGAAGTTCTGGACGCCATGTTAGCCCAAGAGTTTTGGGACAAAAAGTCACCGAAAAGAAGGAAGGGAAAAAAGTTTATGATGTACCAAGAATTAAATCTGTTTAGAGACAAAGAGAAACGAAGACCATACAGCACAGGAGATTTAAAACAAATGAAAGTCTGGAAAATGGACGACTGTGTTGTAGATCGTTCGAGTGCAGCGACGTTCAGTGGATTCCTCCCTTGCTTTGGTGACTACAACAATACGACAACGTGTTATAACTGCCTCTACGACGCAGCGAAAGGAAGGCAATTTTGCGAAATAATGGGATCAAAATACTGTCATCAGTGCATAAAAGGGAGAAAAAGACAAGAACTCGACCTTGAAATCAGTTCGTGTACTCCGGAGATTGCAGAAAGCATAAAGAAAACATCTCTCAGCGAGACAGCTTTTGCTGCAATTCACAAGCCTTCTGTGGCATTCCCAAGCCATAGAAATTGTTTTGTACGGTTGCACAATTTGAACAATACTTCAGAGTATTACATTAATCCTATCGACGGTATCAAACCTAATTTAGTTTCGTCGTGCCAGAAACTTGTTTTAGATGGCTCCTTGCAAGGTACATTTGTCCACCGCGACAAGAAAGTCGGAGAAGCGAATCAAGAGAGAGCAATTCATGATCAAAACCAGTGGCTTCGGGTGCCCGGGACAGATCCAGGCACTTTACGACGGAACGATGAGACTTTGGCAAGGAAAAAGCGGAGAACCGGGACAGTCAAAAGAAAATTTGTGACCTTTAATGGACTGCCCATAGAGCCCCCTCTGATAACCGTGGATTTATCTAATCAGATTATGAACCACTTGGTTTTAAAAGATCTTTGACTCTTGCTTCATGCAGGTGCACCCTGCACGGAAGGCCTTATTCATGTTAGAAATGCTGATTTGGTTGAAAATAACGCAACTAAAGTTTTCTTCGGGAACGGACACCTCGAATTCTTGTGTGATACCAAAAAAAGTACCTTTCGTTTTCGAAGGGGGCACTGGCAACTGGCAACTGGAAAGCGCGAAGGCAAGCGATTTGCTTGAGGGAATTTGTCTCGTTTGCTCTGCCTTTCGAGCATAACTGGATAATGGTAGTAAAAACGCACTAAGGTTGAAGACATTGGTAAACTTGCAGTGACCCTTCTATAAGTTATTAGGGAGCTTTAGCAACGAAGGCATCGAAAAAATAAAAAAGTAATGGGCTTAACAACAACAAACAAATGCGCGTGCGTTACACTTTTTGGTATTGTGGTACATTTCTTTGCCTTGACTGCTGACTTTAGTGGAAAGATTACAATTTTGTGCGTCAATAAAGCATTGTACGTTGGTACTATGACTAAAATCGGCTTGTAAACAAGTTGGCCATCTGTGGCGACGTCATCTTGTAATTAATGTTGATGGACCTTTTTCGACGAATCCGGGCCGTGATAAGATTACTCCCCAAATATGCTAGTCGTCCCGTTTGATAGTTTTCCCTGCTTCAACGACTTTATAGTATTTGTTTTGCCTTGTAAACCTTAAAAATACTCGCCCTTCTACTAACGGAAATTGAATTGACACGGGGATTCAACTTACAGCATCGGCCAATTACCGTACCGCCTAGCTTCACACCCTTAACCGTACATTCAGCGCATGCTTTGTAGGCTGGTTTGGATTATTTTTGCCCGGAACCTAGTCTCTTCAACCACTCCACTTCAAAATATCCACTAGAGGTACAGAGACACGAGAGCAACATGACACCTGTGAGGAGCACAAACGATGTTCAGTTAGCTCACAACCTCTGCCAATGGGAACGACAGAGTTACAAAGTTTGGTGGCAAGTTAAAATACGGCGACCCGTGTATAGTGATTTTCGCCCATGCAGCAATAAAAAAATCTTCTTTTGTGAGTTACACGTGAAGTAATTTATGCGATTTTTCTAGACAAAGCAAACGGCCTCCAAAAACTGGGAAATTGTTCCGAGACAATCTTGGACAAAACTTGTTGAGAAAATATGCAGAGGGTACCTATAGAATTCAAATCTCTGCACACACCGTCTGAAGAGTAGTAAATCTTCACTCCCCTCCCCTACCGTCAGCCTTCTTTTGAGCGGCGGATCAACACTGATAAGGGGAAGGGAGGGGGAGGGGGTGGGGCTGAGTTGTTAGTGCGTCATTGTATAAATCAGCACCGGGTCACACTACACAAGTTTTCTTGCAAATTGTGCCGCAAATACGTAATCTGTTTCGCCATTTTGACACAAGCTGCAAGAAAAGTTCGTTTTTGAGAAAACCGACCTCTTTCCCTCCGGCAGCAAAAAACGTTCAAGACATTCGGATGTTCACTGACGGAATTTTTTAGTTTTACACTGGCAACGGTCGCGCCTTCAGGGTGGACTGGGTTCTAAACCCTCTTTTCAAGATGGCGGCCAGGGGTTACTCTGTGTTTGCACGGATTATTCGGCGTGAACTACCTGCTACATTTTTACACGAAGATGATCAGGTGAGTTAAAGCCCATCATGGCTGCTAAATTTACTATTTATGGTTAATAAAGAGTCGCCTGGGAACATTGCTGGACAAGCATCAGGATGAAGAGCAGTTAATCAGGGCTTGAACAATCGATGAAACCGATGATCGGAAAATCAATCGATCAATCGATGACAATCGATGCCAATTAATCGATTGATATTGGTAATCGATGAACAATCGATGCACGGGTTTTTTGTGATTATCGATTTCATCGATTATCAATTTTTATCGATTATCAACGCCAATCGATCAGTTAATTGACATCGATTGTCATCGATTGGTTCTCATTTTTGATGCGTTTTATTTTCAGTCAAGATTTACAAAAAGAATCTGAGTCCAAACTGTGGCCTATAGTTCTCTTGTGACCGGTGGTAACTGTGTTTCGGACAGAGGCTGTACATGTTGTGTTGTTGGCTTTTTCCCGCGCATCTCTAAGTTTCTCGATATGGTCTCTTTTTTTCCAGCATTTACTACACGGCTCACCCATTTAAGCCTGCATGCAGCAAACTTTATTCATTTTTTACCCTGTTTAGTTTATGCACCTTTGTTGTGACTAAGAAGTAATAAAGTGATTACCGAAGCCTATTCACGTTTATTCTGGTTTATTTTATTACAATTCAGTATAATTGCATCACCCACCCCGGTTGTTTCATTTCATTTCATTTATTTGATTTCTCCACTCCTAATACCAATACACAAGTTTTAAATAGTTACAAATATTAAATAAATTACAATTAACTTGAATACAATTCATCTTGTCCATATTGGGGAGGAGAGGAGAGGGGCACCTATAGTAACTTATAATTAATAGGCCAATTAAACTAATTATTGAGTTAAAATTAAGTAAAATAAAGTAGAATTAATTATAAGTAGAATTCAATTGCCTTTGACCAACTCTTTTCCTTGCTTCAAATTAATTAATTTCACAAACTAATTAATTATTTCATTATTTAGTGAAATTAAATTGTTATATTTCTTTTTTTGGGGGGGGGGGGTGGGGAGGTTAAGGCATTTCTATCATCCTTGATTTTACAAATGACAGGGAAACTTTCCGTTGTGGCAGTTTACTTATCAGAGATAGTGTTACCAGTGACATTTTGTTTCCTTACAAAGAAAGCAGTATAAATGCTTTCATTTTGTAAAAGCATTGGAAATCTCAGGGGGATGGGGTCCTAAAGAAAGAAGCTAAACTGGAATTTCCAAAGGGATAGAGGGGTCGTGTACAAAGAAAATCCCTTCCAGGGGAGGGTATGGGTATTTTCTGGAACAAGACATTTTGTAACTGAAGCAACAACTGTATACTTTTTCCTGAACAAAACTGTTTGCTCCCTACTTTAGAAATGTTTGCAATCTTCCTGAAGGTTTGTGACAGATGCAGAAAAAAAAAAGACTTTTTGTTCGGCTAAATGCCTTGCCTTTCCTGCAGACGTTTTTGGGTCTAAATTTTTATAATTTGTATTTTAAAACCATATTTGTACGTGGAAATCTATTGAGCAATTTGGCTAGTTTAAGTGGGGCCCAGACAGTCCTTCCTATCAGCAACATAACTGAGTGTTGCCATGGGTGGGGATGTGCAGTTTCACAATGTTCAACATGTTTATACAGCTGTCTCGACAAAGGTTGTCCAAAAAAGAGTAAAAGTGTATGCAACAATGCCAAACGGTAGTCTGGGAAAATACCCAATAAATTTCAGTAAAAGCTCAGAATCCGTATTGCCCACCATCTCAAGTCTTCCGCTGTATGGTTGAGGCGCTAGTGGCGTTATGGATTCTGAGCCTTTTTTGAAATTCATTGGGTATTTCCCAGACTACCTTTTGACATTGTCGCATACACTTTTATTGAGCCTTTTTTGGACAACCTTTGTTGAAACAGCTGTATATCTGAAAGTGGGGTGAAACTAACCTATATTGTGATCAATTTTTTTTCTCTTTGTATTTCATAAATTTTGAGGATGGAAGCAGATAACTAAATTTTCTTGAGTGACAAATTGTACATTACAGTGCATTGCTATTGAAGATATCAATCCACAAGCCCCAGTTCATTTCCTGGTGATCCCAAAAAAGGAAATAAGAAGGATGATGGACATTTCAGATGAGGATGAGCAAGTGGGTAATAATAATAATAATAATATAAATAATAATAATAATAATAATAATAATAAATAATAATAATTTATACAATAAAGAATCAAAGGGGTACATGGAATAAGGCCCTAAGTGACTTTTGATGTAAGGTCAAATTGTCTTTTTGTTTCAGAAGTGAATACATTGAAATTTGGAAGGAGAATCTAGCTATTTATCAGAAGTCACTTAGGGCTTTTTTTCCAGGCACCCCCTCATTATTGAAAAATTGTCAAATACTTGTGAAATGTTTGTGGCTAGTCTGACGCGGCATTTCATCTCGGCCAACAAGACTCTTCAGAGACCTTCAGAATTTATGGGAAAACTCGTTGGGCATCACGCCCAAAGTTCTGTTTGCAAATTCAAGATGTTAGCAGTCTGGCTCTGTATTGCAGAAGGATTCCCAACCGCACGTACACAAGTTGAAATTTATACCACTTATGTCCAGGATCGACCTTGTTAGCAAAAATTTGCTAGCAAATTATTTTCGCAATTGTCGCAAAGAAAACCGCTATTAGAAAAGTATAGAAGAAATAGCAAAAATCGCAAAAGTAACCAGACATTTTCTTGCCATGAGAAAAGACTGAGTAACAAATATCGCAAAAATCGCAAGAATAACAAATGCAACAAGATTCAAGACGTAGAAAAAGATGAAGGCAAGAAGGGCCCCGAAATGTCCGCAAATATCGCAAAAGTAACAAGGATTTTTCTTGCTAGCTAAAAACATTCATTACAAATATCGCAAAAACCGCAAGAATAACAAAGCATTCATTACAAATATCGCAAAAATCGCAAGAATAACAAATGTAACAAGATTCAAGACTTAGAAAAAGATGAAGGCAAGAAGGGCACCGAAATGTCCGCAAATATCGCAAAAGTAACAAGGATTTTTCTTGCTAGCTAAAAACGGTCATTACAAATATCGCAAAAATCGCTAGAATAACAAGTGTCGACAAGATTCAAGACTTAGAAGAAGATGAAGGCAAGAAGGGCCCCGAAATGTCCGCAAATATCGCAAATATCGCAAAAGTAACAAGGATTTTTCTTGCTAGCTAAAACCATTCATTACAAATATCGCAAAAATCGCAAGAATAACAAAAGTGACAAGAATCAAGACTTAGAAGAAGATGAAGGCAAGAAGGGCCCCGAAATGTCCGCAAATATCGCAAAAGTAACAAGGATTTTTCTTGCTAGCTAAAACCATTCATTACAAATATCGCAAAAATCGCAAGAATAACAAATGTCACAAGATTCAAGACGTAGAAAAAGATGAAGGCAAGAAGGGCCCCGAATTGTCTGCAAATATCGCAAAAGTAACAAGGATTTTTCTTGCTAGCTAAAACCATTTAACAAAATTCTACACTAGTTGAACAACAACCAACAAGTCATACTTATAATTACTGTGAGTAGCAAAACACTGTTATATTAATCAGTGTATGCTTCGTTCTTAATTCTATCAACATACTGCTCAATGCATTGAAAGGAGTTTCGCTCACAGAACGGGGCAAATTTTAGAAACAAACGGAAACGTAAGCAGAACTTTTCATAGCCAGGAACAAAAACAACAACATTCACGGCTTTCGTGAATTTCGCAACCAACACTTTCCCACACAAACGACACGACTCTTTCTCGGATATTAAAACGACTCCAAGCCCATACTTTCCGTCTTTTAGAGATGACTCATGCAGTTCCGCTCACAACGTTTCCTCGTTCTTGACACTATAAAATGACAGAAGATTACCTGTCATGGGGCAGTCAACTGTTCACTTGTCATATCCGTCGCCAAGCGTTCTTCATTGCGATTTGTAGCAAACTCACACAAACGGTTAAAAGGAGAACTGGAAGATTCTACTACACTACCTGAGTACTTATAGTAGTTCCGCCTACTGAATTTCTTGGAGACGAAGAAGAACGGCAGATAACCGACTGGTTACGAAAAGACAAAGGGAACTTCCTTCGCTAAAAATACCGTTCTTCGGTCAATCACATCTCCGAAAAAGAGGCAAAAGAAATACAACAATGTATGACAATATTTCAACAACAGTCTGTCGCTGATGAGGAAGAAATTTTAAAGGAAATAGCGGAGATGGAGTACGAAGAAATCCTGCCGAATTTCGACTTAAATTTGGACCTAATGTTTGATAAGTAGAAATGTGTTGCAACACCCATGACAAGGACCCTAGACTATATGCAACATTTCTTTCATTTGGACACATAGTTTACCAATTGCACATTTTTGTAAATAGATTTTTGTAAGTTTTCATTTTACCTGAATGTTTTCACCGATTTTACTTGGTGTAATGAGTGTCAAAACAACCGCGGTCGGCCCGTAAACATTCGTTATATTTCTTATTTGATGATTGTAGATACCTTAGGCGGAATGAATAATGGCCTTGCATTCCTGACTGCTGTTATAGTTTGTGATGAATTAGTTATATAATAAAGATAGATATTTATCAACGACAAATTATGGTGGCCTTTGGTTATTTTCGGACTTTAGAGTAATTCTTCCCAAACCGCTTGTTTCAATCACCTTTCATTGTTGCCACCTTTACAAAAATAATGAACTTATAACCGAATGTGACGTTTCAAGTTCTTACAAGTGTTCAAAAAACGTTTCAGGAGATAAACCCATAAAATTTACTACTTTCCGGTAAACGTAAAAAAAAAACAAAAACGCTCAAGACAACGCGCGGTCTTTGGGAAACTTTTCTTCATTGCTATCAATATAAACAGTATGCTTAAATAGTGCGGCTACAAAAATAATTTACTACAGCAAAATGATAACAGGCAAATGTCTGAAGTACTTCACTTCTGTTAATCCTTAGTCGTAGTGTCGGCAGGTTTAAAAATTCAAGGCCAAAGAAAGTTAATGATGGAAATTCACATCTCGTGA